>NC_137827.1:54703413-55145913 GCF_963921795.1 Nannobrachium achirus | reverse complement strand
AAACTAGAGGGAAAAGAAAAATATAACTTAGAGCACCTTTAATGCTTATGTTTATGTGTATGTGTAACACGTGATGCACCCCAGAGCCTACACTATTTTCTAAATAAAAAAATTATTAACACAATTTTGGGACAATTTGCCACGATTAACGATAATATTGCTTATCGTCCCATCCTTAGATATGACAGTTGTATTCGTGTTAACATTCCAACCAAAGCATAAAAGATGTCAGTTGTTAGACACAGAGCAGGTGGAGCTAATAGAACCCCATCACCAGTTAACAGAACACCACCATTCATTAACATGGAGGCAAAATGAACACTTTGAGCTCACAAGACATGTCTGGTCTAAATGGTCTGTTACTGTCTTGCCTCTTTACAGAGCCTGTTGATGTCAGGTTGGTGGGAGGAACCAGTAACTGTACTGGCATACTGGAGATGAAACACCAGGGAGACTGGAGACCACTGGATGGTCAATCTGACTGGAACCTGAAGTCATCATCTGTAGTGTGCAGACAGCTGGACTGTGGCTCTGATGTTTCAACACAAAGGAGTTCTGGTTCTACACTTCAACCTGTATGGTGGATTACAACTGACTGCGTTGGATCCGAGTCTTCGCTGAGGGAGTGCGGAACAAAGACGTCTCATAATTCCGCTGTCAGATTGGAGGTGATCTGTTCAGGTAACACAAACAATGATGTCTGTCTGTCTGTCTGTCTGTCTGTCTGTCTGTCTGTCTGTCTGTCTGTCTGTCTGTCTACTTGCCTACTTAACCTACAGCATGGAAACAGAAGATGTTTCTTTTTCAGAAATTACTGTAAGATTAAAATTAACGTTTGGGGATATCTGTTACATTTTCATAAAGAGGACAGTTTAGAAGGATGTTGTGAAGGATTTCCTCAATTTAGGATCAGGCATAATGGTGAGGTAGTCTGTTGAAGCAATACAGTTTACAGTTTAGGCATTTAGCAGATGCTTTTAATCCAAATCGACTTACAATAAGCAGGTAATACACATCACTATAATAGGCAAGATAATTAACAACAATATAACAATATAACAAATGCATAGGAATATCAATCTAGAAAAACAATAACAAAGGTAGACCACGCATCTTAGTAAAACACTTCTAAAGACCCTATAAAAAATGATGTTTCTTATTTAATTTGACATGTTGTTTCTACTATCCAATATGCTGGATCTCTAACTTTGGTTCAATCTCATTGGCTATTGGTTTAAATATCTGCTGTATCGTCCAATCACTTGTCTTGTTACAGATCTGCTGTTTAAGCCAAACATCAGCGTATCCCCCACTATAAATGGGGTTTCTGAGGGGCAGCAGCAGGGGCAGCAGGTGTGGGAAGGTTCCAACTTCACCGTCAGCTGTTACATCCAGCCACAGCATGCAGGAGGCCTCTTCCACCTCACCTTCACTGGATCCAACACAACACACAACCACACCCAGCCAGCTGTCAATCACTCTGCCAACTTCCTGTATTCTGAAGCAGACCACACCCACCAAGGGAATTACAGCTGTGCTTATCACATCGATGTCGTTATAAATCACACCAATGTGTTTTCTCATCATTTCTCCTCTGAGAGCGAGATCCTCTCTCTCTCTGTCACTGTCAGAGGTAAACCTCATAAATTACTTTTCAACTCACAATATGAAACTCAGTCAATCAAACATGAAAGTTATATTAAAGGGGCTACACCATGCCTATTAAAATATATATATTGTTTGTAAATATCGGCCCATAATATGTTTTTATACAGGTTTAAGCCTAAACAACCAGCTATATTGGACTTTCATATTCTTTCTGTCTGTCAAAGTTAAATTCATGGTGTAGCGCCTTTAAGGAGAAAATAAACATCTTACATGATGTTTGGTGATGTTTTTATTCCAACATTGTTTTTATTCCAACATATTTCTCTCAGTCTCTCACAGTCATCTGACATCTAACATCATCAGAGTTGCAGTCTCAGTGGTGCTGGTGCTGTTGATGTTGCTAATCTACGCCCTCTATCGTCTCTGGGAGGTAATACATCTTTATTCAATACAAGGCTGGAATGTAAATGACAGTTAAACCAGACTTATTGTCTTCATAGAACAAACAATAGAGAGATAGGAGGGTTCTCAACCACAGTGACACAAACATTATCACCTGACAATTCTCTACACTCCCTCTGAATTAAACAGCTGCCCACATTTAATGTACACTTTATCACAAGTCTGTATTTGACTCAACATTATTCATAAAGTAATCTCAAAGTAATTACATTACATTCTCAATGTAGGCTAATCTTGTTTGATTAGAGTTCTCAAATTCTGACCGAACCCGACCATACCTGAACCAGACTGACATTTAGGGTAGGGCAGGGCCTAAAATGGATGCTAATTAGTCGGGCCGGGTAGGGCCTCGGGTTCAATGAAAAAAGAAAATATTAGTTTTTATTATTTTATTACTAGCCTATTACTTTATGATAGACCCGACCATACCCGACCTGACCCGACGTTTTCGGGCCGGGTAGGGCCTAAAATGTATGCTAACTAGTCGGGCCGGTTAGGGCCTCGGGCCTGCCCAATTAGATGTTTGATTGGACCCTGCAAATTGTTGCTTGTGGTTTGTTTTATCAGATCACTGTTGTTTGGACTGCGTGTTATATATATTAGTTTTTTGTTTTAATACAATCATTGAAGTAGCCTCTGTTACCTGACCACTGGGTTATACCTACTAGCCCTTACCCATTCAAAGATATGAGCTCCAAAATGATGTGCAGTGTGTGGGTTATGGGATGTGCACTGTGCACACAGAGGGATGGAAAGTAACTTTAACTGGTGCTTGCATGATAATGTAGGAGCATCAATGTAAGAAATACCCGTTTCGTTTAATGGCTATAGATACTGTGTACCGATCTGCATGATTTTTGGACAACATCTGTAACAGCCCTAGCGACCCCACTCCAAGATGCGCTGTGATTGGCCGGCAGTGTATAACCCTCGCTGTGATTGGCCGGTAGTGTGATGACGCAATTTTTCCGCGAAAACCGGTCCCCGGTAGGGATCATAGAAAACATATAAAGAGAAGGCTTTAGAAGCTGAAAATAACGGAGTGGGGGTTCTAAAACTTTAGCGATTTAACAGTTAGGACAATTTTAAGATTTGTTTTATAAAAAAAGTTACATGGTATAACTTTAATGAAATTATATAAAATAGCATCGCTCACTTCACACCAGGTGTGATTCTTTAGGGACAAAACCTGTGATTTAAGCAAACCAGATGTGATTCAGTGACTTAACGTTGGGTGTTTCTGTGTTTCTCCAGGCCATCAGAAGACACAATGCAGGAGTGTGGAACATTGCTAGGGTTCATTATAATGTAGGAAGGGAGAACGTTGAGATAGAGTATTATGATGATGTTGGTCCTGATGCTGAAGCTGGACCAGGTGAAGAGGAAGAATACCATCAGTATGAAGACATTGATCAGCAGAGAGTTGCTGAAGCTGAAGAATAACATCAGTATGAAGACATTGATGAACAAAGAGTTATTGAAGCTGGACCCATTGAAGAGACAGGAGTCCAGGACACAGAGTTGTAATGCCCCATTCACACATACAGTAATGTACAACTTCAGTGCTAGGGACTAGCATCAAGTCTCCATGCAATGTCAATGGGGAATTTAAGGAGCCTGTTTTTACTACTGCTACGTGAGGCGGTAGTAAACGGGGTCCCACCTCTTTAACTGAACGCTTTGGTTCCCATGGCGACGCGTCTATGGAGCAGACATTTTAGGCACAACGTGGAAAGGGACCTTCTGGCGTAGTACAGAGTCAGACGGCTGCTACGGCGGCAGGATGCTCTATTGAGTGCTGATCATTTCTGGTTGCCGTTGTCATCTGCCGTCGCCGTAGTGTTGCTTAAATTCGCTAATGTCAGAAGCTAGACAGCAAAAGGCATCATGGCTTCAAAACTGATAAAATCTGAACTTTGACGCTATCGCGAAGCACTAGCGTCCAGCCAATCACGGTTTTCTTTCCCTATTTCTCCTCCCACTTTTCGTTTTACTTGTTCATATGTATACTACTAGAAAGTCGCGCCGCAAGCGGCGCACCTGTCTAGCCCCCCTCGCCACGTTGTTAACGGGAAAAGCTCTGTGAATGAGATATCTAGACAGGCGAGGAGCAGCCTGACATTTGATAGTGTCACAGTGGCCACAAAATCTTAATTCTGTGAGCTCCTACAATTAACATTTGGCAACTTGAAATGTGCTAAAAGTTAACAGCATTGGCTGTAATGAGGTAGAGCATTAATTAAGGTTGTACTTACTACTTACCAGAATGAAATGACTCAAATGAAACAAAGATGGAAACATACGGAGCTTTGCAAAATACGCTGTGATATCGTGCGGGTGATGAGAGGAATGAGTGAGCGAGGACACGACAGAGGCGGCGCGGCACTGCATGAGGTGTTCCAGCAAATGTGTTACTCCATAGCAGGATCCAGGCAGAGGTGGAACATAATTCGACGGGTAACCAAATGTTGTGTAACTGGCTTCACGTTCGGTGGAAAACACGACACACCTCCCTCTGTTGTAATTCGATACACTGTCCGCTCAGCTCCGCTCTCTCTCTCTACTCTCTCTACTCTCCACCCCCCCATCCTCCCCCCATCTCTGTAACTTGATACTTTGATGGCCATTGCTTGCAGCTTAGAGGGGGAGAGAGAAAGGGAGTTGAACCATAATGAGAGAGAGAGAGTGTGTGTGTGTGTGCTCACTCACTGTGACTCCCCACGTCTTCGTCCATGGTCCCATTGCCTGGGAGCGCGGAAGGCTTATTCTATAGGCTGGCACCATGGCGAATGAGCGGACGGCATAGAGTTATGGGCGGTATTCCGTACGTAAAATGTAGCATGTGGCAGTGGTAAGTCTGTTATACTTGAGCGTAATTGTCTAATTTCCTAGTTGTTATTATCTTGTTATCATCCCCCCCCATTGGTGTGTTTGTGAATGAGTGGTGAGAAGTGACTGGTGTGAATGGTATGAGTGGTGGCTGTGTGTGATTGGCTAACCTCTAGGTGGAACTAGGTGGTGATTGGCTCCTGTGGTCTATAAAGATGGCTGACGCCAGTTCCACAGATGTCTTCCTCCTAGTCAGCCTCAAAACATGTAAGCATAGGCCTTTAGTTTTAAGTATGAATTGTATGTACAGGGACCCATTTTTATAACTTTGTTAATAAATCGCTGTATTTTGAGACTTTTAAACTGGTGTTGCTGTGGTTGTGTTTTGGGACTGGGGAGTAGGGAGTCGGCCGGGCCGTAACATATGCTGCTGCATTGTCTGAAGGAAACCAATCCAAAATAGGGTTTGCTCTTACTCTTACATATACCTGGATGTACACAAGATGTAAAAGTAACTACGATAACATTTTTCCCTTTTTAAAAAAAAGTGAAACGTCCCTTTAAGGACCAATTATATAAAGTTGAAAATGGGAAAGTGTTGCTGTGAATCCCCCCCCCCCCCCCCCCCCCCCCCCCCCACACACACACACACAACATAATCATCATGTATTATGATTAGACTTGAATGAAAAGTGTACAGAAAGTGTTACAATTATGTTTTTATGTGGCCACACCCACCTGCTCATTAAGCATGCCTGGTTTGCAGGTGGGTGGTGACTAAGGCTGGGTGATGATATTAGGAAAACCTTCGATATTCGATAACCTTGTTGAATACCTCGATATCGATATTACTCTTGATATTAGTCAAAACATTATATCGTTTTTTAAATGTTTTTCTGCTTTATGTCCACTGCCTGTCTAACCCAGATAATGAATAGCATATCCATGCATACACACTGCACAGTACACATAGAATAAATACATAAAATGTCCATTTTCCAACAATTTTATTGAAATAACCACACCTGGTTACAGGTGGACTGCTTTTTTGCATGTGTTGCGTGCATACATAGTGTATCTGTTAATTAATTTGACACATAAACCAATTGATTGATTGATTGAGGTCAACTAAAAGGAGATCCTAGAAGACTAAGCTTATTTCCATTGGAAACCATTGAAGTATCTCATACAACATTGAATGACAGACGGATAGAACACCGTCTGTTCATCAAGCTGTCTTCATCGATATGTATACCTTGCATGTTGATACCTCAATATCGATACATTTTCGATATTTTGCCCAGTCTTAGTGGTGACCCAGCTGAAGTTGGCCACACCGGGGGGGGGGGGCAGTATAGAGACCAACATTACTGCATGCTTGTTGTGAGGGTACCTACCTACCTAGGGGACATGGGGAGAACATGCAAACTCCACACAGAAAGGCCCTTTTGCCAACCCCACGTGGACACTGATGATGCAGACCTCTTTTCTTGGTACTATACTTAACCACTTAAACCCCTCTACCCTTAGTAAACTGGACTTGAGTTTGCTCTGCACTTCAAAAATAGCAGTACAAGCTCACAATGCGTCGCATTCAGCTAATGTTCCCACCAGAATATGGATGCTGGGGTTTAACTATTGTTTCCCGTTTCCCTTTCCGAACGTCCTACCGAAGGGGTGAAAGCCTTAAAGGAGTGTAAATCCCTAACTTCTTTTAACTGCTCTGAAAACCACTTACAGGAGGCTGCCACTGGTAAAAAATAAACCTAGCCTGACCTTACCCTCCCCCTGACCCTTCTATTGTAAATACCTTTTATTTAGCATTGTTTCTAAATTCTGATGATATCTAATGCATATTACTATCTTCCATCTGTCTATCATTCAATGTTATACGAGTTAAAAAGAAAGATCTCAATGGAAATAAGCCACAAGGCTTACCTGAGTTTACTTTTAGTTGACCTTGTACCAGTGAACTGTACTGTCAAACTGTACCTTTTCATATGCAAACTTTTAATACATACTTCAATCAATCAATCAATTCCTTCATCGTATACTGTAAGCTTAACTCTTACCGACTCCTTGTGTTCACAGATGACAGCCATAGCTGAGTGTCGAGAGTTTATTTGCAAATGTTAAATGTTTTTGTAAAATTTCTTGTAATTTTTCTGACACAATAGACAAGCTATATACACACACATGGTGTCATAGAATTGTGTTAATAATGAAAATATATATATTTTTAATATGCCAGTTATTCAGCTTGATCATTCCAAATTGATAGATTGACTACCAGTGTTCTGATGAGCCACATGTGCCACATGTTGCAGCTAATGTTATATTGGGTGTGTAAATTGAGGTATAAAAGGTAATAATAATAATAATAATAATAATTTAAAAAAAAGAAACAGCGAGCGCGCAGCCCGGGATCCGCCACCTATTCATAGGCTATTTAAGATTTGCACTGCAACGGCAGATGACAACGGCAACCGGAAATGATCAGTGCTCGATAGATCAACCTGCCGCCATCGCGGCCATCTCTACTACGGCAGAGTCTACCTTTCCATGTAGCGGCTACAACGCCTGCTGCATGGTCGCGTCGCCATGGGAACCAAAGCGTTCAGTGAAAGGGGTGGGACCCCGCTGGTTGCTTAACACTTTTGACCGCTACGGCGATTACGTCATAACAGCCGTAGTCCCACCTCACGTCGCCGTAGTAAAAACGCTCCCCTTAAATTTCCTAATGACAAATTAATCACTTGCATGTAGGTGAAATCATGATCAAGCGACTGATCAGTCACTGTCTCAGCTTGTGTGAAATATTTGTAACCATTGTCCATGATACTCAAATGGTAATTAATGATGCAATCTTTTATTCTTCCAACAGTATTTCTAACATGTTTTTTCATAGTTATGTTAGGAACATAATCATATTACTGTAATCCTATGATATGTCATTACTACCCAACCCTGCACCTAATGCATTGACAACCGCCCTTGTCCCGCCCCTCTTCGCACCCATTGGTTGCCGTGTCTTGGTGGGACACTCCATCCACTACCATTGAAATTCAGTTGCTTCTTATTGTTATTTTGTGTATTCTATTCTCATTTTACACTTGGTTTCAGTAAAAAGGAGCCTCTCAGGTGCAGTATAGTGACTGGGCATGTTTTTAAATGTTTTTATTTCTCCAAAAATTATGTTTTTGCTAATTCAACATAAAAAAGCCAGAACCAGGGCGGCACAAGGCAGATAGAGCCTGCTGGTTGGTCAGTCAGGGACCGAAGGCTGACAAAGGGTGAATTGGAGTATAAAATACATATTGTTTTGTTTTTTATGAAATCTTTCCTTCTCTGTAAAGGAGCAGTTTAGGCATTCATTTCTGCAACCTGTGTTATCCGTCTTAACCTTTCCCAGTGTTGCTTCCCACTCTTGCACCAATGTATAACCACTGATTAATAAAAGACATTAAGGCTATAGTGTCTCGGTGTCAGTCCTCACATGTCTGTCCTGAAGGAACATTAATCGTGATTGTCTGTGAGGGGTATTCCAATGCTGTATCCTTTGTGCCAAAGAATTAAGGGCACTGAACTTGAGTTCCCTTTGTACTTGGTGCGTTTATTTTTTCACCTCTACACTGAAGTCTCTTCACTAGCCTGTAGATTCACTCACTCGTTGGAGGAACGAGTGAATCAGATCTACAAGCTCAGAATACCAGTAGAGTCGCCGGAATGAAGGTCGCCCGGAAATCCCGGGTGCATTCGGAAACGGAAATGCACAAAAGGCGGCAGCAGGCTGAGTCCAGTGTGTGTGTGTGTGTGTGTGTGTGTGTGTGTGTGTGTGTGTGTGTGTGTGTGTGTGTGTGTGTGTGTGTGTGTGCGCGCGCGCACATGATTATTACAGACATGGTCGATTCGAACAGGATAAAAAAAACAGAGGACATCAGTGATCTTTACACTACTTTACCTGTTAATCCAACGCACATCGGGCTTTAGACAGTGTTGTATTTCGTCACTGTCTGGCCCAAACCTCTTAAATCCATTTTTGAGTTTCGAGAGTTTTTTTTTTTGCATAAATCAGGGCTATTGAACACCCTTTTTGTTCCCCGACTTTTTTTTATTAACCCTCTAAGGCCCACGGTTGTAATATTACAACGTTTGTATTTTATCCAAAAAAAGGTTTAAATCATTTTATTTTAGCTCCCCCTACCACCTAAACACCACCATTGGATTCTATTGTTTAGTATTACAATGCCATTGGCCACAATATTTGCATATAAATACCCCCCACAGGGGCTGACATTCACACCCGCCACACCCGCTGAAATTCCAGAGTTTTGACGGACAACATCTCACTTTTTCATGGAAGATATACCTCACAAAAACATAAGTAAAATGCCTGTACTATTTTTTTTGGTGATCATTAGAATGTCTAGAACATGTACATATGTTATTATTGTGAAAAATATCCCCCATATGTAAATTAGAGCATGATTTATGATTTATGATTTATGGCTATAAAATCTTACAAAAACATTTTTTTGAAAAAAACATTACATTTTCCTCTTAATAGGACTCCTACAACACCATCTGATTTTTTTCAATTTTTTATTTCAAGTATTTCTTAATGCGGGCCTTAGAGGGTTAAAGGACCTACACCATGAATTTTCACTTTTTTTATTTTAAAACCTTTTTTTGGGGTCCCACTGGCACCTTCTATCCTCACAAAGTCCTATTTCTGACCGTTGTGTCTTTCTCTGGTTTTGGGCAGACAGAGATGAAAAGCTTTCCACGGGTTCTCAGAACAGTGCTGTTCTGAGAGTTGACGAGAGTGACGTCACTCTCGTTTCCCGTTTTTTTTTCCATTTATCTGTTCTGTCAAAAAAAAATAAAAAATCAAAAATTGTTTTTTTCAAAACTTTTTTTTTTCAAAAAAATGCAATGCAGAGTAAAAAAGAAATGTTTTTCAAAAAAAAAAAATTCAAAACTTCAAAAAATTTTTTTTTTCAAAAAACCTTTTTTTTTCAAAAACTTTTTTTTTCAAAACTTTCTTTTTTCAAAAAACTTTTTTTTCAAAAACTTTTTTTTTTCAAAAAACTTTTTCTTTTTCAAAAAACTTTTTCTTTTTCAAAAAACTTCTTTTTTTTCTGGAAAAACCCCACTAGATGCGCCCCTGAGCAAACAGAGGCCGTTTTGGTATTGCAGCTGGAGAGCCTCATTATAGTAGAGCTAGAACAAACAAAAAGAATGGTCAGAGTGTTTGTTGAGGGTTAAAACCTGTCTAAGACTCAATTTTGAGCATATATTTATACAAAAAATATAGTTTTAAAGGCATGGTGTAGGCCCTTTAAACACTTCAACCCATAGTCAATATTCAGAGATCTTTGGCCAAAAATAGCAGATCTACAAGCTCAGCGCGAGGCGTTGTGAGCACAAATTGACATGAATCCAAAATACACTGACGATCGTGCTGTCAAACGATGAAACTATATGGAATCCATGAAAAAGGTTGTGGGGGTCCCTGCTTCATCTCTCTCTCAACTACCCTTGAACTAGGAAGCCCACATGTTTTCACGTGTCAGAAAGAAACCCTTTCACCAAGCTGGTGTTTGTGGCAAACAAATTTGAGAATTTAAGAAAACTTTGCCACTAGTTACTATTATAGTAATGCCCAAATAAGCACTGACACCTTAGAACCCCCCACCCCCCACCCCCGAACCAAAAAAGAAAGACCTGCAGCCCACAAATAGAAATACACATATTTACAATCATCTTAGCAGAAAAAACAAGCCCAAATAAGTCACTTATAATAAGAAGACATGGCAACACTGCTTCCAATCAACCACACACACACACACACACACACACACACACACACACACACACACACACACACACACACACACACACACACACACACACTTTTAGCAAAAGTTGTTTTAAACCACAGGATGTTTTCACAGTCATCTCGCTGCTGGGTTGCATCATGTGTTTTTTCCCACTCCCCATGTGCAGCTCCAGTTATCTTCTGATCTTAACACCTTGATGAAATAAACAGATCTATTTTAATGTCATTTGACGTGTTTCCATTTGCCCAGAGAAAAATATGCGGTTGCCCTTTGCTCATTTCTCATGAAAAAAGGCAGTGTTTATTTATATATTTGTTTGTATATTATATATCAGTGACACTAAACCTGGACTGCTTTAACAAATGGTCACTTTTTGGAAGGCACTGCCAACCTAGTGCAGTGCCTGCAGTCAAAGGGCTTTAAAAAGTTGAAAATGTTTTCAGAAAATGTCTGAAAAAAAAAATGTCTGATTTAATGTGCTTATTTGTTTTTTTGTTTTTGTTTGGATCCACATTAGCTGTGCCCTAAAGCACTGCTTTAGTCTTCCTGGGTCCACATATAAAAAAACAGTACATACATTTAAAAACATACATTCGAAACATACATTAAACTTAATAATGCAAATCATTTTATGAAAGCATATAAGACTAGAAGTGTTTAAGACCACACTTGCGGTGTGGCAAGAAACCAGTACCATTCCAATTCCCATTGAAAAGCAGATTCCACCTTCATGGGTAGTATTAAACTTCGAAGTCAGATAAGGTACAACTCAATGTTCTGCAAATCCTGTGAAAATCTTGCCATGCATGAATGGCAGGACTTGTGATGTTTTGAAATGGCACATCTGTACTAGACAACCACCACACACGGATGGCTGACGGTACTGTCAAAAGCAGCAATGGGTGTTCTTAATCGTTTTCCTTCCACATACAGTATCTCTGTGAAAAGACGTTTTCTGCGCCCACTTGTATAAAACAAAATATCACGACGTAGCAGAGCGAAGATGATCTTCATGTTGCAGAGAGCAACATTGTGCCCAAGTTCAAGCAAACAAGCGCAAGTGCGCAACCATCCCACTCATTTGAAAGGTAGGCCTACGCCAATACTATTCATAAACGGTCACAAAGTGCTGTCAGATGTTTTAATTCTGGTTAAAATATATTGTGTGGAAATACAAACCAACAGAGTAGGCCATTTCATATTTAGAGTGGCCACATCAATAATGCATGTGTTATTGGTGGTTACATTTATACATCTTGGCAATTTATGGCAAATCTCCCGTTTGATAGTTATAGAAAAATAGATATACAAGCTCACACCTCAGGGCAAGACACCGCACTGCAGCTTCTCGCGAACTGCGTGCGTGCGTTTAGCTTGTAGTAGGATATTTGTTTCCCTTTCTTTTTTCTTCTTTTTTTTGCTGGAGATTCTCATGTAAAAAAACGTTAAGAGCATAATTAATGCAGCAATAAGAAAGTAAATGTGCCATTATCATATCATCTGTCAGTGTTTATTTTCTACGCATCACTTTAAGAAGTAGCCTAGCCTAGTGGAAACAGCCAATCAACAAGCACAACGCAGCACTTTGTGCTGCATCTTGAGATGGTAGATCAGCTATTTTCGTTGACAGGCATGCTTGACAGGCATCCTTACACACAGCTGAAACAGACAAACATGCTTGCATGGCTGGCGAGGATAACTTGTCAGATAGTCTAATTATTGCCTCCGCGATTCTAGTAAATTTTATTTTCTAACAAGAAAAAAGTAACATAACCTCCGGGACGACGCGTCCCATAGCCAATTCCCGGGCGGGATATTACCTGCACTCTGCCCGGGAAGACCGGATCCCAGGATCCTGGTAATAAACCCTAGTCAGGAGAAGCATAAGGGCAGTCAAGAAGGGCTGTATAGAGGCACTGGCAGCAGAGGCAGACGAGGCAGCACAGCATGGGAACATGAAGGCCCTGTATGACACCATACCGGCCGGGCTACACCAAGGCTTTTCACGCGCGTCAGTGTGTACGCGGGGCGTGCGTGCGCTTTTTCTGGTGTAGCCCGGCCAGAAAAAAAGCTTTTGGGGGATGCTGTGGGAGTGTGGGCGCTGGGGGCGTGTTCTCTCCTCTGCGTCATCAGTGCCCATAGGTGGGGTTGGTGAAAGGGCCTTTCTGTGTGGAGTTTGCATGTTCTTCCTGTGTCCCCTAGGGTAGGTACCCTCACAAAAACATGCAGTAATCCTGGTCTCTATACTGCCTGCCTGGTGAAGGGGAAAGGAACTGGATGGAATAACGTGTGATAAGAAGTGGCTTGTCGCTCCTCATAGGCTCAGTTCGGGGCTTTCCCCAGGTTGGCAGAGGGAGAGTGGCGCCCAGGATTGCGGGATAAAAAGATAAAAAAATAAAAGAAAAGGTGGTTTGTGTGCACATAACCTTAGATGGTAAAAGAGAATAACGCTGACAATGTGTCTTTTCACTCCTGGTTGTTCATGTATGTGTGAAAATGCAAATGCATCATAAATAATGATCTGAAGTAGGTTTTACTGTGGAATTTCCATTTCAGATTGACAAGATTTCAGATGCCAATAAGCACTTCCTGTCAGCATGTCTGTAAGAGCAGTGACGTCACAGAGAAACCACATCCAGATGAAGAGATGGTGATAAAACAGCAACATTAAAGAAATCCATTTAAGACTAAAGTGTGATTGAAAGTCCATTTATCTGTTCTGTTTTCATCTCGCTGCTGGGTTGCTTGTGTGTGTTTGTGTTTGTGTGTGTGTGTGTGTGTGTGTGTGTGTGTGTGTGTGTGTGTGTGTGTGTGTGTGTGTGTGTGTGTGTGTGTGCCCCCAAAGTATAACTTTTGGGGCCCAAAAGGAGTAGTGGTGGTGACATGTGGGGTCCACAGCCCGGACCCCACAACTTTTGGGGTTAGTTTACGGGTTAGGGTTAGGGTTAGGTTTAGGGTTAGGGGTTAGGTTTAGAGATAGAGGTTAGGGTAAGGCCACAGGACTTGCATAAAAATGAATGGAAGTCTATGTAATGTCCCCACAAGCCACAAGTTATACTTTGGGAGAGAGAGAGTGAGTGAGTGAGTGAGTGAGTGAGAGTGAGTGAGTGAGTGAGTGTGTGTGTGTGTGTGTGTGTGTGTGTGTGTGTGTGTGTGTGTGTGTGTGTGTGTGTGTGTGTGTGTGTGTGTGTGTGTGTGTGTGTGTGTGTGTGTATGTTTTCCACTCCCCATGTTCAGCTCGAGTTATCTTCTGATCTTAAGGGGTCCACCCTATGTTCCCCAGGTTCTATATTCCCCAGGTTCTGTTCCCCACCCATCCTCCCTACAAAAAGGTTCTATGTTCCCCAGGTTCTATGTTCCCCAGGTTCTATGTTCCCCACCCACCCTCCCTACAAAAAGGTTCTATGTTCCCCAGGTTCTATGTTCCCCACCCACCCTCCCCACAAAAAGGTTCTATGTTCCCCAGGTTCTATGTTCCCCACTTCCCCCCCAAAAAAAGGTTCTATGTTCCCCAGGTTCTATGTTCCCCACCCACCCTCCCCACAAAAAGGTTCTATGTTCCCCAGGTTTTTTGTGCTGGAGATTCTCATGTAAAAACTTTAAGAGCATAATTAATTCAGCAGTTATAAAGTAAATGTGCCATTATCATATCTGTCAGTGTTTATATTTTCCGCATCACTTTAAGAAGTAGCCTAGCCTAGTGGAAACAACCAATCTACAAGCTCACAACGCTGCAACTTGAGATGGTAGATCAGCTATTTTCGATGACAGGCTTGCTTGACGGCCCACAGGGACAGGTAAAATCCTTCCAAACAGCTGAAACAGACGAGATGCTTGTACGGCTGTACGGCTGGCGGGTAAACGTGTCAGGCAGTCTAATCGCCTCTGCGATTCTAGTAAAATTTGTATTTTCTACAAAGACTAAAACATAACCTACGGCGGGTCCCGTAGCCAATTCCCGGGCGGGATATTACGTGCATCCCGGTATTAAACCCTAGTCAGGAGAAGCATAAGGGCAGACAAGAAGGGCTGTATAGAGGCACTGGCAGCAGAGGCAGAGGAGGCAGCACAGACAGTGCGTTTAGCTTGTAGTAGGATATTTGTTTCCCTTTCTTTTTTCTTCTTTTTTTTGCTGGAGATTCTCATGTAAAAAAACGTTAAGAGCATAATTAATGCAGCAATAAGAAAGTAAATGTGCCATTATCATATCATCTGTCAGTGTTTATTTTCTACGCATCACTTTAAGAAGTAACCTAGCCTAGTGGAAACAGCCAATCTACAAGCTCACAACGCAGCACTTTGCGCTGCATCTTGAGATGGTAGATCAGCTATTTTCGTTGACAGGCATGCTTGACAGGCATCCTTACACACAGCTGAAGCAGACAACATGCTTGCATGGCTGACGAGGATAACTTGTCAGATAGTCTAATTATTGCCTCCGCGATTCTAGTAAATTTTATTTTCTAACAAGAAAAAAGTAACATAACCTCCGGGACGACGCGTCCCATAGCCAATTCCCGGGCGGGATATTACCTGCACTCTGCCCGGGAAGACCGGATCCCAGGATCCTGGTAATAAACCCTAGTCAGGAGAAGCATAAGGGCAGACAAGAAGGGCTGTATAGAGGCACTGGCAGCAGAGGCAGAGGAGGCAGCACAGCATGGGAACATGAAGGCCCTGTATGACACCATACCGGCCGGGCTACACCAAGGCTTTTCACGCGCGTCAGTGTGTACGCGGGGCGTGCGTGCGCTTTTTCTGGTGTAGCCCGGCCGTAAAAAAAGCTTTTGGGGGATGCTGTGGGAGTGTGGGCGCTGGGGGCGTGTTCTCTCCTCTGCGTCATCAGTGCCCATAGGCGGGGTTGGTGAAAGGGCCTTTCTGTGTGGAGTTTGCATGTTCTTCCTGTGTCCCCTAGGGTAGGTACCCTCACAAAAACATGCAGTAATCCTGGTCTCTATACTGCCTGCCTGGTGAAGGGGAAAGGAACTGGATGGAATAACGTGTGATAAGAAGTGGCTTGTCGCTCCTCATACGCTCAGTTCGGGGCTTTCCCCAGGTTGGCAGAGGGAGAGTGGCGCCCAGGATTGCGGGATAAAAAGATAAAAAGATAAAAGAAAAGGTGGTTTGTGTGCACATAACCTTAGATGGTAAAAGAGAATAACGCTGACAATGTGTCTTTTCACTCCTGGTTGTTCATGTATGTGTGAAAATGCAAATTCATCATAAATAATGTTCTGAAGTTGGGTTTACTGTGAAATTTCCATTTCAGATTGACAAGATTTCAGATGTCAACTAGAAAAATATTGTTCCTTCGAAACAATTGTGGGCTCGCTTCTAGCCAGAAAACAATGGCTATAAAAGTACAAAATGTCAAGATCGCAGGCAGTGCTCTCTTTGACGTTACTGACGTCAAAGATTGGTCCATTTTTTCCAAAAATGTTATGCAAAAGTTGACCCGCTGGTGGCGCTATAACAGGCCAATGATAGAAGGGTGGTATCTGTTCCTTGACCTATTGGGAATGTGCTTGCAAGATTTCACGCACATCCCAGGCTGTGTTCATGATTTGAGGTGTTTTTGGCTTTGGCCACTTTATCGCTGCTTGCAGCTATATTTATTATTATTATTTTATTATTTTATTGTATGCACTTCATAGGCATGTTAAATAAAGGTCCTTAGATTGCGTGTAGAATGTTTCATGCAAATTGCTAAAAAGAAATCCTAGAATAAAAACGGTTTTAAGCGTTTCACAAACTGCTCAAAATGATATAGCGCCCCCCTTTGGCCAATTGGGGTATGATTGGTTTTAGTGATATTTGGAATAACACTCTACATCTTTGCCAAATGCCATGAACATGCTACGTTGTATGTATGATTTAGAGGCAGAAGAATAATTTGCATAAAAATGCAATATTCATTGAATTATTTAAAAAAGCATGTTTCAATTTTAAAGAAATCCGATCTGACAGATCTTTAGATATCGGTCCAAAGTTCACGTAAAAAAAGTTTTGTGCACGTGACGTGAAAATTTCAGAATAAAAGCGGGTTTACGCGTTTTACAAACTGCTCAAATTGGCGGAAAATCTAAGGGCGGAGCTTACTTAACAACGACACAGATGTCTTCCGCTCGAGTCAAAGCACGCGTGTAACAAGTTGCATGTCTTCAAACGAAACGAGTCAAGACTTATGCCCGTTTGAAGTTTGAATTTTCAAACGCTTCATATAGCGCCCCCCTTTGGCCAATTGGAATAAGATTGGTTTCAGTGATATTTGGACTAACCCTCTACATGTTTGCCAAATGCCATGAAAGTAACACTTTGCATGTTTGATTTAGAGGCAGAATAATAATTTGCATAAAACCGCAATATGAATTGAATTATTAAAAATTAATGGTTTAACGTACAAACTTCTCACCACATAGACTGTATAGGTATTGGTCCAAAGTTCATGTGAAAAAAGTTTTGTGCACTTGACGCGAAAATCCCAGGAGGAGATAGATTTTTACTGTTTTTCATATAATTCCGAATTGTGGGAGACCTAAAGGTCAGAGGTCAAAAGTTAGAGGGTAAAAGTTGTTCGGCATGAGGAGACGCATAAGTGTATACAGGTTTCATGGCTGTATGTATAACACAGCATGAGCTATACCTGTTCAAAGATCGCACTTTCGAAGGCTTCCTACAGCGCCACCATTTGGCCGATTGCTGTAAAAAATAATAGCACACTTCGCCACTGTAAGCTGAACACATTGATGTTTTTATTTTCATTTTCTCACTAAGTATGTAGGAGTAGAAAGGAACCGAAGTTTTGAGGAGAACTTGATATAGTATGACTGACTGCCTGCCTGATAGATAAACTAGAAAAATATTGTTCCTTCGAAACAATAAACCCTTTTGCAAATCCCGCCCCATTCTGCCCTGTTACTATGATGGGACATTAACCCTGGGCAGATTGTTTTTATAGTGGAAGTGGATGGGATTTTTTTTCCCCTTCATAGCCTCATTACAGCTATATAAAGTACCAAAGGAAAAACACCTAGGTGATATTAATAAAAAGGGAAGACAAAGGTACAGTAGTTACATTGCAAAACAGGGGGTTTACCCGAAAATATATGTTTTAATTTGTTTAATCCCAGTGGGACAGAATCCTCTTTGCAGATTATTTTATAGTGGTAGTGGATGGGATTTTTTTTCCCTTCATAGCCTCATTACAGCTATATAAAGTACCACAAAAAACACATCTACGTGATATTAATAAAAAGGGAAGAAAAAGGTACAGTAATTACATAGCAAAACAGTAGTTTTCCCCCGAAAAATAAATGTTTTAATTAGTTTAATCCTCTGGATCAGAGATAGAAAGAGAAGCGCATTGCATCTTGGGTACTAGGAAGAGGACAGAGAGAATGTTTCTCCTCACATAATAGGCTGGCTTTTCGTAATTCTGCCCATTTAAATTATATGTACCCAATCGTGACTCTTAGACCATTGATAAGGTACATGTGAACTAGTTTGTTGAAGCTTATTCGTTATGATGAGCGAGATCGCTTGACGCTTGCCGTCGCTATCACCGTACCGGCCGATCTCCGTGTCGCGCACTGCGGACAGTTGTTGAAAGCCACATTCAATATTCTCCACTGCACAAACTCCACCCCCGATAGCAAAAAGTGAATGTTTTTTTCTGGTTGGCCAGTCAGGGAGTCTCAGGGACCAATCAGAAGGCTGACAAACGGTCTATTGTGGGCTCGCTTCAAGCCGGAAAACAATGGCTATAAAAGCACAAAATGTCAAGATCGCAGGCAGTGCTCTCTTTGACGTTACTGACGTCAAAGATTGGTCCATTTTGTTCCAAAAATGTGTTGTGCAAAAGTTGACCCGCTGGTGGCGCTATAACAGGCCAATGTGAGAAGGTTGGTATCTGTTCCTTGACCTATTGGGAATGTGCTTGCAAGATTTCACGCACATCCCAGGCTGTGTTCATGATTTGAGGTGTTTTTGGCTTTGGCCACTTTATCGCTGCTTGCAGCTATATTTATTATTATTATTTTATAATTTTTGTTGTGTGCACTTCATAGGCATGTTAGATAAAGGTCCTTAGATTGCGTGTAGAATGTTTCATGCAAATTGCAAAAAAAATCCTAGAATAAAAACGGGTTTAAGCGTTTTACAAACTGCTCAAAATTATATAGCGCCCCCCTTTGGCCATTTGGGGTAAGATTGGTTTCAGTGATATTTGAACTAACCCTCTACACTATTTTGTCATGAAAATGTGACTTTGCATGTATGTTTTAGAGGCAGAAGAATAATTTGCATAAAAATGCAATATTGTTTGAATTATTTAAAAAAGCATGTTTCAATGTTAAAGAAATCCGATCTGACAGATCTTTAGATATCGGTCCAAAGTTCACGTAAAAAAAGTTTTGTGCACGTGACGCGAAAATTCCAGAATAAAAGCGGGTTTACGCGTTTTACAAACTGCTCAAAATGGCGGAAAATTGAAGGGCGGAGCTTACTTAACAACGACACAGATGTCTTCCGCTTGAGTCAAAGCACGCGTGTAACAAGTTGCATGTCTTCAAACGAAACGAGTCAAGACTTATGCCCGTTTGAAGTTTGAATTTTCAAACGCTTCGTATAGCGCCCCCCTTTGGCCAATTGGAATAAGATTGGTTTCAGTGATATTTGGACTAACCCTCTACATGTTTGCCAAATGCCATGAAAGTAACACTTTGCATGTTTGATTTAGAGGCAGAATAATAATTTGCATAAAACCGCAATATGAATTGAATTATTAAAAATTAATGGTTTAACGTACAAACTTCTCACCACATAGACTGTATAGGTATTGGTCCAAAGTTCATGTGAAAAAAGTTTTGTGCACTTGACGCGAAAATCCCAGGAGGAGATAGATTTTTACTGTTTTTCATATAATTCCGAATTGTGGGAGACCTAAAGGTCAGAGGTCAAAAGTTAGAGGGTAAAAGTTGTTCGGCATGAGGAGACGCATAAGTGTATACAGGTTTCATGGCTGTACCTAAAACACAGCATGAGCTATACCTGTTCAAAGTTCACACTTTCGAAGGCTTCCTACAGCGCCACCATTTGGCCGATTGCTATAATAAATAATAGCACACTTCGCCACTGTAAGCTGAACACATTGATGTTTTTATTTTCATTTTCTCACTAAGTATGTAGGAGTAGAAAGGAACCGAAAATCCCGTCTACTTACTAGATAAATAAATAAATAAATAATGACAATATCTAAAGTGTGCTCGCCAGGTACTGGCGAGCCCACAATTAGCACTTCCTGTCAGCATGTCGGTAAGAGCAGTGATGTCACAGAGAAACCACATCCTGATGAAGAGATGGTGATAAAACAGCAGAGCTGATGAGCCAACATTGAAGAGATCCATTTAAGACTAAAGTGTGATTGAAAGTCCATTTATCTGTTCTGTTTTCACAGTCATCTCGCTGTGTGTGTGTGTGTGTGTGTGTGTGTGTGTGTGTGTGTGTGTGTGTGTGTGTGTGTGTGTGTGTGTGTGTGTGTGTGTGCGTGCGTGCGTGCGTGCGTGCGTGCGTGCGTGCGTGCGTGCGTGCGTGCGTGTGTGTGTTTTCCACTCCCCATGTTCAGCTTGAGTTATCTTCTGATCTTAACACTTTGACAGCCATCTGAAGTATGCCTGTGCAGAGAACCTGCCGGGATTTCTGGCGATTTTCACTCGTCTTTGGGGGGCGATTACTCATGTGTATAGTGTGTATTGTACACCAACCCATATTTCTGGAAAGGCCTGCTCGCGCTCTTTCCGAAACATCAACCAGAATCTCTGTATCTTGTTCTATGGACTAGTAAGTGACAACTTTATAAGTCATGGAATTGCCAAAACAAAGCCTTTTTGAGAGTCATTTTGAGATAAACGACTTTTTAGTATAACAAATAGAATAACTTTTTCTCTACTGTGAATATACCTACTTCCATATACGTATGGAAAGATCTATTCGCCCTCTTTACAAATCCACCAAAGAGTAAGTTGCTATCATTTTCTATTGTTTAGAAATGGGGCAGTTTGTAGGCCATGTTACCACAAAAACAGCTCTCTGAATGCATGTTATAGAAAGATGCTCTCAAACATAACTCTTTTCAGCCGTTTATTTTTGGCTTCAATGATGCATCAGACATCTGCAGTATGTTTTCAAACAGATGGAGATACAAATAAAAAAATAGACTTCAAGTGCATTTACAGTTCAGTCTCAATAGTGCTTTTTGAAATGACAAAAGTGTTCACCCCATCAGTAGTGCTTTTCAAGTAAACAACTAAATATGAAAGAATAAAGGCACATTTCACCCACTCAGTAGTGCTTTTCAAGTAAATAACTAAATATCAAAGAATAAAGGCACATTTCACCCCGTCAGTAGTGCTTTTCAAGGAAATATCAAAGAATAAAGGCACATTTCACCCAGTCAGTAGTGCTTTTCAAGGGAATAAGGCATTTTCAGACCCTGTCAGTAATGCTTTTCAAGTAAATCACAAATAAAGAATAAAAGGCACATTTCACCCCCGGTCAGTAATGCTTTTCAAGTAAATAAAAATAAAAGGAAAAAAAAAGAGAACGTTTCACCCCCTGTCAGTAATGCTTTTCAAGTAAATAACGGGGGAAAAAATGAACATTTCACCCCCCGTCAGTAATGCTTTTCAAGTAAATAACAAATAAAGAATAAAAGGCCCATTTCACCCCCGGTCAGTAATGCTTTTCAAGTAAATAACAAATAAAGAATAAAAGGCCCATTTCACCCCCGGTCAGTAATGCTTTTCAAGTAAATAAAGGGAAAAAAGGCCCATTTCACCCCCTGTCAGTAATGCTTTTCAAGTAAAGAACAGAGAAAAAAAAAAGGAAGGATTTCACATCTTCTCGTTTTCACCCCCTGTCAGTAATGCTTTTCAAGTAAAGAACAGAGAAAAAAAAGGAAGGATTTCACATCTTCTCGTTTTCAAAAAATAAAAAATAAATCAAAATAAATAAGGAAGGATTTCACATCTTCTCGACAAAAAACAAATCAAAATAAATAAACAGTTCACACTTCCAGTTCAGGCTTTAGAAGTCAATGTTATGCCGGATGTGGTATTCTGCAAAGCACGTCCCCCTGCACAGTGTGACCTTACAGACATCACACATGCTCCTCGATTCTCTTCTCACACCGGCATCAGCGTGGATCCAGCAGGCTCTGGATGGGCGCGCTTTGCTCGGAGTGGGGGGGTGATACACGGGAACATGGCCTTGGGGGGCGGGCCCGGGGGCAGGGAGAGGGCGTGGGACTCCTCGTCGGACCCTCAGGTGGGGCCGTGTCCAGGCCCTGATGGCACTCCCCATGAAGTCCAGCATCCTCAGCTTGTTCCCTGGATCTTTTGCCCGGTAAAGCACATGGGCGTTGTGCAAGGCGATCTGGAACAGGTAAGCCACCATCTTCTTGTGCCACCTGTAGGACTTCCGGGTAACAGGGTAACAACTGAGGGCCTGGTCCATCCTGTCAAACAGATGGAGATACAAATAAAAAATCGAACCTCTGTTCGAAGTGGAGCTGTGTGTGTGTGTGTGTGTGTGTGTGTGTGTGTGTGTGTGTGTGTGTGTGTGTGTGTGTGTTGCAGTTGATGCTCAGGGCAGGCTAGACTCAACAGCACCTCTCTGGTCACCCAGGGTTACTACATACAGGCTACATACTGACCCACAGACCCACCCACCCACCCACATACCCACATACCTACACACACGGCCACGTATAGGGTAGCTTGTGTTCCACACAGCTCCAAAAATAAAGACTTCAAGTGCATTTACAGTTCAGTCTCAATAGTGCTTTTTGAAATGACAAAAGTGTTCACCCCATCAGTAGTGCTTTTCAAGTAAACAACTAAATATGAAAGAATAAAGGCACATTTCACCCACCTGTCAACGCCACACATATTATGGTTGTAGTCTATGACGCAGACAGGCTTCGGTTTGCGAACCTTTTTCTTCTCCTTCTTGGACCACACCATGACCTCTCCCATCTCATCCGGGTGGCAGGTCGTGACCATCCTGACCACGTTGGTGTCTTTCCAGGCCAAAGACAAGACCTTTCGGTTGTGGCGGGCGATGCGGTCCTCGCCACCTTTCAGGTCAGGGTTGGCGGCCGAGTTGATGGCTGGTGGAGCTCCTCTGTTCCTGCGCAGTGTGCCACACACATGGGTCCCCTTGTCCAGCAGCTTCTCGCAGAGTGTAACAGAATTATAGAAGTTGTCTTGATACAAAACGTGCCCAAGACCTTCGAGGTCACCGAGCAGACCCGTCACAGTATCCATCAGGGTCATGTGATCCCCGGTGTACACCCTCAAGTTGTAGCAGTAACCTGTTGCCGACTCCGCCAGAACGTAGGACTTGATCCCGTATTTGATGGGTTTCTGTGGGTTGTACACCCTGAAGCTCAACCGGCCACGCCATAGGAGGGTCCCCTCATCGATGGAGATGGCCTGAGCTGGGTGGTAGACATCCTGGAACCTGCTCACCAGGAAGTCCACGACTGGACGGATCTTGAACAGCTTGTCATCTGCGTCATCTAGGGTGTTGTCAGAGAAGTGCAGGAACCGGAGAATGAGACGAAACCTGTTGCGGGACATGCATCGGCCAAAATACGGGGTCTCGTACATTTCGTCTACAGACCAGTACATGTCAAGCTCTGGTTTGATGATGATGCCTGTGAGGAACAGGAGCCCAAACCAAACCTTCAATTCCTCCACAGTCACATCCACCCAGTCGTAGACCCTGGACGCTGGCTTGTTGGTAACTGTAGGCAGTGTCTTGTCAGCATACAGGTTCGTCTGTTCACAGATGAGCTCGAACAGCTCGTCTGTGAGGAGTAGCTCAAGCCAGTCCACCGGTTGGTCTGACTGCAGCGCCAAAGCATCGTTCCGAAGGCCGGGGACAGCAGTGAAGGGGATCTCTACTGGCTCCCAGGGCTCTTTATCCAAGGCGAACCAAGCAGCAGGAACAGGCTTGTTTGTTGCCTGTCGCCCTGTAAATTATAGAAAATACATAATTACCATAAAATACATATACATTGCAATACATGCATTTACACTACATTACTAGCTAATGTGTCAGCCGATCTACAAGCACACGTTGTGTGCACACAACGCCTCGCACCGCGAGGCGTTGTGTGCTTGTAGGCCATGTAGGATTGTGACTCACAAGCCTAGAGAAAACATACATTTACCTAGAGAAAGCCTAGAGAAAAACATGCATGAGAATACATACATTTATATAGCTAATGTGTCAGCCGATCTACAAGCACACGTTGTGTGCTTGTAGGCATGTAGGCCATCTAAATAAAAACGAATGTTGTAGGGGGTGCATCATTGTATTTACACTACACTACATTACAATTCAATTCAAAGGAGCTTTGTTGGCATGATAAAACATACAATTACATTACTAATGTGTCAACATAAAAACTAAGGTTGGAGGGGGTACATCATTGTTACCTACAATATCTTTTTGTGTGTGGCAAGTGTGATGAGAAACGTTGCTTACCACTCTTGGCACTGCCAACAGGTGGTCTAGAGGATGCGGTTGGCTGTGACTGGCCCAGCTCAGAAGCTGAAATCACAAAATGGCAAATGGCTTTTGGTAAGGTGAAACATGTGCACAAAATCAATTATTATTTATATCAACATCATGTCTCTAGTTATAGTTATGCTAAAGGTAGACATGTTCACAAAATCAAGTGATTACACATTTTTTATAATTTAGAATATAACACTATAACCCCATGGGCTTCTCGCATAAGCGTTTATCAGAATGCAGTGCACTGATCGCTTGTTTGATACGATCATAGTACACGCGCGCACATGTCTATCACAGAGAGGAATGGCCATTGTTGCATTGCGTTTATAATTTAGAATATAACACTATAACCCCATGGGCTTCTCGCATAAGCGTTTATCAGAATGCAGTGCACTGATCGCTTGTTTGATACGATCATAGTACACGCGCGCACATGTCCATCACAGAGAGGAATGGCCATTGTTGCATTGCGTTTATAATTTAGAATAGAACACTAACCCCATGGGCTTCTCGCATAAGCGTTTATCAGAATGCAGTGCACTGATCGCTTGTTTGATACGATCATAGTACACGCGCGCACATGTCTATCACAGAGAGGAATACACATGCTGCGTTACTTTAGAATAAAACACGATAAAACCATCAAAATACAATAAAATGCTCCTTACCGCTAGTGTCCACACGCATTGGAATCCACTCATCCTCCGCCTCCTCCACTTCGCTGAATGGATCGTCCTGGGAGGTGAGGGGGCTCTCTGCATACTCCCGGGCAGCAGTTTGCCTGACGCTCCGCCTCAGCGGAGGTGAACAGAGCAACGGCGCCTCTGGTTCCTCCTCGGCATCCGAAACCAGCGTCTCGTCGTCCGTCTCGTCCGGAGCCTCAACCGGAGCTGCCCAGGTCTCTGGCTGCTCAGCGCGGTCGGGGAGGGGGACGGCGACGACGACAGGCTCCGCTTCATGGAGCGGAGGCATCGCAGCCACGGGGCGCGGGGGGATGGGGAGAGGAATGGCGTCCTCAGGACGAGGCATGGCAGCTCCCTGCCGCAAGTAGCTGTCCATTGTCCGCTGGCGTGGACCACGACCCACGCTAGAGGTGCCTGCGGGGGGATCAGGCTGGGGGGGGCGGACAGCAGGCGCAGGGTGCTTGCTCTTACTCTTACGTTTGCCTGGCATCGTGAGAGACCTCACTAGGCTACACTGGATCACTGGAAATACCACCACCAACACCACCACCACCAACACCACCAAACCACCACCAAACTATACAACAAAAGGTAAATATAAACTACTACAACTACTACTACTACTACTATGCTACTATATAACAAAAATCCTATATAAATCCTATAAAAAAATCACTAAAAAAAGGCTCTACTCACTAAAAAAAAAATATACTAACCGCTCTCCTCTCCTCCTCCTCTCAAACTTGCTCAACTCTCTCCCTTTCTTTCCCTCTCTCCTCAAACACACACACACTCTCTCTCTCGATCTCTCACACACTCTCTCTCACAATCAATCACTATATCTCTCTCTCAATCTGTCCACTATCAATACTCCGCTCAAAATCTCTCTGTCTCTGTCTCTCACTTTGCGCAATGCAATAACGTACCTACTCCCACAATGTGAGGAGTTTCCCACAGGCCTTTTATACTGTGGTGATTGTTTGGTCATGTGATTTGATTTTCTTTGATCTAAGACAGCTTGTTGATGTTTGAAGGGGCGCCTCGACTCTTTCCTTTGAAGTGCTTGACCCCAAACAATGTCAGGAGTTGCAGAAGGCTTTGAAGTTGTTGTAAACGCATTTTGATCAAAAAGACGGGAAAAGACGATCGGCTGATTGAACCCAGTAGGAAGTCCGAGGGAGTACGGCCAGGCTGAGAAGGTGTTAAGGGGTCCACCCTATGTTCCCCAGGTTCTATGTTCCCCACTTCCCCCCCCCAAAAAAGGTTCTAAGTTCCCCAGGTTCTATGTTCCTATGTCCCCCCCCCCCACACACACATCAATTCTCAGATGCCCCTCTTCTAGCGCCACCATGAGGCCCATTCTTGCTAAACACATTTTTGGACACAGCTCCTACATTTTTTGCCCTAAAATCACGCAAATCGGTACACAGTATGTCTACACTCATGTCATCAACATGGATCTGTCCCATATAGCGCCACCTTCAGGCCAATCTTTTAAAACACATTTTTGGACACTGCTCCTACAGATTTTGCCCTAAAATCATGCAGATCGGTACACAGTATGTCTACACTCATGTCATCAACATGGATCTATCTGTCTCATATAGCGCCACCGTGAGGCCGATTTTTTCAAACATGTCTACACTCATCTCATCAAAAGGGATCTGTATACTGTGACCTGATGGTCGCTTATCTCCCGATTAGGGAGTCTTACTGGTAGGCCTACGCCAATACTATTCATAAACGGTCACAAAGTGCTGTCAGATGTTTTAATTCCGGTTAAAATATATTGTGTGGAAATGCAAACCAACAGAGTAGGCCATTTCATACTTGCATGATTGTTTTTTTTTCCTTCCACTCCCTATGTTCAGCTCCAGTTATCTTCTGATCTTAACACCTTGATGAAATAAACAGATCAATTTTAATGTCATTTGACGTGTTTCCATTTGCTCAGAGAAAAATGCGGTTGCCTTTTGCTCATTTCTCATGAAAAAAGGCAGTGTTTATTTATATATTTTTCTCTGAGCAAATGGAAACACGTGAAATGACACCACAGAGACATGAAAACCACAGCAGTGACACCAACTAAACCTGGACTGCTTTAACAAATGGTCACTTTTTGGAAGGCACTGCCAACCTAGTGCAGTGCCTGCAGTCAAAGGGCTTTCAAAAGTTGAAAATGTCTGAAAAAATAAAATGTCTGATTTAATGTGCTTATTTGTTTTTTTGTTTGGATCCACATTAGCTGTGCCCTAAAGCACTGCTATGGTCTTCCTGGGTCCACATACATTAAAAAAAAAAAAAAAAACAGTACATACATTTAAAAATATACATTTGAAACATACATTAAACTTTATAATGCAAATCATTTTATGAAAGCATATAAGACTAGAAGTGTTTAAGACCACACTTGCGGTGTGGCAAGAAACCAGTACCATTCCAATTCCCATTGAAAAGCAGAATCCACCTTCATGGGTAGTATTAAACTTCGAAGTCAGATAAGGTACAACTCAATGTTCTGCAAATCCTGTGAAGATCTTGCCATGAATGGCAGGACTTGTGATGTTTTGAAATGGCACATCTGTACTAGACAACAAGAAGCATAACCACAAGGAATGGATGATACCAGAGTCCTTGAAAAGGATAGAGGAGAGGAAAAAGAAGAAGGCGGCAAAAAATAGTAGTCGCACACGGGCCGGAAAAGCTAAAGCTCAAGAAGATTATAAGCAAATAGAGCAGTCAGGAGTAGGGTTTAATATTTTTCCCGGATTTAGCTCATTTTAAATCCTGGGAGTTATCTGACCTTAGCCCGGGATGTCCCGTTAAAAATCCTGTTAAAAATATCCTGTTAAAAAAATATATATATTTAAAAAAAAAAAGAAAAAACGTTGCAAAACAGTCTCCTATGCCTCTCGGCCTCGAGAAAAGTGCCCACTAGAAAGATATGATCACCAGTCTGCGGGGCGGGGGCTCGCTGTCATCAGAACTTCAGTTCAGGACTCGCTGTTGGACCTTTATATCCGATCGGACATTAGGCTACAGATCAAATTCACATCATCCACCACTCACGGATGGCTGCGCAATTCACGGTACTGTCAAAAGCAGCAATGGGTGTTCTTAATCGTTTTCCTTCCACATACAGTATCTCTGTGAAAAGACGTTTTCTGCGCCCACTTGTATAAAACTAAATATCACGACTTAGCAGAGCGAAGATGATCTTCATGTTGCAGAGAGCAACATTGTGCCCAGAGAAGCGCTTCTCTGTTCAAGCAAACAAGCGCAAGTGCGCAACCATCCCACTCATTTTGAGAGGTAGGCCTATGCCAATACTATTCATAAACGGTCACAAAGTGCTGTCAGATGTTTTAATTCTGGTTAAAATATATTTTGTGGAAATGCAAACCAACAGAGTAGGCTATTTCATACTTAGAGTGGCCATTCATGAGTCCAATTGACTTGCGTTATTGGTGGTTACATTTATATATCTTGGCAATCTATGGCAAATCTCCTGTTTCATAGTTATAGAAAAATAGCAGATATACAAGCTCACTGGGCGCGACACCGCACCGCAGCTTCTCGTGAACTGCATGCGTGCATTTGGCTTGTAGTAGGATATTTGTTTCCCTTTCTTTTTTTTTCTTTTTTTTTTTTGCTGTAGATTCTCATGTAAAAACGTTAAGAGCATAATTAATTCAGCAGTTATAAAGTAAATGTGCCATTATCATATCTGTCAGTGTTTATATTCTCCGCATCACTTTAAGAAGTAGCCTAGCTTAGTGAAAACAGCCAATCTACAAGCTCACAACGCGGCAACTTGAGATGGTAGATCAGCTATTTTCGATGACAGGCTTGCTTGACCGCCCACGGTGACTGGTAAAATCCTTCCACACAGCTGAAACAGACGACATGCTTGCACGGCTGGCGAGGATAACGTGTCAGGCAGTCTAATTGCCTCCGCGATTCTAGTAAAATTTGTATTTTCTAACAAGAAAAAACACAACCTCCGGGACGGCGGATTCTGTAGCCAATTCCCGGTCGGGATATTACGTGCATCCCGGTATTAAACCCTAGTCAGGAGAAGCATAAGGGCAGACAAGAAGGGCTGTATAGAGGCACTGGCAGCAGAGGCAGAGGAGGCAGCACAGACAGCATGGGAACATGAAGGCCCTATATGACACCTAACCATGACATCATACCGTCCAAGGCTTTTTACACGTGTCAGTGCGTACGCGGGCCGTGTGTGCACGTTTTCCAGTGTAGCCCGGCCGTAAAAAAGCTTTCGGGGGACGCTGGGGGCGCTGGTGGTGTGTTCTCTCCTCTGCGTCATCAGTGCCCATAGGTGGGGTTGGTGAAAGGGCCTTTCTGTGTGGAGTTTGCATGTTCTTCCTATGTCCCCTAGGGTAGGTACCCTCAAAAAAAAACATGCAGTAATCCTGGTCTCTACACTGCCTGCCTGATGAAGGGGAAAGGAACTGGATGGAATAACGTGTTCCTTCCACACGCTACAGTACGTCCCACCAGGAAAAAAATCCCCCCCCCCCCCCCCCCCGTCAGGTGATAAGAAGTGGCCCGTCACTCCTCACACGCTCAGTTCGGGGCTCTCCCCAGGTTGGCAGAGGGAGAGTGGCGCCGAGGATTGCGGGATAAAAATTCAAGATAAAAGAAAAGGTGGTTTGTGTGCACATAACCTTAGATGGTAAAAGAGAATAACACTGACAAGTGTCTTTTCACTCCTGGTTGTTCATGTATGTGTGAAAATGCAAATTCATCATAAATAATGATATGAAGTAGGGTTTACTGTGAAATTTCCATTTCAGATTGACAAGATTTCAGATGTCAATAATCACTTCCTGTCAGCATGTCGGTAAGAGCAGTGATGTCACAGAGAAACCACATCCTGATGAAGAGATGGTGATAAAACAGCAGAGCTGATGAGCCAACATTAAAGAGATCCATTTAAGACTAAAGTGTGATTGAAAGTCCATTTATCTGTTCTGTTTTCACAGTCATCTCGCTGCTGGGGCGCGCGTGCGTGCGTGCGTGCGTGTGTTTTCCACTCCCCATGTTCAGCTCGAGTTATCTTCTGATCTTAAGGGGTCCACCCTATCATGTTCCCCAGGTTCTATGTTCCCCACTTCCCCCCCTAAAAAGGTTCTATGTTCCCCCGGTTCTATGTTCCCCACTCAACCAAAAAAAGGATCTTCTGTATGTCCCCCCCCCCCCCCAAAAAAAAAGAAAGTATTATGTTCCCAACTCAAATGCAGGAAATCGTGGGACATCTGGGCACTAAGAACATGTGGGCAATCCTAATTTAGATGCCCATTTTCCCAGGTAGTCAGATGTCTCCACTCCTAAGTGCCCACATGTCCCTGTTGCCCAGATGTCCAGGTGCCCACTCTCCCAGATGCCCAATCATAACAAAACTACATGGTGTCCAGATGTCCCTAGTGCCCCCTGTAGTATTCGTAATTTCTCCCCATTGTTGTGTTTTGAGTTGTTATTAACAATTAGAAATGAATGTTTCCCATGCATTTTTGGATGAGTTTGGATGCGGGGAACATAGAACCTTTTTTTGTGGGGGTAAGTGGGGAACATAGATCCTGGGGAAGATAGGACCTTTTTGGTCAGGAGTAGGGTTTAAAAAATGTCCCGGATTTAGCTCATTTTAAATCCCAGGAGTTTTCTGACCTTAGCCCGGGCTTCCCGGGATGTCCCGTTAAAAAAAAAATATATATATATATATATATAAAAAATAAAAAAAAACGCCTCCTATGCCTCTCGGCCTCGTGGAGACAAAAAGTGCCCACTAGAAAGATATGATCACCAGTTCGTGGGGCGGGGGCTCGCTGTCATCAGAACTTCAGTTCAGGACTCACTGTTGGACCTTTATATCCGATCGGACATTAGGCTACAGATCAAATTCACATCATCCACCACACACGGTCTCTGTGGCTGCGCAATTCACAGGTCTGTCAAAAGCAGCAATGGATGTTCTTATTCATTTTCCTTCCACATACAGTATCTCTGTGAAATGACGATTTCTTTGCCCACTTGGCACTTGTATAAAACTAAATATTACGACTTAGCAGAGCGAAGATGATCTTCATGTTGCAGAGAGCAACATTGTGGCCAGAAAACCATGACATCATACCGGCCAAGGCTTTTCACACGTGTCAGTGCATACGCGGGCGTGCACGCGCGTTTTCTGGTGTAGCCCGGCCGTAAAAAAGCTTTCGGGGGACGTTGTGGGCGCTGGGGGCGTGTTCTCTCCTCTGGGTCATCAGTGCCCATAGGTGGGGTTGGTGAAAGGGCCTTTCTGCATGGAGTTTGCATGTTCTTCCTGTGTCCTGGGTAGGTACCCTCACAAAAAACATGCAGTAATCCTGGTCTCTATACTGCCTGCCTGATGAAGGGGAAAGGAACTGGATTGAATAACCTGTTCCTTCCACATGCTACAGTACATCCCACCAGGGAAAAATCCCCCCCCCCCCTTTCAGGTGATAAGAAGTGGCCTGTCACTCCTCATACGCTCAGTTCGGGGCTCTCCCCAGGTTGGCAGAGGGAGAGTGGCGCCCAGGATTGCGGGATAAAAATTCAAGATAAGGTGGTTTGTGTGCACATAACCTTAGATGGTAAAAGAGAATAACGCTGACAATGTGTCTTTTCACTCCTGGTTGTTCATGTGTGTGTGAAAATGCAAATTCATCATAAATAATTATCTGAGGTTGGGTTTGCTGTGGAATTTCCATTTCAGATTGACAAGATTTCAGATGCCAATAAGCACTTCCTGTCAGCATGTCGGTAAGAGCAGTGATGTCACAGAGAAACCACATCCTGAAGAAAAGATGGTTATAAAACAGCAGAGCTGATGAGCCAACATTGAAGAGGCACCAGACAGCGCTGCGTCTTCTTGACTGACCATCCATTCAAGACTTTAAGTGTGATTGAAAGTCCATTTATCTGTTCTGACCGCTAGAAACCGATATGGATTTATTTCAAATGTTGATGGTGTTTACCTTGTTCTGGAGCTCAGGTAGGACTGTTTTAATCATGTGTGTTGATTGATTATAAAACTGATCGCCTTTAGATCACTCAATGGTTTTAGATCACTCTATGGTTTAGGGCTAAAACCTGACTGACTTGCATTTGCATTGTGAATCTTTTAGTCTCCGGTCATCAGGGAATGGTCTACAAAACCAGTCGCAAATTGCAACACTGGATTTTTTTTTTATCTGATTGTATTAACCGTCAAATTTGCCAAAATTGTGTATGGAAAGCTTGAGTTATCCTCTTTCTATCTATCTTTCTATCTGCAAGTGTTTGTTTCATCAAAACCCACCATAGAGATGTTATGAGCTACTTTCTGTCAATTTCTGTGATTCTTTCATTATTATTATTATTATTATTTTTTTTTTGAAGCGATCGTGGGAAATCACACAGCGGTCCTGTGTACCACCTGGTTCTAAATAGCACATAGTGCAGTAGGCAGTGGGACGTTGCGTTATTCAAAACGAGCGCTTCCAAAGTTCAACACTTTGAAAAAAAAAAAGAAAAAAATGTCTGCTCGGATTTCTTGACAGAAAGTAGCTCATAACATGTCTTTTGTTTTAAAAAGAATTTTAAGAAGTGTATTGTTGATTATTAAGATGAAAATACCAAGCTTTATGTAGAGGTTGGTATTGGTACTGGAAAATGTAGTTGTAGGCCTATATCTGATTACATTTTCCTGACAGATATTATCAGGGTCGTGGTCTTGATGAGTTCATGTTTAAATACCTCACCAGGTTTGGTGCGTAGGTTAAAATCTCAAATTTGGCAAAGTATAAAATTGTCTCACACCATATGATACTCCAGACCAATCAGATCATTATATCCTTGACCTATATCTCATTTATAATTTACAAATGACACAATAATACGTCAACATAACAAATTAATATTCAGGGATATATGACGTACAGATGTGCTATTTCAAAACTTCACACGTCCAGCCATTGGCAAGACAGTAGATTTTCAGGGGATTTGCCGAACATTGAGCTTGTAGATCAGCTATATTTTAATATTGAAGACCTTCTCTGACTTCGAAGTTTAAATCTACCTATGAAGGTGGATTCAGCTTTTCAATAGGAATAGATTTGACGTGTTGGGTATCAGAATCAAGAAGGTTTTATTTGTCAGTATATTGTAGTTGTAGGAGTAGTGAAATGTCGATGGGACTTTGATGGGAAATTGTGCAACAATCTAACATAGTGTTGTGATGGCCAGTACAGCCCTGGGGCACCTGTGTCTGTGAATGTGTGTAACACGGGAATCGGTTACCTATAGATTTGAGATGCCTCCTATAGTCTGGTTGGATATGCATGTTAATGTCTCACTCTCATTGGCTGTCCTATGATCTGTGCTAGTTTTGATGCTTTTTCTGCTTTTGAAATCGATGTTATCCTAGATAAAGTACTATGTTCTATCCGTCTGTCTTTCAATGTTATATGAGACTGGTTCCTGTGGAAATAAGCCTTGGTGCTTTCTAGGATCTCCTTTTAGTTTACCTTGTACCAGTGATTTGTGCTGTCATGAAACTGTACTTTTTCCATTGCAAACTGCTAATAAACTCTTCAATCAATCAATCAATCAATCAATCAATCAATCAATCAATCAATCAATCAATCAATCAATCGTTTCCAAGGTGGAAGGGCCCAGGATGCTGCAGTGACCACTAACCAAGCCACTGAAGAGCCAGGACCCAGCACCAAGGACACCACAGGTGGGTCTATGGTAGAAAGCATGTTCATGATGGCCTATAGGCCATTTATTATTAGATGTAACATAGGGCACAAATCATATAGCTGTTATTATGCACGACTCATGACTTAACCATACTGCAGTGTTCGCTGCCTCTGAACTGAATATTTAGATTCAGGAAAGTTGCAAATCTGACTGCAATCTGCATGAAGGTTAATGAAATGGAGTTGGAACAACTTAAGTTCGGGAGGAGATATGGCCAAGCAGAGGACAATCTACCACCCCTAACCAGCCACCGGTAACTCCACCCATGCCACCCTGTGCCAACCACTCACCCATCTCCTATCAAGCCGACAACTCCTCCTCTACCAATCACGGTGGTATATAAACCCGACTTGAAAAAACGGCGGCGTGCATAGTTTCCAGTAAACGCTGCACTACGTTCGTTTCAAGCTTAGCTCCACAGTCAAACTTTTGAACACTCCTTTTCACAAACAACACATTCTACACCTTCTAGCAACTCCAGCATGGCACACCTTCTACAAATTTACGCTTCCGACGAGGATATATACAACCCCAGTCTCCAACAACAACCCACTACGTCGACTCACCAGTCTGCAGCACCACGACAGGTTAAATCCACCGTTTCCATTCCTTCCCTCCTCCGTACTCCACGCAAACTCCGAAAGCCGTACCTCACTCCTCACCAACGGCGCCCGTCAGCGTCAACACCAGCTCAGCAAACCCACCGCTCTTCTCCCCGCAACCCAAGCGGCGACGTCACTCGCTCGGCAGCAGCGTCTCGTGGCGGCGACGCCGTGCGGCTTGCGAGTACTCACACGGCTACTCCACCACCACCAAGCTTCCGTGACGACGGCGACGACGATGTTGCACGGCCGTCGCATCGCGGAAACGCGTCGCGTCAGGCCGCTCAGTCGCACGGCCGTGACGTCACTCGGTCGGCGACTCCGTCAATAGATGACGTCACCAGGCTGCCTCGGAGCTTCTCGACCTCCACCACTTCCACACGCCAGTCATTCCAGCAGTCTCCCCATCATGTCCAGTCCAGCTATCCATCAGTTACAGTAACAGCCGCCACAGCAACAGCAGTCTCAGCAACAACATCGGCCAGTATTAATCAATCAGCCTACCACACTCCCCTCATTCCACTCGTGCATGATCCTCTACAGTCTGTTTCATTTGTTCCCACTTCATATGCTCCTCCCAAACCTGTCTTTTTCTCACTTGCTACAGCCACTCCAGCTCCCGTGCCCCCATCAGCCTTGGCACTCAATACCCCCATGGTTTCCTCCTCCCTCAGACATCAGATCCTCCAAGGTGTGGACATTGATCTCTCCTCCCTTGTCCGACCCACTGCAACAAACCATCAACCCAGATCCGTCGAAGTGGGAGGAGTCTCCATAACCCTCCGTGAACTCACGTCATCTTCCTCAACCATCCTCACCCCTACCGAGTTTGTACTGGCATTTTCCATTTTCCGTGACATCATCAGTTCCTCATACCCATCCCGCCGCCAGGAATTAGATGATCATCTATTCATTTGTATGGATTTGTCCGCCCGCTTTGGAGGCACACTATTCTACGAATACCATCGCCAGTTTTCCGCCAGAGCCGCTTCCAGACTAATTCAACGAAACACAGCCACCTACTGGGGCGCACTCGACCTGGACCTATACTGCAGGATCTTCGCAGGGAAGTCAACCAACACATGTAGCCTCTGTAATTGCCCTGCCCATCCCACCACTCAGTGCTCTTTCATCGCACCCGCCCCCTGCCCCCCCGCTCCGCAGCATTCCTCCAGCCCTGCAATTCCTCTCTTCAGCGAGCCCATGCCCCCAACCAACACCAGCTACCAATATCCTGCAACCTCCCAGGCCAGAGACCGTCGCGGCCGCCCTCTTGTTTTCGTGGAGAACAAAATGTTGTGTAACAACTTTAATGAGGGCGGCTGCGACCTCTCTTCATGCAAAATGCTCCACATGTGCACTTTCTGTGCCGGCGCCCACTCCCACATCTCCTGTCCCCAGGAACAAAACAATTCACCAGAACATCAACCATCCCCGTCGGCATCAACTTCACAAAACCAATAACTGCCTCTCCTCATCCTCATCTCCTCATGCCCTCATCCTTATCTTCTCATGCCCCCAGAAACAAACAAAACGCCATAACATCAACCATCTCCGTCTACCTGTGCGGCACCAACTTCACAATCAATAACTGCCTCTTCTCATCCAACATCCTCAAATCACCATACTACTCGACGGCCTCCAAAGGAACAAGACAAGGACTTCCCCCACAATGCAGCCATTCCAGCAGTCCCTTCGTCCAGTCACAGCAATCCATCAGTCAACCCCTCACCTTTCAATTTTTAGCCAGGTGTGTCCACATCCTACGCACTGGCCACACAGATGCCCACACAGACAATGCTCAATGCCATTTCCCTCCTGATTTCTTTTGGGGTCTTCTAAGATGCTCAGAGATTCCACCCTGCTCGTCATACTCGCCTCGCTGACCTAATTCCTTCGCTTTCATCATCTAACACAGCACAACCAACCAGTACGGCAACACCACTACCATCTCCATCTTCTAACTCGTCTCCTCAGCCCCTACGAGCCCCACCTTAATTACACATACTCCCGACGTGCACAGCACGCTTCTCCTTCAGGCCCACTTTCCATCACCAACCACGGTTCCGTTGTCACCCGCATATGGTTCCATTCTCACCTCCGACTGGTCCCCCCTAACCGAAACTCTCCAGAACCTTCTCCAGTCACTCTTTCGGAAATCGGAGCCGCATCCACAGCATCAAGCAAGGGAGTTCCCGACCACTTCATACAAATCCTCGGCCGCTCTTCCCAAGCCTACAACAGCTACATCCGTTCCAACTCCCCGGACCTACATAACGCCGAACTCTCCTCGATCTCGTAATCCCAAGATCCGATTCTTTTGGGGTCTCTCTACATACTTCAGCACGGACGCGTGCTCTTGACCCCTAAGCCAAAGTACCTGGGTCTGCGACCCCCCGGAACCTCCCCCCTCATTGCCTGCCATCCTCCGTCCATGCTCCTGACCATCTAAGCTGCACACTACACGCTTGCGTGTGGTGATGACCTTCGATGATTATGCCAGCACCCCAAATGTCATTCTCGTGCCCATGGCGATCTAAGCTGCACACTACACGCTTGCGTGTGGTGCTGACCTTAGATGACCACGCACTCAGAGTGTCATTTCACGCCCCTGGCCATCCAAGCTGCACACACCATGCTCGCATGGTGCGTGACCTTAGATGACCATGCTGGCACCCCCATGTCATCCATGCCCCGATGACCAAGCCGGCACCTACGGCATTCATGCCCCGATGCCCGTGCCGTCTCCCTCATGCTGTTCGGGCGTCTTAGCCATCTAAGCCACACACAGCACGCTTGCGTGTCGTGATGTCCTTAGATGACTATTTTGCACTCAGCATCTTGGCCTTTTATGCTGCATGTCCCATGCCACGCATGCGATGCGCCCATAAACGACCATACTCCAAAAGCTAAATGTTGTTCGTGCCCTTGGCCATCTAAGCCGCACACTGCACGCTTGCGTGTAGTGCTGACCTTAGATGTACATTAGCACTCTGCATTCTTGGCCGTTCATGCCACACATCTCATGCCGCGCATGCGATGAGTCCATAAACGACCATACACCAAAACCTAAATGTTGTTCGTGCCCTTGACCATCTAAGCTGCACACTGCACGCTTGCATGTAGTGCTGTCCTTAGATGACCATTAGCACTCTGCATTCTTGGACGTTTATGCCGCACATCTCATGCCACGCATGCGATGCGCCCATAAACGACCAGGCTCTCGGTCTTATAATAAACAACCTTAAACCTATATTTTGTCTGATGCTTGGTCTCTCCTAGTGAATGAATGAATGCAGGACTTTACCATTAAAACAATGCAGTGCTGTCTCTTCTCTTGTAGTAGCGTACACATGTTGGTACAGAAGCTAGCAGTATTGCTAATACTACCTGGGTAGTGGGTATTTTCAATGAAATATATATATTTTTTAAGTTTAGTAAGTTGAATTAAGTCCACCAACATCTGTATGCTATTTACATCCTGCATATAATTCTACATTTATTCAAACTGATAACTTTGACTGAAGAGAGAGTCTGGGAGGGGAGGTACCTATGTTCCTATGTTCCCCGCTTAACCCCACAAAAAAGGTTCTATGTTCCCCGCTTAACCCCACAAAAAAGGTTCTATGTTCCCTGCTTAACCCCACAACAAAGGTTCTATGTTCCCTGCTTAACCCCACAAAAAAGGTTCTATGTTCCCAGCTTAACCCCACAAAAAAGGTTCTATGTTCCCTGCTGAACCCCACAAAAAAGGTTCTATGTTCCCTGCTTAACCCCACAAAAAAGGTTCTATGTTCCCCACTTACCCAAAAAAGGTTCTATGTTCCCCAGGCTCTGTGTTCCCCACTTAGCCCTACAAAAAAGGTTCCATATTCCGTCCTCAACAAAACAAAAGGGTTCTATGTTCCCCGCTCATCCAAAAATGCAGAAACATTCATTTCTAATTATTAATAACAACTCTAAACAACACACACAAATTACGAATACTAGTGGGACAGGAGGGCACTAGGGACATCTGGGCAGTGGGCACCATATTTGTGTTATGACTGGGCATCTGGATGAGTGGGCATCTGGATGAGTAGGCACTAGGGAGATGTGGGCACCTGGACAACTGGACGAGTGGGCACCTAAATAAATTAGGATTGCCCACATGTTCTTAGTGCCCAGATGCCCCACCTTTTCCTTTTTTTGTGGAAATAGAACCTGGGGAACATAGGGAGGACCCTGTGTATAAAGACATGGTGCTGCTCACAGCATACAGGACCTGTCGCTGTCCATCAACGCTGGTGCTGAACCATTCACCAATCCATGCATGGAGACACCTGTGCTGTCCTTAAAGGGCCTACACCATGCTTTTAAAACTATATTTTTTGTATAAATATGTGCTCAAAATTGAGTCTTAGACAGGTTTTAACCCTCAACAAACACTCTGACCATTCTTTTTGTTTGTTCTAGCTATACTATAATGAGGCTCTCCAGCTGCAATACCAAAACGGCCTCTGTTTGCTCAGGGGCGCATCTAGTGGGGTTTTTCCAGAAAAAAAAGAAGTTTTTTGAAAAAGAAAAAGTTTTTTGAAAAAGAAAAAGTTTTTTGAAAAAAAAAGTTTTTTGAAAAAAAAAGTTTTTTGAAAAAAAAGTTTTTTGAAAAAAGTTTTTGAAAAAAAAGTTTTTTGAAAAAAGTTTTTTGAAAAAAGTTTTTTGAAAAAAGAAAGTTTTGAAAAAAGAAAGTTTTGAAAAAAAAAGTTTTTGAAAAAAAAAAAGTTTTTTGAAAAAAAAAGTTTTTTGAAAAAAAAGAATTTTTTGATTTTTTTTTTTTTTTTACTCTCCATTGCATTTTTTTTGAAAAAAAAAAGTTTTGAAAAAAAAAGTTTTGAATTTTTTTTTTTTTTTTAATTTCTTTTTTTTTTGACTGAAAAAAAAAACGGGAAACGAGAGTGACGTCACTCTCGTCAACTCTCAGAACAGCACTGTTCTGAGAACCCGTGGAAAGCTTTTCATCTCTGTCTGCCCAAAACCAGAGAAAGACACAACAGTCAGAAATAGGACTTTGTGAGGATAGAAGGTGCCAGTGGGACCCCAAAAAAAGGTTTTAAAATAGAAAAAGTGAGAATTCATGGTGTAGGTCCTTTAACATGACTGCCAACCAGTGCATAGCCTATTTAATAATAATAGTTAATTATAAAGCACTTTATAAATGCCCCTCACATTTATGTTCTCTTGCACCAGGCCTGGATTGCATTATTGAAGTGTCTGTTGTGACCGTAAAGGTGATAACAACATTCAGCCACTAGATGTCGCTCTACACCAGGGTTCTGCAGCCTTTTTGCCATGAAGTGCCATGTTTTCATTTTCTTGATAGTGTTCCATATCAACATGGAGTTTAATTATGACACCACATCAAAATGTCATATTTCCAATTGATTGTGACATGCTATGAATAACAACCTTTATTTTTGTTCTTGTATAGAAATATATTATTTTACATTAGGATGTAGGCCTAGGATGTATGACCATTAGACTCAAGCAATAACTCACTTATCCCTTTATACACGGGGATCAAACCCAAGAGAGCAAAGCAACATACAGAGCAGCTGTCTCCACAGAGACACTATGTTTGTAGATAAACCATTAACACTACAGCAACACATGTGAATATTTAAAACACACAGAATGCTATGATGGAAGGACAAGCTATGCTGTGGTTGACAAATGGGTTGTGATTATGTAGAACACTGTGTTGTTATACAATTGCACACATATGGGATATGGCTATAATTTCTCACCAACAAAGTTGTCTTTAAAGGAATAGTTCACCACCAAAATGATTTTTTTCTTCTATTGATTACTCACACCATGGAGACTTTTGGGTCCCCATCCGGAATCATTGGGGATACATTTACTATAATCACATTTTTGTCTTAGGAATGTGACAGATACAAAAATATATTATTGAACTCAAGTCTCCATGGTGTGAGTAATCAATAGAAAAAAAGTCATTTTGTGTGTGAACTACTCCTTTAACTCTAAACATTAAAAGACAAATTACATACAAGCAACAACATGTCAAAAGGCCTATTAAAAAATAAAGCAGACACAGCACTGTGAGAGGGTTGCTAGCGACACTTATGCATAACTTTATAACAACATAAACAAACATAAAGATTCCTATATCATTCAATCAAATTAGGCATCCATCCATTAGTCCATGTTTTCAATAGTGTTAAAAGGTTGGTCAACTTCATTATGCTTGCATAATGCATGGCTGCAAAATGAACTACTTTTCTCCAGTGGTTTTGGTGCAACAGATAAACCACAACTACATCCAAGCAGGTGTTTTAGCAGAGAGGATCATGTTCTCTGTTACAACTACATCCAAGCAGGTGTTTAGCAGAGAAGTTTCAGGAAGAGAGAAGAGGAGCACTCGTCAAAAAAAGTGGTTCACATAAACATTCGTCTAGGGTGCACGGCTCAGGTGAACAATGAACTTAGAGCAAGGACGCCAGCACTCACTTTAGATAGACTTCTTCTTGTTTATTAAATAGTTTCCCCCCAGCTGCCAGGACAAGTGTACGTTTCGGCCACACAGGACTATTTAATAAACAAGAAGAAGTCTATCTAAAGTGAGTGCTGGCGTCCTTGCTCTAAGTTTAGCAGAGAAGATCATGTTCTCTGTTACAACTACATCCAAGCAGGTGTATTAGCAGAGAGGATCATGTTCTCTGTTACAACTACATCCAAGCAGGTGTATTAGCAGAGAAGATCATGTTCTCTGTTACAACTACATCCAAGCAGGTGTATTAGCAGAGAGGATCATGTTCTCTGTTACAACTACATCCAAGCAGGTGTTTTAGCAGAGAGGATCATCATGTTCTCTGTTACAACTACATCCAAGCAGGTGTTTTAGCAGAGAGGATCATCATGTTCTCTGTTACAACTACATCCAAGCAGGTGTATTAGCAGAGAGGATCATCATGTTCTCTGTTACAACTACATCCAAGCAGGTGTTTTAGCAGAGAAGATCATGTTCTCTGTTACAACTACATCCAAGCAGGTGTATTAGCAGAGAAGATCATGTTCTCTGTTACAACTACATCCAAGCAGGTATTTTAGCAGAGAGGATCACGTTCTCTGTTACAACTACATCCAAGCAGGTGTTTTAGCAGAGAGGATCATGTTCTCTGTTACAACTACATCCAAGCAGGTATTTTAGCAGAGAGGATCACGTTCTCTGTTACAACTACATCCAAGCAGGTGTTTTAGCAGAGAGGATCATGTTCTCTGTTACAACTACATCCAAGCAGGTGTTTTAGCAGAGAGTATCACGTTCTCTGTTACAACTACATCCAAGCAGGTGTTTTAGCAGAGAGGATCACGTTCTCTGTTACAACTACATCCAAGCAGGTGTTTTAGCAGAGAGGATCACGTTCTCTGTTACAACTACATCCAAGCAGGTGTTTTAGCAGAGAGGATCATGTTCTCTGTTACAACTACATCCAAGCAGGTGTTTTAGCAGAGAGGATCATGTTCTCTGTTACAGTGAAACTCATTTATTGTGATCTTTTCTCCTCAGCTCTCCAGGATGAACAAACACACAACACAACAGGTAAACAAAGATCAAAGAATACATTATTATAGTTTTCACTGTCGGGTGAAAGCCTTGGCTTTAGCCTATGTGTGTTCCGATGGATCCAATGTTGCTATTATTTATTCACAAGCTCTTGTTTAAATACTTTTCATTGGTTAGATATTCATATTCAACTCACAGACATCCTTTTTTAAATGAGTAATAATAGCCAAAATAGCCAAAGTGTCGCGATGCGATGTGTTGTGATCTTGTAGAATTTTTTTGCTACTTCCGACGTGAATTTATTAAAAAGAAGTGTTGGCATTCACCAGCGTCGGCAGGTTAGAATTTCACCAGATTAGCATTCACCATGCAGCGTTAGTTTTACTGAGGTGAGGGTTAGGGTTAAAGGAGTAGTTCACCCCCAAAATTACTTTTTTTCCTATTGATTACTCACACTATGGGGACATGAGTTCAATATTTTTTTTTTTTTTTTTTTTTTGTCGCATTCCTAAGACAAAAAATAGATTATAGTACATTTATCCCCATTGATTCCGGATGGGGACATCTGGAATCAATGGGGTTAAATTCATTGTAATCGGATTTTTGTTTTAGGAATGCAACATATACTTTTTCTTTTTTTAATTGAACTCAAGTCTCCATGGCGTGAGTAATCAATAGGAAAAAAAATCATTTTGGGGGTGAACTACTCCTTTAAGGTTAGGTTTAGGTGGTCGGGTCGGAAGAATGGGAGTTCAGAGGAACGGGGTGTCGAAACTGTGGCATGGCACCGAATTATGGAGATAAGAGGTTTCTGCCTGACATAAAAAGCGATTACAGGTGTGATTGACAATAATAAACACAGACATTAACAAGGGAACTTCACACACCATATCGTCACTGTCGGGCAGAAACCTCGTATCTCCAAGTTTCAAATTTGTATGTTTTTTGCAAAGTAAAGCCCTGCTTCATCATACAAGGCTGTCGCACAAAAGTAGATTGGCTGTTTTCATATAGTTTAAATCATGTTTTAAATGATAATTTAAAACGGTTTTGGACATACAAGGTTTCCACCCGAAAACGAAAAATTGAATTGTTGCCGTTTGCTATTGTGTATTAATGTTCTGACCCAACAACTACTCTGTGTCTCAGTGTTCAACAGCCTGTGTGGCAGCACAGAGTTCATGTGTCACAACAAACAATGTGTCCCCAAGAGCTTTGTGTGTGACCATGACAAGGACTGTGCTGACGGCTCAGATGAGTCCATGGAGTGTGGTGAGTGGACTATTCTTTATCCCATGCTTCTCAAACTCAATGAATACGTGTATATGAAGGAATTTCATCGAGGCCACATAAAATATTGTGTGCCAGGGACTGTCATGCAAGATGTTTGGTGGAAAATATTCACAACGTTTTAAAAATGTTTTCTAAGATTGTTTGAAAAATTCAGAAATGTTAAAAAAGTTCAATTCATGAAGAAAATATAAATACATTGTGAAAATAGCAGATCTACAAGCTCACAACACGTCAACACGTTGTGAGCTTGTAGATCTGCTATGTACAAAAGAGAGTGTACAAGAGACATTGGACACTTTGCTGTGATATTGGTCACTGTTTATTACTTCGTCTTTGCTATTTATTCTTTTTCATATTATCTTAACTTGCTGTCTTGTCTAACGCACTTTAGGGGATTGCTCAAATTTCGTTGTTCTTAAACCTGTTTTTATGCAACAATGACAATAAAGTACATTCATTCATTCATTCATTCATTCCTTCATTCCTTCATTCATTCATTCATTCATTCATTCATTCATTCATTCATTCATTCATTTGTTAATTCATTTGTTAATTCGTTCATTCATTCTTAATTAATGTAAGTGTTGGTCTCGGGAAAACACCAAATTTCTCTTTTGCATCTTGAGCTAAAAGGTTTGGGAACCAGAGTATCTTTAACCTATTAACCTGTAAAGATCATTCTCTAGTCTCCATGTGTGAATCTTCAAGCTCTTCTTGATGTTCCAGAGTATCCAACATGTGGCTCCAACCAGTTCCGCTGTGCCAACGGTCGCTGTCTCATCCAGAGAGCGTGGGAGTGTGACGGAGAGTTGGACTGTCACGACCACTCAGATGAAGCTCCCAAGAATCCTCGCTGCAAAGACCCAAGTACGAAACACACGCACACACATACGTTATGCTATCGTCTCTGACAACTATTATATGTTTTCTAAATGCTTTCTTGCAATGAAGACTTTATATATTAAGCTTTTACACAATCAGAATTGTCTGTGCAAATGCCAAAATCGCGCTCTTTCGAACGACCATCATTTCGACCGGAGGGTTAGCGACTCACTCCACGGAGGTTAAGGTTAGGGTGAGGGTTAGAGTCGGGTGTCGAAAAGATGACATGTAGTAACAGCGACACGCTCCCGTGCAAACCGTTCGATTACATTGTAACCATTGTTCTCCACAACTACATATTACATAGGCGGCTATATGGGGAACGACCGTACCTCACTTGTGACCTGGATATTTATTTTAAGACACACCAGTAGAACTGGCACATACATGCCTGGCGTTGCTCAGACTCATTCACACTGGAATGAATGGAAGGGGGTGGATGAGTTGGTCTGGCCCGCGAGGCTAGTGTGTGATGACTCGATCAACACCGCTTCCGACAGACGTCAAGGTGTTGATATTCCGACATAGTCTCTTCACTCAAATTATAATGGTTACAATGTAATTGGAGAAATACTTTTATATACAATTTATAATAACTGCACTTACCGTACATATCAATGAAAACATCAATGAAAACCCCTCAAGGACCCAGGGGTCCTTGAAGGGATTCCAAGGGGTCCCCAGCAAATGTAGTGAATACTGCATAGCCTCCAAAATCACTTTAACCACATTAGCCATGTCGGACAGCCAGATGTCATCCTTCACTAAACTCTCAGGGGCACAACGCTACATAAAGCCAAGGCCAGTGAGTACAGGGTTGAAGGTTCACTCAAGCTATGCCACCAGATGTGATGCTAACTGACTGATAAATATAATACCTACTGTACCTCTAAGTGGGTAGAACGAAAGAACGACTTCCTAACGGGAGGAGAGGATGCAGCCACGTTCAGTCATAAGAACCAGGTCAAAGTGGATGGAGTTGCTGTGCAGATCTCTGCCAGAGATGCACCGTCCCTTCACCATACCCTTATTTAGCTGATCCTAGAGGAAAAGCAGGATCTCCCGAGAACCACACATGAGTGGGTCTGCTTGGTTCTCCCTGCACCACAACTCAAACATCCTCCACCAGTATGAGTGGGAGGCCATAGCTAAATGTTGGTTATTTAGCCCAGCTAGGACTCTAGAGGACCCTTTGCTAAGAGGCCACACCTCTCAGGGGCCAGGCCCAAAGCCGACACCCATGGGGAAAGGGGTGAAAACAGAACCTCTTGAGGCTGGCAGTAACTGTACAGAAGGGACTCACTCTGTGGACTTCACACTGACAACCAGGGACGTGCTGGGCCCCTGATTCAGCCCGGGAAAAAGATTTGGAGAGGCCCTCATTGCGCGCTATAGAGAGAGATCTCTCTCTCTATAGCGCTGCTACTCAAAGATTTGCCATTTCAGTGTTCAAGTGACAAGCCAGTGGGCCAATTACTGTACATGAGTTATATTTCGTTGTTGTCGGGTGGAAACCTTGTATGTCCAAAACCGTTTGTTTTGTATTTATCATTTTGAAAATGATTTAAACTAGTGAAAACAGCCAATCTACCCTGAGATCTTTGGTTACTGGAGTATGAGAGGAAACAACCGTTTCCTCTACCCAGGAAGGAGGTGCGAAAGACTTGGAAAGTCCTTTGTGCCGGTTGCTCTCAAGCAATAGAACGAGACTCATGATGGTCGCTTGCCTAGGCCTAATTGGATTACCTAGGACAACTGTTACCTTGCACTACTGGAACAAAAGTTGTACTGGCTCTGACCTCTAACGTACTGTGCCCTGAGAGGGTTGCTGTGGCGTCTTGCTGTGGCTCCCATTATTGCTTTAAAAGGAAAAAAATATATACTGTATATATATTCTTGACTTAAGCCCTTTGCACGCAGGCGCGTTTACCCGCCCGGATAAAACGGACAATATAATTTTTTGAAAAGAAAACAATGATTCTCTATGACCTCATGCACACCGGCTCCGAATTAGCCGTGCGACGAGTGGCTGCCGCCGTGCGTTTTTTTCTCGATCGAACCCAGTTCGATTTGTGCGTCTTGTCGCATGCTGTAAAAAACTCATCACTCCTTTTATGACTCCTTTTTGGATCCGCAGCGCCGATTCCGCACAGCCTTGCACACCAAATCCAATGCGTTTTATTCATGCCGCAAACAAAAAAAACGCAACTGTCCTGTGTGCAAAGGGCTTTATTTGCACTGACTTTGGTCACTTTTTTTCTGGCCCTGCACTATTGGGTTGTGTTGGTTGTACTGTGTATTATTGCAGTGTTGATATGGCGGTGTGATACTTGTGTTGCATGACTGCATTGACTAGCAGTGACTGTTATGTGCACTCTTTTGTTTGGCACTGTTTGTTAAGTTATGCTTGAGTATAGCTTTTTTGTGTGTGTGACGTGTCACTTATGAGCGTTGAATGTTTCGTGGTCACTTTATGTATATATTCTTCTTTTTTTTGCAATAGCTTTCGACACTTTATGTTTTATTTATCTTTTTTGTGCTTGCTCTTTGGACTGTATACTACAGTACTCTTTTTCTTTTTCTTACTTCTCTGTAACTTGTAACCTTAACTGCTGTGCTGCCTCTGGGCAACTGAATTTCCCCCGTGGGATAATAAAGGTATCTATCTATCTATCTATCTATCTATCTACAAGCACACAACGCCTCGCACCGCAAGGCGTTGTGTGCTTGTAGATCTGCTGTTTTCACTACTTTTGTTCAACAGCCTTGTATGATGAAGCAGGGCTTTGCTTTGCGAAAATATTTATACGGTACATTTGAAACTTGGAGATACAAGGTTTCTGCCCGACAGTGACAATTTACTTTGTTGGCTGCCCAGCCCCCAAAATGGAACGAAGGCTGACATTTTATTTTTATTTTTTTTCCTAATGGCCGGCCAGGACCGGCCGGGAATGAACCGGCCGTTCGGGAGTTGTCCCGCTTTTTCCAATGGCCAGCACGTCCCTGCTGACAACACTGGATTCCACCTTTACACCCAGATGTGTAAACGGACCACACCGCTGTACCCCTGGCAGATACATTCTGCCTGTGTCACAGAGCCTAAACTGACACCTCCAGCAACACGGCAAGGCAGCCTAGCGCAGTATCAAGAGCCAGACCACCAGGTTTATGAACAGCTTCCACCCGGCTACGATCAGACTGTTGAACAAGGCATGACCACCGCCTATCATCAGATTGGACTTGGCCTTTTGTGGTCCTCATGGACCTGCCTGTGGATTACACCAGTAAAGCAACCTTTGAGGACTGTGTGGTTGAACTTGACACTTAACGATGCTCTGCACCTTAACCTTAATGTACTGATATTCTTGTTGCACTAATGTCGAGGCGCAGATACCAGCTGCTATGCTCCATGCACCTTGTTTCAAAATCTCATAACATTAATAATTAGATAGATATGCTATATATATATATATATACAGTAGATACGGTGTTGGCTCTTTATTACTCCCCCTTTCCTCTCTTCTTTCTCTTTTCTGGAAACAATCACCTGTAAACCAGTGATGTGACAATAATGACGATGATTCAGATTCTTCTGATTCTGATTATTGTTGCGACCGAAGGTCGTTGCGACCGAAGGTCGCATATACTCTGAAAAACTGTGTCGCTTGAGTGTCCTTCCTTCCTTCCTTCCGTAACCTCTGTGATGTCAGTGTGATGTCAGCGAGTTGTGACATCACTTCCTGTACGGGGCGGCTACACGAAATGTGGATAACACTATATATGGAGATAGTCCAGTCCATCATGTCATATGGGGCTACCGTCATAGACAGTAGCCAAAAGAGAAGGATACACAAGACTAAGAAAGACAAAAAAAGGAGGAGGAGGATAAAGATACCAAAAGGAGAGAGAAGAAAGGGTGGATGAGGTACAATGTGTCTCAGAAAAGAAAAGGAGGTGGCAACGGGGGCGGCTAGATAAAGTTATTAGGCCTGGATCCGACTTTAAGTCGACGTACAGGATTCCAGAAGTGTAGCGCTTATTCGCTCTTGTATCAAACTGGTACTCGAAACGTTCTTAGAATTTAATATATATTTTCTAAAGTAAATATGGGGGCGGCTGTGAAAAAAAGAGAAGAATAAAAAAGAAAAAAAGGAGGAGGAGGATAAAGATACCAAAAGGAGAGAGAAGAAAGGGTGGATGAGGTACAATGTGCGGTATCCTCCTTGTCAAGCTCGACGTTGGTCATTTGGACCTATACATGGAGAAATGGAGCGAACCTGTTTGGCCTAAACATGGAGATGTGGTACAGAATGACTCATATATGGGCAAAAAAAGTATGTCATGTGACATCACTTCCTGTACAGACAGTCAGACAGACAGCCATTGACTCCGGCCTAACAATGGCTACTGTCTATGACGGTAGACCCATATGACATGATGGACTGGACTATCTCCATATATAGTGTTCTCCACATCTCCATGTTTAGGCCCTATCGCTCACACCCTAGGTGGGGTTGGCGATAGGGCCTTTCTGTGTGGAGTTTGCATGTTCTCCCCGTGTCTCCTAGGGTTGATACCCTCACAAAAACATGAACAAACTCCCCCCAGAATGATAACAACTAGAATCGTCAGAGATACGCTGTGGTTGGCCAGATAGTCAAGAATTGGCGCGACCTCGCCCTTTAGGGTGAGGTCGCATGTCACCCTGAGGTCGCATTCCACCCTCAAGTGTCTTACTAGTATACTGTGCCTGTGCATGCCCATGCCAGCACTACTGGTGTAACTTAAAGATTTATCCAAAAGGACCCCATTTGAAACAAGCCCAAAAGCTTTCTTGAGGTGTTTATCCTTTTAGTTGAACTTGTACCAGTGAACTGTGCTGTCATGAAACTGTACCTTTCCCTATGCAAACTTCTAATAAAGTCGCCAATCATTCGATCCCTCAATCCACTTCTCCATACTGTAATATTGTTACAGTTGTGGTGAGATAGTCTCGATACGATAGAGAACACATTATTGTATATTACAAGGTGGAACATTTACGTCACACATCATCTGTAGACGTAACTGTAGATAGAACTGTTGCTTTGTCTGTCCTGGCTTTTTGGTCTCATTCTATAATATGGACTGACCTAACAACTACTTCCTGTGTCTCAGCAAACACGTGCAGGAGGGACCAGTTCATGTGTCAAAACAATAAACGATGCATCCACAAGATGTGGGAGTGTGACGGACAACATCATTGTGATGATGGCTCAGATGAGGCTCCTAAGAATCCTCATTGCACCAATGATGACCCAGGTAAGACACACACACACGCACGCACGCACGCACGCACGCAAGCACGCACGCACACACACACACACACACACACACACACACACACACACAGAGCTATGCTAGCACCTCTTGAGATGTACTGTATCATATGTTTTCTAAACAATGGAGACTTTATTTTGTAAAGATCAGAATAACATACAGCCTAACCTCCTCTGCTTCATTCCAGTGTTGATTTCGTTGAATAAAACTATGACGACTTTCGTCGACTACCTTTTTTCACTGACGAAAACGAAATAAAAAACTAAGCTACGATGACATAACATAAGCCTAGATATGTTGACAACTTCGTCAACAAATAAAAACTAGACTAAAATGTTAGGGAGGGACTAGAGGAGATCCAGTAGAACTACTAAAATATCAGATCTACAAGCTCACAACACGCAGCGCTGCGACACATTGTGAGTTTGTAGATCGGCTATTTTCAGCATGCAACCAAGTATAAATTCAGCCATTACAACGCCATCAAGGCCCGTCAAAATACATTTTATTCGACAAAATCAACTGTAGATCGACAGCCGGTAAAATGTTATGATATTTAGTAAACTAAAATCTCATATTTAGCCGACTAAAACTAGACTAAAACGAAAACATTTTAGATGATTAAATTATGACAAACTAAATGGGATTTTATTCAAAAGACTATGACTAAAACTAAATCTAAATTTGCTGTCAAAAACCAACACTGTTCCATTCCTCTTTCCTTCTCCTTTCTCTAAGTTTCCACTGCAACAGAGAACAAATGCTATGTGTGTGACAACGGGAAGTGTGTTCAGGACACATTGCTGTGTGACAACAAGGACGACTGTGGTGACGGCTCTGATGAGCTCAACTGCTTTGTTAACGAGTGTCTGAACAGCGAGCTGAGCGGCTGCTCCTCCCAGCTCTGTAAAGACCTCAAGATAGGCTTCAAGGTATGGAAACAACACAGCCGTTTGACACAGATTCCACAAAGACACTGAAGAAACACCTGGTCATCATCACATAGCTTCACCTGCTCTGTTCCATGTCTCTCCTTGCAGTGTGGATGTCACCCCGGCTTCCGTCTGAAGGACGATGGGAAGACATGTGTGGACGTAGATGAGTGCAGCACTTATCCCTGCACCCAGCGCTGCAACAACACACAGGGCAGCTTCCACTGTCTCTGTGTGGAGGGCTTCCAGCTCAGCCCTGAAGACCCCACCATCTGCAGGTCCACGTCTGGTAAGAAACAATGGGAGCTGAATGAGAAGGAACGTCCAACTTTCATTTCATTTATGTGTCAAATACAACATTGGCTGCTACATAATCAAACCTGTGACCACTCTTTAAAAGCTTGGCAACTAGTTAGCACTTTACCATTATCTTTATTTATTTAACCCATGAAAACAAGGACAGCATCTGTCATTTAAAATGATAGCTATAGCACATTGGTTGGATAGTCAAAAATAGCAGATATACAAGCTCAAAGTGACGCTCTATGAGCTTGTAGATCTACAATTTTTGAAAAGTCTTAAACGTTTGTGACACATTTTTGAATATATACATTTTAAAATGTATTCCAAATATTTTTAGATGGGGGCGGGTCAGAGGCCAAATAGGGTCCTTGACATGACAAAGTTTGAGAACCACTGATACATAGGTTTTTCATTAAACCTAGGATTTAGAAGAGAGTTGTAGAATTGCCTTTAATTGGTTAAACATAAATATCTGTCTCTCTGTTGGTTATTTTTATACATTTATATTCTCTTTGTAACTGTTATTTGTGTATTTTAACATTTAACATTTATTCATACTTTTGCTCTTTACATTGTTGTATTGGCTTATTGTTTGACTGTCTGATGATGTTACATGGAATTGATCTGTTCCTGTCTTTATATGTTGTCTTATGTTATATGTTAGGGTATGTTAGTGTGTACGTATGTAAATCAACATTCTTGGTAACTGACATCTTTACACTGCTTTCCCAAACTCTACTGATATGGAGTTTTATATGCTGTGTTCATGAATGTGTTCTCTCTCTCCCAAATAAACAAATAAAGCAGTGTATTTTTTAACCAAGTCAAATGTAATGTCTCATTTCCTCCAGATGTGGAGCCCTTCCTCATCTTTATCACCAACAACCAACTGATGAAGATGAACTTGAACGGCTCCAACGACACGGTGCTCAAACAGGTGAAAACCATTGAACAGAACAACACATCCTATACAATATTCTACACACACTGCTTCAGACATGTTGGGATGTGTTCCTGTCAGAGGATAACACAACTGCTGTGCTGTGACAGGACTTGGATGTAGCGGTGGCTCTGGACTTTGACTATCAGCAGCAGATGATCTACTGGATAGAAGGGCTCTCCTCACATCTCCCCACCAAGACCATCAGTCGTATGAACATCAATGGCAGTGACGTCCAGGTCAGTGTGACAATGACAGAGATGACGATGAATGATAGGGAGAGGAAACTATATAAACAAAAAAGTTATACTTGTATTAAAATGCTTTGCAATATCACTAATTCTTTGCAATATCACTGTTAGACAGTGTAAAGTAACTAAGTATTTTTACTCAAGTACTGTACTTAAGTACAATTTCAAGGTACGTTTACTTACTCCTCTACATCTTAGAGGTAAAATATTTCAATTCAGTGGAGGTGGGGATACTCCAGTACTTAAACTCAAGTACACATTTCACAGAGCAACTTTGACTTGTAGTTATATTTAATAACTAATATTTGACCAGGATTATCTATACTTTCACTCAGGTAACAAGGTTGAGTAGACTTTGTCCACCAATTGTTACTTGTTACTTTGCACATTTCTATTATAAACTATTAATACATGGTGTAAAGTAACTAATTACATTAATCAAGTACTGTAGTGTAATTTCTTACTTTTCTTGAGTATTTCCACTACCTCTCAGAGGCAAATATTGTACTTTTACTCCCCTCAAATATTCGAAAATTGTAGTTACTAATTACTTTGCAAATAAAAATATTATATTGTAAAACATATTGTAACAATCAGCCTTTGTTTATAAAATAAAAAATATTAAAGCTATACTGTGTAAGTTGCTAAACTAGTGGTCAGTAGACCACTAGTTTAGCTCTTCTCAAATAGGTTGTAGACTGTGTTATTGAAGATATCCTAAAAATAGTAAATAGCTCTATACAATCAGGTGTCTTTCCAGACTCACTGAAAACGGCTGTAGTTAAACCCTTACTCAAGAAACCCAACCTTGACCCGTCCGTGCTGGGTAATTATAGACCCATCTCTAATTTACCTTTTCTGGGCAAGGTCCTAGAAAAAAATATCTTTCATCAATTGGATGTGTTTCTGCAGAACAATAAGGTGCACAACAAATTTCAATCCGGCTTCAGGAAAGGACACAGCACAGAAACTGCACTTTTAAAAGTTATTAATGATCTTAGGGTGGCTGCTGACAACAAAGATGTGTCCGTTCTCCTACTGCTGGACCTAACGGCGGCTTTTGACACAATTGACCATACAATTCTAATACAACGTCTCGAACACTGGGTAGGACTGTCAGGGACAGCTATGTCCTGGTTTTACTCTTACCTAACAGGCAGAAGCTACTTTGTTAATCTAGCTGACTTTGAGTCAAACAAACACAACATCTGCTCTGGTATTCCACAGGGCTCGATTCTTGGTCCTTTATTATTCTCCCTCTATATACTGCCGCTGGGAGAACTTATTTCCGCTCACGGTGTGAATTTCCATTTCTATGCTGATGACACCCAGTTGCACCCATTGCTGACGTGCGTGTCTAGCATAAAATGCTGGATGAGTGAGAACTTTCTCAAGCTAAATGAGGACAAGACAGAAGTTCTCATAATTGGTTCTACTGCCCAAAGAGAATCAATAATACGTAGACTCGGTAACCTGGCTAAAGAAAGTAACACCTTTGTAAAGAACCATGGGGGTGATCATTGATGCTGAATTAAATTTTAATACACACATTAATCATGTCACGAAGATTGCCTTCTTTCACCTTAGAAATATTGCACGAATTAGAGCTTATCTGTCGCTGAACGATGCAAAAACGCTGATCCATGCTTTTGTTTTCTCTCGGCTGGATTACTGCAACGCACTTCTCTCTGGTCTGCCAAAGAAAACAACTGACAGACTACAACTTGTTCAAAATGCGGCAGCCATAGTTTTAACTAAAACTAAGATAAGAGAACATATTACTCCAGTCTTAGCGTCGCTACACTGGCTCCCGGTTGTTTTTAGGATTGATTTTAAAATACTTTTACTTGTTTCTAAAGTTCTAAATCGTCTGGCACCTTCGTACCTCTATGACTGCCTGCATAGATATGTTCCAACCCGCCCACTCAGGTCCTCTAGTGCAGACCTACTTGAGGCGCCAACAATGACATATAAAAAATATGGTGATAAGCAGCTCTCTGCTTCTACGGACCGACAGCTTGGAATAAACTCCCACTACACCTAAGACAGGCAGCCTCTGTGGATAGCTTTAAAGCACAGCTCAAGACCTATTACTTTGCTCTTGCTTTTAGCTGAATGCTGTAAATTGACGTCCGCACTGTTCTGAAATTGTTCTTCACTGTTCTATGTTTTTATTTCTCTGCTTTATTGTAATCATTTTAATTAGTGGCCAAGGCCACAAAGTGGCAAATGGCCACTCATTGATATTGGACTTTCTCATTATTATTATTCTTCCACCACTTTTGCTCTAGCGGCTAGACCGTGCAGTCGCTTTTTACGAAACTCGGCAGTATGGCAGAGGACTATGCCAAACGGCTAAAACGCGAAGCTCGCAACAATCGGCCAAAGGGTGGCGCTGTAGGAAGCCTTTGAAAAATGCCAACTTTGAACTGGTGTAGCTCATGCCCTGTTTCAGGTACAGCAATGAAACCTGTATACCAGGCCTAGAATTTCGTCATTTTAGGGGCAAGGCCACTTGGCCTTTAGTGTTGTCAAATTTTTGAGGGCACAAAGGCCAAGTGCCAGGGCAGGAAGGCCATCAATTAAAACAGTGATTTTAAGTCCACGCCTCGACGGTCATAATTAATTTTGCTTAAAGATTATGTACAAACAAAAACTGTTGACATTTTAGACTAGTTTTAGTCATCATGACAATTATTTTACCCCTTTATTTACCCCTTAATTGGACAAAGATTGCCATGTAATCATAATTATTTCACACAACATTTCCTCTCATCCTTTTGATGAAAAAAACTATTTTAGGAATACAGTACAAGACAACACAGAACACCTGTCCTGGTTATATAACCAATGTCTATTCAACCAACTGATCTCAGTACATTACAGTAGTACACTACATACAGTACAGTACAGTACAGTACAGTACAGTACAGTACAGTACAGTACAGTACAGTACAGTCAATACCAGCTAGTAGACAATGAATGTCCAGTTCATCCAACTGAACCCACAACCCAGTAGCCACAGCCTAACATTACTAAACAACAACACCTGCAGAAGTTGCAGAACCACCAGTCCAGTAGCCTATAGGTAAATAAGCATGTACCCCATACACACGCACACGCACACACACACACGTGTTCATGCGCATACGCGCAAACAAACGCATGCACGTGCATACACGCTAGCATCGCGTGCACGTTCATACACGTGAGCGTCGCACGCAAACAAGAGGGCTAGTCGTTTGAGTTTGTGTTTGTTGTTGCTACACGCTAGGCTAACAGTAGACCAACATGGATTTAACATTTTTGTATGGATTTGTTTTATTGGCTAATGCTAGAGTTCAGGTACGTGTACACAGCCGTTCACTCACATTCTCTCTCAGTCTCCACACATCTGCGCGGGGGGATTATTTCCATCATCAGCTGGTTCCCTGTTCTAGCCTTATTATTCCTTTATTTTTGTCGCGTGTTGGACGTATGGCTTGATAACGTTGGAATATGTTGCAAACAGCAAACATCCTCCATGCCTCTGTGACAGATAAACATTGTCGCTTAGTAGTTTTGTAACTTTTACTGCTGTGTCCATTCAACTCTCTCTCTCTCTCTCTCTCTCTCTCTCTCTCTCTCTCTCTCTCTCTCTGCGTGTGTGAGCGCGCGCTGCTGCTCTGCCACTAGAGATGGGATTTATGGCTCTTTGAAGTGAGCCGGAACTCTGGGATCTGTTCATTTCAAAGAGCCGTTCAAAAGACTGGCTCATTCTAGTCACTAGTTGTAGTTACTTTGTAGATTTTGATTATAATTATCACTTCAACCCTATTTATTTCGGACATAATAGGTACATATAGGCCTACCTGCCATTTGAAAATAGCCGATCTACAAGCTGTGAGCTTGTAGATCTGCTATTTTCAAATGTTTTTTCCCCCTACATTTTATTCATTGGAAAAATTGTGAAATGGGACATTTTGCATAATGAGTACTTTCTAGCTACTATCAGTACTTTAACTACATTTTGATACCAATACTTTGATATTTGTACTCAAGTAGCCTACATTTTTTATTCCTAACTTCAACTTGTGGCAGAGTATTTCTACATTGTTGTACTTTTCCCACCACTGTTGTTCATTAGAAAGGAACGGCTCCCTATACTGCGAACCGGATCCCATCGTTCACATCAAAGAGCCGTTCAAAAGACTCGATTCGTTCGCGAACGTCCCGCCTCTATCTGCCACTGCATGTCAGAAAGCAGCGGGTGTTTGACCGTAATGCGCATCACAGGACATATTTCGTACTCTCTTTGCTAAAATGAAGACAGATTTTAACCCAGTCTTTATTTTGTAGTACTACATTTTCGTCTCCTCTTTATTCCTCAATGAAATTGTGAACTGCTGTGGGCTCTGGGCACTGCATGGGGCACCACGGCCACTGTGGCCGTTTGAGCATGTCATTTTTCGAGGGGCACACGGCCAAAGAGAGGGGCAACGACGGCCATGGCCGTCGTGGCCGCCGTGAAATTCCTGCCCTGCTGTATACACTTATGCGTCTCCTCATGCCGAACAACTTTTACGCTCTGACTTTTGACCTCTGACCTTTACTTCTCCCACAATTTTGAATTATATGAAAAACAGTCAAAATCTATCTCCTCCTGGGATTTTTGCGTAACGTGCGCAAAACTTTTTTTTACATGAACTTTGGACCAACACGGTCATCGCACAGCGGCCGGATTTTCTTTAAAGCGAAACATTATTTTTTAATAATTCACTGTATAATGCAGTTTCATGCAAATTATTCTTCTGCCTCTAAATCATACATGCAAAGTGACACGTTCATGGCATTTGGCAAATATGTAGAGGGTTAGTCCAAATATCACTGAAAGCAATCTTACTCCAATTGGCCAAAGGGGGGCGCTATACGAAGCGTTTGAAAACTCAAACTTTAAAGGGGCATAAGTCATGCCTCGTTTCGTTTGAAGACATGCAACTTGGTTACACGCGTGCCTTGACTCAAGCGGAAGCCATCCGTGTCTTTGTTAAGTACACTCCGTCCTTAGATTTTCTGCCATTTTGAGCAGTTTGTAAAACACTTAAACCCGCTTTTATTCCGGAACTTTCGCGTCACGTGCACAGAACTTTTTTTACATGAACTTTGGACCAATTTCTAAAGATCTGTCAGATCGGATTTTTTAAAAATTTAAACATGCTTTTTTAATAATTCAATGAATATTGCAAGTTTTATGCAAATTATTCTTCTGCCTCTAAAACATACATGCAAAGTAACATTTTCATGATGAACTACTGTAGAGGGTTAGTCCAAATATCACTGAAACCAATCTTACCCCAATTGGCCAAAGGGGGGCGCTATATCATTTTGAAAGAAGGCGTCAAGTACATTACATGAAACTTTTTCTTTTTTCTTTTCTTTTTTTTTTTAAATGACAGGTCCATTATGTGTGACTGCCGTAGTGTAGTGGTCAGTACCTGTGCCTGGTAAACCGATGGTTGTCAGTTCAAACCCCACGTCGGGTTGAGTTGATGTTAACATCCTGGATGCCCATGGCATGTGCATATGTCAAACTATTTAATGTTGACACGTCTGATCTAACTCCAGATCACGTTCATGTTTAAAATGAGCCCCACAACTACTGTAGAGGATAAGTCCAAATATCACTGAAACCAATCCTACCCCAATTGGCCAAAGGGGGGCGCTATATCATTTTGAAAGAAGGCGTCAAGTACATTACATGGAACTTTTTCTTTTTTCTTTTCTTTTTTTTTTTAAATGACAGGTCCATTATGTGAGACTGCCGTAGTGTAGTGGTCAGTGCCTGTGCCTGATATACGGAAGGTTGTGAGTTCAAACCCCACATCGGGTTGAGTTGATGTTAACATCCTGGATGCCCATGGCATGTGCCTATGTCAAACTCTTTAATGTTGACACGTCTGATCTAACTCCAGATCACGTTCATGTTTAAAATGAGCCCTTCTCTACCAGCCGTTTTTTTTTTCTGTTCTGAGTAAAAGAAAATATGATCACTCGAAAATGTCAGAAATACTCAGATTACATTGATTTCACCCCAAGCCTCCAAAATATAAAAAAGAAATCAATAAAATCAAGGCACTCAGCCTACATAGAACTTTTTTTTTTAAACAAACATGGTTAACAGATCCTGTGGCTGCCTAGTGTAGTGGTCAGGGCATATGCCTTTCATGCAGAAGGTCGTTGGATCGAATCCCGCTTGGGGTTTATATAAGCATAATACCATGACATTTGGTAGACTTTACAGTTTGGTTCCTTGAACAATGTCTGATATGGAGCCTTCCTATAAATGTCCCCCAACCCCCCTTGATGCGTATTTTAATTAACGCCATTACTAAATAATGTATTTTGCATCATAAATCCTGAAACAAGCATTATAATACAAACTGTCATGTCTACACCTATGTTGTGATTTCCAAGGATTGCAATGATATAATGTACCAGCTCAGTGGCCTAGTGGTTTGAGTGTCTGCCCTGAGACTAGGAGATCCGGGTTCAAACCCGGGTCGCGTCATACCAAAGATTCTAAAAAATGGGACCCAGTGCCTCCCTGCTTGAAACTCAGCATCAAGGGTTGGATTGGGGTTAACTCCCTGCGACATACTAGCGTCATGTCCAGGGGGTGTACTTGTACATCAAGCTGCCTTACGCTACAGAAACAGGAGATAGGCTCCTGCCCTATGAGATTCATAGCCTGGCCGATTCATATGGTCTTCATAGCTCAGCAAGGCTTACTATGTACATCATCAAACTGTCCAGGTGCATAGTATCACAGTTTTTTTATGTCTGTTGCACATTAGGCCTACAGTCTTTTGCATACATGTTGTGTAGAGGCCAATTTGTGCTTTTACCTATAACCACCGATTAGTGTAAAACTTTGTATGCACACTTCCCAGAGGCCAAGGAAAAACCTGTGCCCTGCATTTTTCACATCTGCCATTTATAGCGCCACCAGAAGGCTGACTTACAGTATGTAAAACACATTCTTCGATATTACTCCTTCAGATTTTATCCGAAAATCACACAAATCAGTACACAGTATCTCTACAGTGATGTAATCATGACAGATTTGTCAGATATCATATTCTATCTAATTGGCTAACATTGAATTCCATGGTTTGCAGGATTGCTCCTTTTTGAACAAAATGTCTCAAACGCAGCCTGCTATGTGTGTGAGATTTTGCACACACATTCCCACTAGGCCAAGGAACAGATGCCACCCTTCTCACATTGGCCTGTTATAGCGCCACCAGCGGGTCAATTTTTGCAAAACACATTTTTGGAACAAAATGCTTCAAATCCCGCATGCAGCGTCCGATTGCCGTGAAAGGCCCAAGAACACGTGGCACCCTTTTCACTTTGGCCTATTATAGAGTCACCACTAGGCCAAAAAAAACCTACCTGACCTGCCGGAGTCCTGTTCGGAAGAACACTGCTTCTAGTTTTTCTTTGATGTCTTCTTTGCTTTCCCTTGATGCCTTTTTGCTTTCCTGCTTTTTATGCCTTGGCCACTTTATCGCTGCTTGCAGCTATATTTATTTCTTTTTATTCTTTATTTTTTATTTTATTTTACTTATTCTCTGTTAACTCTTTCACAGCCTGCACGCACATATAGGCACTATTGCGCAAGAGCGGCGCAGCCTGAACGCACATATACGCACTTTTTTTTTTTTGAAACTTCAAAACCTTCCCCAACGTCTGACATTGTTTGGAGTGAACCACATCAAAGGAAAGCCTCAAATCACCAGCCCAAACACAAACCAGCTGTCTCAGATCAGAGAAAATCACATCACATTACCACAACAATCACCAGACACAAGAGATGTGGGAACCGTCTTGGCATTCTAGCCGAGTGAGAGCAATTGAGATGGCTGATTGATAAAAAGAGAGAGAGAGAGAGAGAGAGACACTGAGAGACACTGTGTGTGTGTGTGTGTGTGTGTGTGTGTGTGTGTGTGTGTGTGTGTGTGTGTGTGTGTGTGTGTGTGTGTGTGTGTGTGTGTGTGTGTGTGTGTGTGTGTTTGAGGAGAGGAAAAAAGAGAAAGAGCTAGTATTTTTTTTTTTTCAACTTCAAAGCCTTCCCCAACAGCTGACATTGTTTGAGGTGATCATCACAGTAAAGTCTCAAATCACCAGCCCAAACACAACAAACTGTCTCAGATCACAGAAAAACACATCATAATTATATTTACCTTTTGTATAGTCCATCCATAGTTTGTAGTAGTAACAGACAGTAGTAAAAGTAAGATCCAGTGTTGTTGTTGGTAGTGTGAGCCAGGTCTCACAAGCCAAGCTAAAAGAGAGGCGTCAATTGGGTATCGGCCGTGGTCCGCGGACCACCGCCGATCGAGCAGGGCGTTTAGCTCAGCGGCGTCAGTTCAGAAAAAGCTAAGTTATGGCAACATGACTGGTGTCTTTCACGCGCGCGAGGCTGGCGTGCAAGACACCAGTCACCAGTCTGACGCTTGGATTCAGCCGTCCTGGGCCCTGGAATTACTAAAATCACCATGGTTACCATTGTGTGGCCAATCAGCTTGTGTTACCTTGTGTTACCATGGTGATTTGGTACATGACCGTCCTCCCCAGGCCTGGGATTGCTGGATGGACGGCATTCACGGCAAGGAGCAGCCATGTGTTTGGGGGGGGGTTTAGTTTAGTGCTTTACTATACTACTGAGGACTACTTCTACAGCCGTTACAAAAAGTTTTACTGGATCGTCATGGTTCATCGACCAGGCCACCAGGGACCACCTAATCTCGGATCACAACAGGTGGTCCGCGCGCGGACCACCGATCGAGCAGGGCGTTTAGCTCAGCGGCGTCAGTTCAGAAAAAGCTAAGGTATGGCAACATGACTGGTGTCTTTCACGCGCGCGAGGCCGAGTTTGACCAATCCAGCGAGATGGACATCGAAACATTGGTAATCCTCATGGTATTGTTATAGTTTTATCGTGTTTTATTACTAAAAGTAACCCATCGAATGTTCCACCATTGTTTGGTAACTCAGCAGGCTTCCAAGCCAGCTTGGAAGCCTGCTTAGATTTCCTCTCTCTCAAAGTGATCTCTCTCACCGTGTCTATATGTCTCTCTACCTCTCGCGGAAAAAAAAGAGAGAGAGAGTGTGTAGCAGACTCTCTATGTCTCTCGACCACTCGCTCTGCCACACCTTTCTCTCTCTCTTGCTCTAATTTCCCTCTCTCTCTTTCTCAGTAAGCGGTCTTTCACTCCCCGTGTCTCTATGTCTCTCGACCACTTGCTCTGCTACACCTCTCTCTCTCTCTTGCTCTAATTTCCCTCTCTCTCTCTCTCAGTAAGCAATCTTTCACTCCCCGTGTCTCTATGTCTCTCGACCACTCTCTCTCTCTCTCTCTCTTTTTTTCCCGCTAGACCCAACTTTATTAGAATAAACCTTTGATTGATTGATTGAAGACTTTATTAGAAGTTTGCATAGGAAAAGGTACAGTTTCATGACGGTACAGTTCACTGGTACAAGGTCTACTAAAAGGAGATCCATGAAAAGACTAAGCTTATTTCCACTGGAAACCATTGAAGTATCTCATATAACATTGAATGACAGACAAATACAGCCGTGATACAAGAGAGAAAGTTGGAGAGAGAGAGATTGATTGATTGATTGATTGATTGATTGATTGAAGACTTTATTAGAAGTTTGCATAGGAAAAGGTACAGTTTCATGATGGTACAGTTCACTGGTACAAGGTCTACTAAAAGGAGATCCATGAAAATACTAGGCTTATTTCCATAGTAAACCATATATCTCATATAACATTGAATGACAGACAAATAGAACACAGTACTATGCAGTAGATATGTAAAGAAAAACAAAAAAGAAAACAGTAAGAGTAAGTAAGAGTAAGAGTGCACGTGTGCGTGCGCATGCCCATGTTCGCGTGCACATGCATGTTGTTGCACGTTGCAGAGGGGGGGGGGGAGAGAGAGAGAGAGAGAGAGACAGTGACACAACGTAAACTGTTTTCGATGTGTGTGCACGCTCGTGCACGTTGCGTGCTCGTGTGTTTATTGCTGTAAACTCAAGACATGCATCAGACTGCATTCTGAGATAGACAGCGCCGCCGTGTGGATGACAGGCGTGCCTGCATCCACTGCTAGGTCTATTGTCCACATAACTTGAGGGATTGAGCTGAAATGTGCCTTTATACTTGAAAAGTCTGTAAAACACGTATTTGTTTACCCATTTGTTTGAAAACATACTGCCTGATGCATCATTGAAGCCAAAAATAGAAGGCTGAAAAGAGTTATGTTTGATAGCATCCTTTCGAAAACATGTATTCAGAGAGCTGTTTTGGTGATTACATCGCCTACAAACAGCCCTATTTCTAAACAATAGAAAATGATAGCAACTTACTACTTGGTGGATTTGTAAAGAGGGCGAATTGATCTTTCCATAGGTATATGGAAGTTGGTATATTCACAGTAGAAAGAATAGATATTCTATTTATTATACTAAAAAGTCGTTTATCTCAGAATGTCTCCTCAAAAAGGCTGTTTTCATGCCAAAACCATGCTTTATAAAGTTGCCATTTACTAGACTATAGAACAAGATACAGATTTTCTAGTTTGATGTATCGGAAAGAGCGCGAGCAGGCCTTTCCAGTCATATGGGTGTGGTGTGCAATACACTCTACAGACGATGCGTAATCGTCCCCCAAAATGAGTGAAAAATCCGGCAGTAGAGACTTAGAGCCAGAAATAAGGGGGCTGTGAAAGAGTTAAGCACTTGTGCTTCATTTTCTGCTCTGTAAAGCGCTTTGAGCTGCATTTCATGTCATGAAAGGTGCTATACAAATAAAGTTTTATTATTGCTTTTTTACGGAGTTTTTCACCCGGTGTCGCCGCGGACCTCCAGAACGGGGCCGCAAACCACCGCCGCAAACCATCGCGACCGATACGAATCCTCACACGGACCGACTTCTCTTTCAGGAATCCAGACCTCGTATCCCCAGCAGCAGCAACAGCGCTTTCATTTCCCGGTGGGATCAAGAATCTATGATGCTCGGTTGCAGCTACGTAGCCCCATATAGAACCTCACCCTCCACTGTAGAACATGAGATGAGGTCCATATAGAACCTCACCCTCCACTGTAGAACATGAGATGAGGTCCATATAGAACATCACCCTCCACTCTAGAACATGAGATGAGGTCCATATAGAACATCACCCTCCACTCTAGAACATGAGATGAGGTCCTAGGAAATTGTACGCCCGTTGTGGAGGAATCTCTCCACGGCAGAGGGGATCACCCTTTTCGCAACATCGTATCCAGAAAGTAAAGGTAGTTCCACGCTCCCAGAGTATGATTTTCCGAACACTGGCACATAAAAAGTTCGGGGTTGGGAAAGCGGTTTAAATCGCTTATAGGCCTACGTCACAATGCACTGTTGAGCTTGTTGATCTGCTATTTTCAAAAAGCCAAAGCATGAAATAGGGTTTAAGTGCTTAGAATTACGGTTAGGGTTGCTGCTGTTAGATAGAAAACAATAAAACAGGGTGACTCAGTCAGTGAGTGCACAGACCATGTGCTCTCTCTACAATATCCTATGATATAAATATTAAAATGATGAACAAATGACTTAAAACTATAAAACATGGGGAGTTTATCCATGGTGAAAGTATGTCTCATTGACAGGTCCTTCACACATCACTCAGTGCACCCTGGGATCTGGCTGTTGATTGGGTGGGAGGAAACCTCTACTGGTGTGACCATGTGCAGGACACCATAGAGGTGTCCAAACTAAACGGGGCGTACAGAACAGTCCTGGTCAACACCGGCCTGGAGCTGCCAGTCTCCATAGCTGTGGATGTACGCTACAGGTAAGAGCTCTGTGCTGTGATCATGAACCTCACACTGAATGTATAAACCACTCTGGAACACCTCAGATACATGAAGACTGCATTACATCTAAAAGTAAAACTGATGTTGTTTTCTGTGTACCTATTGCAGATCTACCAATTTTGTGAAAACAGACAAACTACAAACTCACAGCGCGTCACAGTGCGAGGCATTGTGAGCTTGTAGGTCTGCAATGTTCACAATGTTTGCCTCTTTCTTAAGTAGTATTTGACATTTTGGCATTTAAAAGTCATTAAATGTAAACTTTATGAATACAGTATGCAGATAGATATGATCATCATCCATAAGCCTTAATTATTCCAGTTAAAGGGATATTTCACTTTCAAAACAATGTCTAATCAGGCTTTTATGAACACCCTACCCTAAAACAACAGTTTTTAATTTGCTTGATTCAATATTTAGATATTTGCTGTAAATGTTACCAGGCCCTCCTCCTGCAGGACGCCTCCACATACACACCCATTGTAACTTCAAACTCCACCCACTAAGCATGCTGTCTAAAAGTGGTCTAATAGTGGTATAGATTTGAAAGTTTTTTTGTTGTCTAAACTTAAACTAGACGACTAATAGACGTCTAATAGTCGTCTACATGCAGACCGTCTATATTTAGACGACTAGTAGACGTTTATTAGTCGTCTAGTCTAAGTTTAGACGACAAAAAAACTTTCAATACCACTATTAGACCACTTTTAGACAGCGTGCATAGTGGGCATTTTAACCATGATAGATTCATTAAAAACACCTGTTATTTTTTTCTGGTGACTCATACTACCCTCCTAATATGTGAGCAGGCCGTGTTTTTTCGATAACGTTTTTTCATTTATTTTTAATAATGTTTTATTGTATTTATTTTTTTCCATTTTCCAAAATAATTAAAAAAATAAATGAAACAAGTTATTGAAAAAACACATGGGTGTATTTAATTAATGGGTGTATTTAATTAATCTATCATGGTTAAAATGGAGTTTGAAGTTACAATGGGCGTGTATGTGGAGAGGAACTGGGCCTGGAGGGCCTGATAACATTTATATCAAATATCTAAATATTGAATCAAGCAAATTAAAAACTGTTCAGGGTGTTCATAAAAGCCTTATTAGACGATAAAATGACAAAACGTTTTTTTGAAAGTGGAATATCCCTTTAAACAATATACAGTCTCTCACACATACACACACACACACACACACACACACAAACACACACACACACACACACACACACACACACACACACACACACACACACACACACACACACACACACACACACTCACACACACACACACACACACACACACACACAGTATCATGTAGATGTCACTCACTGAGAAGTGTGGAATAATTCCTTGTGATTGTCTTTGCTTTCTTTTCTAAACACCACCCATATGACCAGTGTTGTATTGGTCCGGTCACGCGTGTTCACGCTGTCCTGTATCTTTTCTGACCAGTGTCACGCCTCTCACGTGCACAGACATGCATCGATTCAAAATAACCCCCAAATTCACACCTCACAACGTTTAGTGTCACAGCAGGGTGATTTAACAAAGAGATGAGCCTGTATTCATATCAATACACCATGGACTGAACCTGTTAACTCCTGTAATGTAGGTGTTAAGCGACGTGCACGTGACGTCATTAAAACCGCGTACCTCCAAACATTGAATCACCAATGCAACAAACACTTTTTTTGTACAATTTGCACACTTTTCGTATTTTATTTAGCACCATGTGTGAACTTCATACTGCATATTGTCCACTATACTGTACAGTATAATGTATGTGTGAGTTGTAGTGAATAGTGATCCTGAGACAGTGTCTTCCTGACAGCTACTTGTACTGGACAGACGGGGGCAGCAACAACCCTCACATAGGAAGGGTAGGGATGGACGGCACCAACAGGAGCATCATAGTGAAGGATAAGATCACTGAGCCCAAAGGCCTGACGTTAGACTACATCAATGATCTCATCTACTGGAGCGACTGGGAGGAGAAACACATTGAGTTTAGCAACCTGGATGGAACCAACAGACACACAGGTCACACACGCACGCACGCACGCACGCACACACGCACGCACGCACACACGCACACGCACACGCACACACACACACACACACACACACACACACACACACACACACACACACACACACACACAATGAGACAGATCTTAATGTAGTGTTATCTCAGACTCTTTGTCCATAGAATCACAACCATATTATACTGGTACATATTTTTACACTCTCAGAGTTAAATTAACTCTGCAGATTTTACCGTCTTTAAGAACAGCTTTTGTTCATTTTCTCCATGAGTAGCAGAAGAAAAAGCAATGAAAGCACTAAGAACGTGATTTAATTTTATATAGGAAAGGCTACTTTATTAAAACATTGTGTCTATTATAATATTATTATTACTATATTATAATATTTGGACACTTTTGGTTATGTGTGTCTGTAGTTCTGAGTCAGTACAACGTCTATGGTATTACTCTGTTTGAGGAGTACATCTACTGGACAGACTTTGGGTCCGGCAACATCTCCAGAGCCCACAAGACTCAGGGAACCAACAAGACCAGACTCATCAACAACCTGAACATTCCATGGGACCTCCACATCTACCACCCCTATCAACAACCTGAGGGTCTGTACTGTACCACCTACTGTATACAACACTCTCATTATTACTGTGCATTATGTTTTATAACTTCTATTAAATGTCTATCATTGTAGACTATTATCTGATCTATTTTGAAAAGCATTATGTTAGCGCTATACAATATAAACACACTGTAATATGACGATGATGATGATGATAATGATAATAATAGTTGTAGTAATAGTAGTAGTATTGTAACATAGTAATATCGTAGTAATAGCAGTAGTAGTAATGTAACATTGTAGTAGTAGTAATATTATTATTAGTTGTAGCCTATTGCATAGTAATAGTAGTAATAGTAATAGTAATTGACGTGCACTAGTAATTCATTTTCATTGAGAGGTGGGCGATTATTTGGGACACGCGGCGAAGTTGAGGCGTGGAGAGGCAAGCGGGTGTGGACCCGTGAAATTCCTGTGCGCGTCCTAGTTCATGCACATGCTCGCGGGCGGCAAGAGCTGGATTGCGGTCATCTTTCAAAATATCGTACGGCGTTTACTCGTGGCACTATCCCTGCTGATCCAAACGAGGACGCCCGCATCAACCGCAACCCGTCTGTAGGGCGCTTTATAGTTGTAGTAGTAGTTGTACTAGTAGTAGTAGTTGTACTAGTAGTTGTAGTAGTAGTTGTACTAGTAGTAGTAGTAGTAGTAGTAGTAGTAGTAGTAGTAGTAGTAGTAGTAGTAGTGTAACATAGTAGCCTAGTTGTATTGTGGGTTCTCATATTCATTACATGTATATGTTTTGTCCATCCTGCAGTACCAGGTCATCCGTGTCAGACCAACAATGGAGGCTGCAGTAACCTGTGTCTGCTCTCACCTGGAGGAGGCTACAAGTGTTCCTGTCAAACCTACTTCTATTTGGCCGCCGACAACAAGCAGTGCATGTCCAGCTGCACGGCCAGCCAGGTGATTCACCTCCACTTCACTTGTGTTACGCTGTATGACTTTATGTCTCATGTCATGTGCTTTTGATACATTACTGATTCTAAAGGTAAGCCTGTGTCTCTCCCATCAGTTTGCTTGTAAGAACTACAAGTGCATTCCGTTGTGGTGGAAGTGTGACACGGTAGATGACTGTGGGGACCGGTCAGACGAACCCAAAGACTGCTGTGAGTAGAGACTGAAAATCTACCTCAATACTTTATTATTACTGTTTACAGTAATTGCAGTTATTGTTACTTTGTACTTTGACAGTTTCTGACACCTGCATTAAAGATATAACAAGTATAATCATTCGATCAAGGCCAGTTAGTTCTGTCCTTTTTTAGTAATAATATCTATAGGTAAAAAAAAGAGAACCTCTGCCCCAAAGCTTTCAAATCGGCCTCATGGTGGTGCTATAACATGGCCCCTTACGTTTTGGCCTGTAACACCCCATTGAAATAAATGCCTGGGTTCCCGAGGCTATCTGACCGGCCAGCGAGAGATCTGACAACGATATGTTGAGAAAAACTGTCCTGATATGAAGCGTTTTATACACAGACTTTCAAACCTGCAGCACTGGGCACCAACCTCAGGGGGCACCAACAGCACGGCAAAAGTGAAAGAAGACTTTACTATTGTTGAAATATACAGTATTATATATTATACTAGTAAGACACCTAAGGGTGACATGCAACCTCACGAGGTCGCCCCATGTTTTGCCCATCTGGCCAGTGATGTACAGTATCGGACCAGTTACCCGTATATGGAGAAACCTGGTACCCATATATGGAGATCCATGTACCCAAACATGCTTACTCTCTCATTTATTCGTTATGTGAAAGTCCTATGACGTCTATGACATCTGACATCATACATCCAATCCCTTTAATGCCGTTACATGGAGATCCCTGTCTGTAGAACCAGCCACACAGATATGGGCTGTCTTGGCCATAATGGATTCTGTTAGTGTAGTATGTGGCCGATGTGGCGTCCATATATGGACATTCCCATATGAAGTCCTGTTAGATATGGGCTTAATTTAATATTGATGACATCAGGGATCTCCATGTATGGGCATCAAAGGGATTCTGTTTGTGTGGTTCCCCTGACATCACAGTGAAGTCAGAGTGTGATGTCAGAGCAGCAAACCCATTATGTTAGAGTGGTTCCCCTGACACTCAGGGATGTCACCTGTGATGTCACAGTGATGTATCAGGGGAACCACAGTGTCAGGCGTTATAGACAGAGATACGGACAAGCTGTGGCTGTTCACATACTAAACTGCGACCAACGATCTATTATTGCCTTCCGAAAGTGTTCACCCCCCTTCACCTTCACCTTCATCCTGACTAGTCCCACAGTTCCTGTTGTTGTTGAAAAATATCCCTATAGCATGATGCTGCGGCCACTATGCTTTCCTGTAGGGATGGTGTTGGCCATGTGATGAGTGGTGCCTGTTTTTTTTTTTTTTTTTTTTTCAGACATTACACTTGGATTTCAGGCCAGAGAGTTCCATTTTAAAAGATCAGACAATTCTCTAGGTTCCTTTTTGCATGACAGGTCACTCTACCGTGACCAATCTTCAAATGTGAAGTGCCTCAGGAACAAAGTTCCCCCTTACTTCACTTTGACGTACTTCATATTTGAGTCGATTGTTCATGGTATACTGTAGAGAAACAAATGTATTTTCTGTTCACTGTGAAATTTGAAAGTTTCCTCCCACTCATATAACACTTCGGACAAAATAGCTGTATTCTAGGAACAGGCAGAAAGAAAGCAGAGTGCCTGATATTGATCAATACAAATAGTTTGGGGAGGGGACGCGGCCGCAAAACCTCACAGAAATCCAGACAATGTGAGCTAGGGGTGGACGAAGTTGCTGCACAACGCTGTGTTGCTCGCGGTACGTCAGGGCAGTCTGATTGAAAATGTATTTTAATGACAGTTTCATGGCTCACATCACTAAGTCTTGAACAGTAGGTCGTACAGTCAAACTGTTTCCCCCTACAGTTGGTTGCTTGGATCGTGACACAATGACACATGTAGACCTGACAAGATCTTCTAGGATGAAGCTAGCTCCTTTCAGAACCTCTCCCTCCGCTGCTATGCAGCTCCGAGATGAGGTTCCTCCCTGTCGTCAACCAGAATCCTCCGACTGGGTGGAATATCCGCCGTTATCAATCACTTCCTTTGGTGAACATTCTATCCAAAAGGTGAAGGTTTTCTGCTGATCTCTCATCGTTTTACTTCTCAAGCGTGGAAGAAAATCGAAGCAAGGGTTGAAATAAAGAGTTTATATCGCTCATTTTGTCAGTCAGTTCTGTGTTTTCCCCATAGACTATAACCTCCGGGCTCCAGTGCTACAGTCTATGGGAGCAGTCTATGCATAGCAGCGGAGGGAGAGGTTCCAAAGGAGCTAGGATGAAGCTCATACAAAAATGATTTCATCCATTGCTTTACACCTGCAAAACTGTGAGGATCCATGTTCTCTGTTAAAGTGAAGCTCATTAATTGTGTTATTTTTCTCTTCAGATCTCCAGGATGAACAAACACAAAACACAACAGGTAAACAAAGATAAAAAAGTTACACATTATTATAGATTATAGACCAAGAACTTCTCTTCTAGTTAAATCTCTCTCTCTCTCTCTCTCTCTCTCTCTCTCTCTCTCTCTCTCTCTCTCTCTCTCTCTCTCTCTCTCTCTCTCTCTCTCTCTCTCTCTCTACAGAGTCTGTGAGGTTGGTGAATGGGACTGGTTTGTGTTCAGGCAGAGTGGAGGTGAAGTCTAATCAGTCTTGGGTCTCAGTGTGTGAAGATGACTTTGACCAGCAGGATGCAGAGGTGGTCTGTAGGCAGCTTGGCTGTGGGGCTCCTTCAGTCCTCCAGGGGGCGCTCTATGGAGATGTGAACGCTTCAATGTGGACCAAAGAGTTCCAGTGTGAAGGCAGTGAGTCTGTTCTCCTGGGCTGTAGAACCTCAGACTCAACTAGAAACACCTGCTCACCTGACAAGACTGTTGGACTCACCTGCTCAGGTAATAATAGTAATAGTATAATAATAAACTTTATCTGTATGGTCAACTGGTCCAGGCTGTACTCTAGCCTCTAGTTTTGGAGGTGTTTATCACCTCGAATGCATGCAAACAGCTTGTTTTGATTCAGATTTCAAATCTCCCCTCAATGTCCCTTAGTGAGTGTTGTTGCCTTATTGTCTGGATAGCCAAATTGTCATGTGAAGCTTGACCAATCCCCAAGCTAGCACCTCTCCCATTGAAATCAATGGACTTATTCTATACAGGTGACGTCACAGGGAATGACTCACATAAATAAATAAAGTAGCACTAGTACTATAGTGTGTTGCCCCTATTTGGCAACCACACTAATTAGAATTACGTTCATAAATCGACACAAAACCACATCATCATACTTCAAAATGTATGAAGCACTTTACAAAAATAAGACACAAATAACATGAATGAGATAAATGAGGAAAAAGTATCAAATACGTTTTATGATGAAATAATTGTAGGCAGTGCAGGAATTTCAGGGAGGCCATGAAGGCCATGGCCGCCGTTTCCCCTCAGTTTGGCCTTGTGCCCCTCAAACCAATGGCATGACCTGAGGCCACAGTGTCCTTAATGCCCCAGCAGACTGTACCACTTTCTCTGCTGTCTCTTTTTTGTCAATATGTAGGCAGCGGTAGACACCGCTGTCTCTTTCTTTTTACAAAGACACCAGTGTCTTTTCTTGAGATTCTGAAATCTTAACTCCTCAGAGTCCCCATCTCCACCAATCCAGACTTTGATTGGTACAGGGCTGAACATGGATCAGATTGTAAATTCCATCATTTATCTATTTCACTGCTGATTAGGATATCATCCCTAACCATTAAATTCAACAAATTCTTTCAATGGACTAAAATCTTGTTTTATTTGATGGTCTTCCTGCCCTGGCATTTGGCCTTTGTGCCCTCAACAAATTGACAACACCAAAGGCCAAGTGTCCTTGCCCCTAAAATGACAAAATTCCAGGCCTGATTGTAGGCCTACTTTGTTTTACTATTTTCTCCCTTGTCTGTACAGAGCCAGTCAGGTTGGTGGGAGGAACCAGTAAATGTACTGGTAGACTGGAGATGAAACACCAGGGAGACTGGAGACCAGTGGATGTTTTTTCTGACTGGAACCTGAAGTCAGCATCTGTAGTGTGCAAACAGCTGGACTGTGGCTCTGCTGTGTCAACGCAAAGGAGTGGTTATACAATTCAACCTGTATGGAAGATTACATCGTCCTGTGATGGGTCTGAGACTTCAGTAAAGGATTGTGGAACAAAGAAGTCTGATAGTTCCTCTTGGTGGCTCAAGGTGTTCTGTTCAGGTAAAAACAATCACTTCAACAATGACTGTAATCTGTACAGTTTATTGCATCTTATCGTATGCTACTGTCTGTTTTTATTTTATTGTTTGCTCTTTGTTTTTTAACGTGTACAGCACACTTTAAATTACATGTTAAAAGTTAAATGTGCTATATAAATAAACTTTGATTTGATTTGATATGATTTGGTCTGCCTGCCTGTCTGTCTGTCTGTCTGTCTGTCTGTCTGTCTGTCTGTCTGTCTGTCTGTCTGTCTGTCTGTCTGTCTGTATGTGACTGACTGCTGTGTGTCATTATTGGAACTAATGTTTGTGTCTGTTATGCACAGTTGTGGACAGCAACAACTTTACTTTACTTGAGAACTTTACATTTTTGAGTATCTGTACGTTACTATTTTTTTGTGTATTTATGACTTTCACTCCACTACATTTCAAAGACATCTCTAGGAAGGGCAAGAGTACATTTGAATTAACCCCTTAAATTCACATTTAAATACAGAGAAAATTGCAGATCTACAAGCTCACAACATGTTGCGATGTGACACGTCGTGAGCTTGTGGATCTACTACTTTCACTATCCTACTAAATAATGAGAAAACCAATCTGTCATAACCTGTCTGTTCCGCATGGTTCTCCTCAGTGGCTTGAGCAGTTGATCTGCACACAAACATTAACTATTAGCATAATGCACACAACCATCACTACTGTTTTACACTTTCCCAATATTTAAGCTGTTTATTAACGTTTCTGTGTAAACACACTTCCACACAGAGAACACCACAACACACACACACACATGCTTTAAACTTCTAAAGGGCTTTCCTTTAGGGCCCGTGTTCAACTAATGTTTTATGAGAGGGAGGGTTTGGACATCATCCTCATAGCACGGAACGCAGATTGACACGTGCAATGTTTGAATCCAGGTTGTGTTATTAGCACACAACTTCTCATTGTTGTGTGTGGCAACGATTCCACGTCGGGTCGTAACTGACCGGGATGTCGCACACACCAGTCCCACGTATAGGGTCCAAGCATTCACCGGTCCCACCTATAGGGTCCAAGCATTCACCGGTCCCACGCATTCACCGGTCCCACCTATAGGGTCCAAGCATTCACCGGTCCCACCTATAGGGTCCAAGCATTCACCGGTCCCACCTATAGGGTCATTCACCGGTCCCACCTATAGGGTCCAAGCATTCGCTAGGGGGCCGCAACGACCTTCCTTGCAAAAAGTGATATTTATTTCACTTTATCCTAAGCTGATTTCCCACTGCATGGCTGCTTTGCCTGTAGCTGGAAACAGACCAGTAGCCTCCTTTAAGTCCATACTTAGGTCCTTCACACCTTGATTGATTGCTTGATTGATTGATTGATTGATTGATTGATTGATTGAAGAATGTATTTGAAGGTTGCATAGGAAACAGTACAGTTTCATAACAGCACAAATCAATGGTACACGGTCAACTAAAAGGAGATCCTAGTAAGTTTTTTGGCTTATTTACACAGGAACCACTTCATGTATCTCATACAACATTGAAAGACAGACTGATCGATTCTGTTCCAGTATGCGATCCTCACTCTTAACAACTCTTTCTCCCACACTGCCCGTCTCACCAACTGTGCTCAATCAATACAATTCAAACTTGGTATGGACTTTAACATTCTACCACCTTCTCAACCTTTCAAAAGGCATTTCTGAGATGAGCGGTGCAGTCCTGAAAACTTGCAATGTTTTTGTTCCCCATGGAGACCCATACTGGGTTTCTGTAATGTGTCCGTTCTCTCTCTCTCTCTCTCTCTCTCTCTCTCTCTCTCTCTCTCTCTCTCTCTCTCTCTCTCTCTCTCTCTCTCTCTCTCTGGTGACGGGTTTCCATTCCGACACATCCCCATTCCGAACTCCAGGTTAGCATTCACCAGTGTCAGAAGGTTAGCATTTCACCAGGTTAGAATTCACCAACATTAGTTTGACTGAGGTTAGGGTTAAGGTGCTCGGAATAGCAATACCGGTATGTTGGAGTGCAGATATGTAACTCTCTCTCTCGCTCTCTCTCTCTCTGTCTCTCTCTCTCTCTCTCTCTCTCTCTCTCTCTCTCTCTCTCTCTCTCTCTCTCTCTCTCTCTCTCTCTCTCTCTCTCTCTTTCCAGAGTCAGTGAGGTTGGTGAATGCGACTGGTTTGTGTTCAGGCAGAGTGGAGGTGAAGTCTAATCAGTCGTGGGTCTCAGTGTGTGAAGATGACTTTGACCAGCAGGATGCTGAGGTGGTCTGTAGGCAGCTTGGCTGTGGGGCTCCTTCAGTCCTCCAGGGGGCGCTCTATGGAGAAGTGAACGCTTCAATGTGGACCAAAGAGTTCCAGTGTGAAGGCAACGAGTCTGTTCTCCTGGACTGTAGAACCTCAAACTTAACTAGAAACACCTGCTCACCTGACAAGATTGTTGGACTCAACTGCCTAGGTAATATTTGCAATAATAATACACTTTATTTGTACAGCGCTTTCCCAAACAAGGTTACATAGTGCTTTATGGATATGAGTAAATGATAGTGAAAGTATCAATTGAAAACTTAACAACAATATGCTGATTTTGATACCTTGACATAACAATCTCCACAATGTGTTAGGATTGTTATTTTATAATAACAATGTCATTTTATAATGAAAGTAATAGTACTTTGTTTTACTCTCTTGTCTCTGTACAGAGCATGATGTCAGGTTGGAGGGAGGAACCAGTAACTGTACTGGTAGACTGGAGATGAAACACAAGGGAGAGTGGAGACCAGTGGATTCTGTCTCGAACCTGAAGTCAGCATCTGTAGTGTGTAGACAGCTGGACTGTGGCTCTGCTGTGTCAACAGAAAGGAATTCTGGTTCTACTGGTCAAGATGTATGGATGATTACATCTCCCTGTGTTGGATCTGAGTCTTCAATTAGAGAGTGTGGAGCGATGATGGATAAAAGATCCACTTACCGTCTGGAGGTGATCTGTTCAGGTAATTAAACAAATTACAATTAAATTGATCCGTCTGTCTGTCTGTCTGTCCCTGTCTGTCCGTCCGTCCATCTGTCTGTTCATGTCTATCTGTGTGTGTGTGTGACTGACTGACTGACTGACTGACTGACTGACTGACTGACTGACTGACTGACTGACTTACTGTGTTTTTTCATGTTCTTGTATGTTTTGCATTAAGTAACCTACTGTACCTTTAATGAATTTAATGCTGAACATCTCTCTCTCTCTCTCTCTCTCTCTCTCTCTCTCTCTCTCTTTCTCTCTCTCTCTCTCTCTCTCTCTCTCTCTCTCTCTCTCTCTCTCTCTCTCTCTCTCTCTCTCTCTCTCTCTCTCTCTCTCTCTCTCTCTCTCTCCAGAGTCAGTGAGGTTGGTGAATGGGACTGGTTTGTGTTCAGGCAGAGTGGAGATGAAGTCTAATCAGTCGTGGGTCTCGGTGTGTGAAGATGACTTTGACCAGCAGGATGCAGAGGTGGTCTGTAGGGAGCTTGGCTGTGGGGCTCCTTCAGTCCTCCAGGGGGCGCTCTATGGAGAAGTGAACGCTTCAATGTGGACCAAAGAGTTCCAGTGTGAAGGCAGTGAGTCTGTTCTCCTGGACTGTAGAACCTCAGACTCAACTAGAAACACCTGCACACCTGACAAGACTGTTGGACTCACCTGCTCAGGTAATAATATAAAGATCAAGACATGATCATTAGGTAATATTAAATAAGGTAAAAGTGCGCACTCAACGCACTGGTGTGCCATGTTGTCGTTCGTTTATTCGGTGCACTTGGTGCGTTGTCGTTCGGAAATCCAGTGCGCGGCGCACTGGTGTGTTGAGTGCACGCACTCACCAACCCTACTCAGAAGATGGGGTTAGGCGGTGTGGTGCGTCAGTGTGGTGTTTTGATTGGTTGGTTTTCATCGCTGTGTCTCGAGCGCTTCTCAGCTGTGAACAATGGAGGAAATGACCGCAAATGCAGCATTTACAGCTTTATTGGTCGTTTGGGCTTGATAGTTTCACACGCATCAACATGTAAACTAACAGCAGGTATGCCAATATTGTCACGTGCTGGTGAGGTGAGGACCCAATAGTTGAACAGACAGGAGCAGAGCAGGTCTAATGCATAAGTATTTATTAAATGAGAACACTGCAGTTGGTGAACAGGACTAGAACATACAGAACACCATGACAACAATTATAAACTAGCAGGGAACACAAGGAATTGTGGGTCTATTTATACACACAAGGGTACTGGACTCAGGTGAACACAAAATCAACAATCAACACAGGATTGGCTGAAGACTAACAAGACACAGGTGGAAGACAATAACTAATCACAGGGAGGTGAGAAAAGACAGGCAACAGTAACTTGGAAATACAGGAAACACTAAACACTACAAAATAAGGGTACAAGGAGACAGATCCTGACAAATATTATGAATTACATCTCCTTTCAATATCAACGTTACGTTAGCAACTGCTGCTTTTAAGGAAGTTTACCTTCAGAGTTCAGAGTGAAAAAGCACACAGCTGACTCTTAACTGGTCGTTCGTAAATAAGCCACACTGAACGCACTCTCCAACGCCACGCCCACTGCACTCACTACACTGAGCACACACCCGGTGCGGGTTTCCGAACGCACCCTATGTTTCATGAGGACACACCCACCTGACTCAGCTCCTCTGCCTCCTCTTACATGACCACCCACCTCTCCTAGCCCCTCCCCTCCTCATAAAAGGACTGCCCATGGCTTTACAGAATAGACTGCCCAGTTGAGGCCCAGGGAGAGGTCTAATGCGGCCCAGGGAGAGGTCTAATGCGGCCCAGGGAGAGGTCTAATGCGGCCCAGGGAGAGGTCTAATGCGGCCCAGGACATGAGTTTTAAGTTAGGCAAGTCATACTGCCTCTAAAGACGCTCCTTACTCCTCTCTCCCGCTCCCAGCTTTTTTAACAAAAAATATCATATTCTTTCACCACTCATACCAAATGTATTTATTATTCAATAATTAAAGTACTTATTCTTCTTAATAATAAACAACAAACTAAAGTCATATAGTTATACTGTAGCAGTTACAGCCCAGTAAGTAAACAAACACACATGTGCTTCCGCAATTGGACGTGGCCCACACCAAGTCACCTTCCGGATATAGGGGTCCTGGGTTCTAGAGCTTTAATCTGGCCCAAATTTGTGAGCCAGAGCGCAACGCAGCCTGACAGAAAGTCAGCCCGAGACCGACCCAAAGCCCGATACATATTGACAATTGAAGCCCGACCCAACCCGTAGCCCGAAGTTTTTTTTCTAAACAAACTTAATTGCTGAATGCACTGCAGCCTTTTTTTCTCTCAATAAATATTGGTGAACATAATCATTCTACCCTTTTCCAAATGTCTTTATTAAAAAACAACTTGCAGTTACAGTAGCAAATAGGGCTTACCGTCCAAATTAAGGAACTAAATAAACTTCAGAGCCTCGCTCAGAGAACACGGTTTGACGTTAACGAGTGCGACCTCCGCTAATTCAGAAAGCAGGCGCAGGGTATTATAGCTACAAAAACAAAGTTCACATCCACACAACTTCTATAATTGCGACCGTAGGTCGCAGTTATTTGCACTCTATCCAAACCTCTACCGTCAGTCAGTCAGTCTGTCAGTCACACGTCACACTTTTGCCCTGCTCATATCTCCGCAACCGTTGCCCCAATCCATGCCAAATTTTGCACACACACTCCTTGCCTGCCAAACCACAACCTCCACCCATCAATTCTCACATGGCCCTATTCTAGCGCCACCATTAGGCCGATTCTTGCAAAACACATTTTTGGACACTGCTCCTACAGATTTTGCCCTAAAATCACGCAAATCGCTACACAGTATGTCTACATTCATGTCATCAACATGGATCTGTCCCATATAGCGCCACCTCCAGGCCGATTTTTTAAAACACATTTTTGGACACTAGTCCTACAGATTTTGCCCTAAAATCACGCAAATCGCTACACAGTATGTCTACACTCATGTCATCAACATGGATCTGTCCCATATAGCGCCACCATCAGGCCGATTTTTTCAAACACAATTTTGGACACTGCTCCAACAGATTTTGCCCTAAAATCACGCAAATCGGTACACAGTATGTCTACACTCATGTCATCAACATGGATCTGTCCCATATAGCACCACCTTCAGGCCGATTTTTTCGAACACATTTTTGGACACTACTCCTACAGATTTTGCCCTAAAATCACGCAAATCGCTACACAGTATGTCTACACTCATGTCATCAACATGGATCTGTCCCATATAGCGCCACCATCAGGCTCATTTTGGAAAAAACTATTTTTTGGCTTATCTCCCGATTAGGGAGTCTTACTGGTATTATTGCGACCATAGGTTGCAGTTTAGTATCAAAACCTCCACCGGCCGTCGGTCGGTCGGTCGGTCGGTCGGTCGGTCGGTCGGTCGGTCGGTCACACGTCACACGTCACACCTTTGCCCTGCTCATATCTCCGCATCAGTATATAGGGCTTGTTTGTTTATTGTATGACATCACGCCACATCATCAGCTGTGGACTCTGTGATGTCATCGTATCTCCATATATGGCCATCTCCGTATATGGAGATATAAGTCGTCCATACCCAAGTATGGGCTGGTGAGGTCAGACTTTGTGTGATGCGTAGGTTATCTCCATATATGGAGATTCAACATTCCAGGCAATGCTCTCTTCCCTGGTGAGAATTGCCCCTTTATATAGGGCTTGTTTGTGTATTGTACACTCTTAAAATTGTTGGGTCAAAAACAACCCAAGTTGGTTATTTATGTAACCCAACACGTAACACTGTTTTGGACCAGCCCAACATGGGTTATTGCAGACCAACAGGGTTGGGTTAAGGCTGTGACCCAGCATGTTGGGTTGGGATTGTACAACCAAGTAATGGGTTAAAAGTGACTTTGCTGTTGGGTTAATGTGATACTGCTGATGGGTTGGAATCTAACACCCAAAAATGGCTTAAAAGTGACCTTGTTGTTGGGATTGTATGCTCATTCACATTAAATCTATTCATTTTTTTTTTTACAACATTTTCTTCAATGACATTTTTCATGCTTAATCTACTCAAGGAAGAATGCATGCGGAGTAAATTATGCATTTAGTCATGGCAATATATCACAACTTTGAACACAACAGATTATGTGGTGCTTCACATTAAAAGAACAGCAAACCTGTTTGTATGTGTCAGTCTGGACCATCTTAGTCATGGTTTCTGTTTCTGTAAGCAACTATGTTTTTTTATATATTTTTTAATTAGGGATTATGACTGGGCTACATCCACTGCGATCATCTACAATACAATGTTGTTTTCTCTATCTAAAACCATAAAATAATGGAAAAGTTTGTAAAAAATATATGTATGGGAGCACAGTTGCATGCTGGGTAACTGCCCACCCACTTAGTTTAACCCAATAGTGGTGCAATTCACGAACCAATGTGTTGATAGACAGAGAGGGCGGGTCTATTTTAACCCAAGTTGGTGCAATGCAGTGAACCATGTGTTGGGTAAACTCGAATTCAAAAGCCTATACCAACACTTGGGTTATGAACTCAATGCATTTTATCTGATGATGTGGATGGGCCATCCATAGCCCAACAGATGGTTTACTAATTTTAAGTATTTTTAATCCAATGTTTGGTCAAACTGACCCAACCTTTGACCCAACAGTGTCAACCCAGCAAAAGGGTTGAACATTTGACCCAACATTTTTAAGAGTGTATGACATCACGCCACATCATCAGCTGTGGACTCTGTGATGTCATCGTATCTCCATATATGGCCATCTCCGTATATGGAGATATAAGTCGTCCATGCCCAAGTATGGGCTGGTGAGGTCAGACTTTGTGTGATGCGTAGGTTATCTCCATATATGGAGATTCAACATTCCAGGTGTAACTATGGCTGCCCGTATGACGTGAGAGGTGGAGGTTGTGATATTTGTGGAGATAAGCGACCAACGGTCGCTTATCTCCCGATTAGGGAGTCTTACTGGTATTAGGATATACAAAAGTGACTGTGTGGACAGTTTCAACGATGTCCCTGCCGGCAGTGCACACACACACACACACACACACACACACACACACACACACACACAGAGAGACATACTACACGCATACTCAAGTTTGGCAGCAGTGGAGGGGATGCGATAGCAGCACTGCTCAGCGCAACAGAGCCGCCTCTGAGGCTGCGTCCAGACCGTACAAGACGGATGCATTAACCCCCGTCCACTCCCAGGTTGTTCCCTTAACATGGGAGTGGATGGGGTTAATGCATCTGTCTCGTACTGTCTGGCCGCACCCTCACTGGGAGTTTGTGAGAGGCGTCATGTTATCACAGAAGTTACGAGCGCAGCTTCATAGCCCGGCCCGACCCAAAGCCCGGCGGGAAAAATTGCTATGTTACAATGGAAGTAATGCTTATTTTGTTTTTAGTTTTTTCACTGCTTACTTTTTTGTCGCTGTACAGATGTCAGGTTGGTGGGAGGAACACGCGACTGTACTGGTAGACTGGAGATGAAACTCCATGGAGAGTGGAGACCAGTGGATGATCCTGGCTGGACCTTGAAGTCATCATCTGTAGTGTGTAGACAGCTGGGCTGCGGTTCTGCTGTTTCTTCACAAAGAAAGTCTGGTTCTACAAACCAACCAGTATGGTGGATGACCTCTCCCTGTGTTGGCTATGACGTTTCGCTGAAGGAGTGTGGAACAAATATATCTTATACTTCAACTCACAGACTGGAGGTGATCTGTTCAGGTAACACAAACAATGACTTCATCTGTCTGTCTGTCTGTCTGTCTGTCTGTCTGTCTGTCTGTCTGTCTGTCTGTCTGTCCCTATCTGGCCCATGGTGTTCAAGCCTTGTCCAGCCCCAATCAGACAAGCATCTGCAATTTATCAGCCTGAGCCTTACCTGAGACATGACACCAAATCAATTGTATCTGTCTCTGATGTGTGCAGCAGTGCAACTCAATGTCTATTATGTTCTGATACACACAGACAGGACACAAACCTCCCCTGTCACTGGAGAGGTAAATCTGCTTTAGTTTCATTTACCTAATAACTAAGTACCATCAACAAAACTCCTCCTTTATCAATAGGCTACCAAGTCCTGATTGTCCATTACAGAGACATGTTAAGGAATGCTCAATACATAAAGATAATGATGTAAAGACAGTACCACAGTTAGTGTGTAGTTATGTTGCATCCGACCTTTACCTTTGACTTTTGAATTACAGTTAATACCATGTTGTGTTGTTGTCAACAACAAAACAAAGGATGATAAAATGTGACTCTCTCTCTCTCTCTCTCTCTCTCTCTCTCTCTCTCTCTCTCTCTCTCTCTCTCTCTCTCTCTCTTTCTCTCTCTCCAGAGTCAGTGAGGTTGGTGAATGGGACTGGTTTGTGTTCAGGCAGAGTGGAGGTGAAGTCTAATCAGTCGTGGGTCTCAGTGTGTGAAGATGACTTTGACCAGCAGGATGCAGAGGTGGTCTGTAGGCAGCTTGGCTGTGGGGCTCCTTCAGTCCTCCAGGGGGCACTCTATGGAGAAGTGAACGCTTCGATGTGGACCAAAGAGTTCCAGTGTGAAGGCAACAAGTCTTTTCTCCTAGACTGTAGAACCTCAGATTCAACTAGAAACACCTGCTCACCTGACAAGACTGTTGGACTCACCTGCTCAGGTAAGATTGACTTCTGCTATCTGGCCTGGCTCTGAGGAGCACATTTTTCTAGTTTAAAACATGAAAATGACATGGCTAGCCAGAGATAAAAATGTAAAAAATAAAAAGGTTTTAAGTTGGATTCCTATTTAATATTGGAAGCAATGGTACTTTATTTTCTTCTTGTCTTGTGTTGTTGTCTCTGTACAGAGCCTGGTGACGTCAGGTTGGTGGGAGGAACCAGTAACTGTACTGGTGTACTGGAGGTGAAACACCAGGACGAGTGGAGACCAGTGGATTTTATTTATGACTGGAACCTGAAGTCATCATCTGTAGTGTGTAGCCAGCTGGACTGTGGTTCTGCTGTTTCAACACAAAGGAGTTCTGGTTCTACAGTTCAACCTGTATGGAAGATTCCATCTTTCTGTGTTGGATCTCACGTTTCACCGAAGGAGTGTGGAGCAAAGTCATCTCTTAATTCCTCTGAGACACTGGAGGTGGTCTGTTCTGGTAAAAGAAAATAACAATAATCTGTAGACTACAGTCCATACCATGTGTGTGTGCGTTGACATATTCAATCTGAAATGTTCAATCTGTTGCAAGAATTTACCTTTAGTGAGATAAATCTCTCTCTCTCTCTCTCTCTCTCTCTCTCTCTCTCTCTCTCTCTCTCTCTCTCTCTCTCCAGAGTCAGTGAGGTTGGTGAATGGGACTGGTTTGTGTTCAGGCAGAGTGGAGGTGAAGTCTAATCAGTCGTGGGTCTCAGTGTGTGAAGATGACTTTGACCAGCAGGATGCAGAGGTGGTCTGTAGGCAGCTTGGCTGTGGGGCTCCTTCAGTCCTCCAGGGGGCGCTCTATGGAGAAGTGAACGCTTCAATGTGGACCAAAGAGTTCCAGTGTGAAGGCAACGAGTCTGTTCTCCTGGACTGTAGAACCTCAGACTCAACTACAAACACCTGCTCACCTGACAAGGCTGTTGAACTCACCTGCTCAGGTAATAATAATAATTGTCGCAAAGGGATTTGTGCTAGACTAGAGGGAAAAGAAAAATATAACTTAGAGCGCCTTTAATGCCTATGTTTATGTGTATGTGTAACGCGGGATGCACCCCAGAGCCTACACTATTTTCAAAAAATGATTAACACAATTTTGGGACATTTTATTGACTTAATTTGACTTCAAGATGGTTGCTTGTTTCTTTTCTTTTCTTTTCTTTTCTTTTCTTTTCTTTTCTTTTCTTTTCTTTCTTTATTTTTCCTTTTCTTAGGTTACATCATGGCATATAGTGATACATACAGTGTATATTAACACAAAACAAAGATATATTAAGTTGTTAAAACAGTATATGTGTGGTGATATGACTAGGGATGAGACGATATGAAAATGTCATGTCACGATTTTTGTGACCAAAGAAATCGCGATTCATGATATTATGATGATAATCAAAATCCATTGTCATGGGGCGGAACATTTGACAGTTGTATTCGTGTTAACATTCCAACCAAAGCATAAAAGATGTCAGTTGTTAGACACAGAGCAGGTGGAGCTAATAGAACCCCATCACCAGTTAACAGAACACCACCATTCATTAACTTTGAGGCAAAATGAACACTTTGAGCTCACAAGACATGTCTGGTCTAAATGGTCTGTTACTGTCTTGCCTCTTTACAGAGCCTGTTGATGTCAGGTTGGTGGGAGGAACCAGTAACTGTACTGGCATACTGGAGATGAAACACCAGGGAGACTGGAGACCACTGGATGGTCAATCTGACTGGAACCTGAAGTCATCATCTGTAGTGTGCAGACAGCTGGACTGTGGCTCTGATGTTTCAACACAAAGGAGTTCTGCTTCTACACTTCAACCTGTATGGTGGATTACAACTGACTGCGTTGGATCCGAGTCTTCGCTGAGGGAGTGCGGAACAAAGACGTCTCATAATTCCACTGTCAGATTGGAGGTGATCTGTTCAGGTAACACAAACAATGATGTCTGTCTGTCTGTCTGTCTGTCTGTCTGTCTGTCTGTCTGTCTGTCTGTCTGTCTGTCTACTTGCCTACTTAACCTACAGCATGGAAACAGAAGATGTTTCTTTTTCAGAAATTACTGTAAGAATAAAATTAACGTTTGGGGATATCTGTGACATTTTCATAAAGAGGACAGTTTAGAAGGATGTTGTGAAGGATTTCCTCAATTTAGGATCAGGCATAATGGTGAGGTAGTCCATTGAAGCAATACAGTTTACAGTCTACAGTTTAGGCATTTAGCAGACGCTTTTAATCCAAAGCGAATTACAATAAGCAGGTAATACACATCACTATAATAAGCAAGATAATATTTCAGTACATTAACAACAATATAACAGTATAACAAATGCATAGGAATATCAATGTAGAAAAACAGTAACAATGGTAGACCACGCAACTTAGTAAAATACTTCTAAAGACCCTATAAAAAAGGGGGGAAAAAGATTTTTTTTTAAAAGCAATGATGTTTATTATTTAATTTGACATATTGTTTCTACTTTCCAATATGCTGGATCTCTAACTTTGGTTCAATCTCATTGGCTATTGGTTTAAATATCTGCTCTATCGTCCAATCACTTGTCTTGTTACAGATCTGCTGTTTAAGCCAAACATCAGCGTATCCCCCACTATAAATGGGGTTTCTGAGGGGCAGCAGCAGGGGCAGCAGGTGTGGGAAGGTTCCAACTTCACCGTCAGCTGTTACATCCAGCCACAGCATGCAGGAGGCCTCTTCCACCTCACCTTCACTGGATCGAACACAACACACAACCACACCCAGCCAGCTGTCAATCACTCTGCCCACTTCCTGTATTCTGAAGCAGACCACACCCACCAAGGGAATTACAGCTGTGCTTATCACATCGATGTCGTTATAAATCACACCAATGTGTTTTCTCATCATTTCTCCTCTGAGAGCGAGACCCTCTCTCTCACTGTCAGAGGTAACCTCAAAGGTAACCTCAAATTACTTTTCAACTCACAATATGAAACTCATTCAATCAAACATGAAAGTTATATTAGAGGGGCTACACCATGCCAATTAAAAATATATATTGTTTATAAATATCGGCCCATAATATATTCATATTCTCTCTGTCTGTCAAAGTTAAATTCATGGTGTAGCGCCTTTAAGGAAAACATTTTAAATAAACATCTTACATGATGTTTGTTGATGTTTTTATTCCAACATTGTTTTTATTCCAACATATTTCTCTCACAGTCTCTCACAGTCATCTGACATCTAACATCATCAGAGTTGCAGTCTCGGTGGTGCTGGTGCTGTCGATGTTGCTAATCTACGCCCTCTATCGTCTCTGGGAGGTATTACATCTTTATTCAACACAAGGCTGGAATGTAAATGACAGTTAAACCAGACTTATTGTCTTCATAGAACAAACAATAGAAGGGGTCATGGTGGTGCAGTGGTTAGCGCTTCGCCTCACAGCTAGAGGGTCCTGGGTTCGATTCCCGCCGGGGGACGCTGTGGGCGCTGGCGGCGTGTTCCTCCTCCGCGTCATCAGCGCCCACACCCTAGGTGGGGTTGGCGATAGGGCCTTTCTGTGTGGAGTTTGCATGTTCTCCCCGTGTCTCCTATGGTTGATACCCTCACAAAAACATGCACGTAATCCTGGTCTCAATAATGCCTCCCCCTGGCCAGCCGGGGCGCCTGATGGAGGGGAAAGGAACTGGTTGGAATAACGTGTTCCTTCCACGCGCTACGTCCAAACCAGGGAAATCTCCACTGTCAGGTGAAAAGAAGCAACTTGGACTCCTCATGCATAGAAGGAAGCATGAGGTCAGTCCGTTGTCTCCCCAGGCGCGGCAGAGGGAGAGCAGAGCCCAGGATTACATAGGCAATTAGCACTGGGTGAAAAAATGGGTTACAAAATTGTGGGATAAAAATTATAAGAACAAACAATAGAGAGATAGGAGGGTTCTCAACCACAGTGACACAAACATTATCACCTGATAATTTTCTACACTCCCTCTGAATTAAACAGCTGCCCACATTTAACGTACACTTTATCACAAGTCTGTATTTGACTCAACATTATTCATAAAGTAATCTCAAAGTAATTATATTACATTCTCAATGTAGGCTAATCTTGTTTGATTAGAGTTCTCAAATTCTACCCGAACCCGACCATACCTGAACCAGACTGACATTTAGGGTAGGGCAGGGCCTAAAATGGATGCTAATTAGTCGGGCCGGGTAGGGCCTCGGGCTCAATGAAAAAGAAAATATTAGTTTTTATTATTTTATTACTAGCCTATTACTTTATGATAGACCCGACCATACCCGACCTGACCCGACGTTTTCGGGCCGGGTAGGGCCTAAAATGTATGCTAACTAGTCGGGCCGGTTAGGGCCGGGCCTTAATTTTCAGGCCCGTAGAGATGTTTGATTAGACCCTGCAAATTGTTGCTTGTGGTTTGTTTTATCAGATCACTGTTGTTTGGACTGCGTGTTATATATATTAGTTTTTTGTTTTAATACAATCATTGAAGTAGCCTCTGTTACCTGACCACTGGGTTATACCTATGGTTCACACTGTATATGACGCACAGGTACTGCATGTTTATTTGAATGCTCACCAACATTAACAAAGCTTTTATTGGCCACGGATCATCATCTTCTTCTTCTTTTGAGCTCCAACATTTGGCTTTGTCTGGGACGCGAAGCTTGGCCTACATCTAGTCTACATCTTGGCACAAAGCGCTCCAAGTTTGTTGTACGTCCAGGGTCACATTGGCCAAGCTTTACGGGACACTTAATGAAATACACTAATATAAAATAGCACCGCTCACTTCACACCAGGTGTGATTCTTTAGGGACAAAACCTGTGATTTAAGCAAACCAGATGTGATTCAGTGACTTAACGTCGGGTGTTTCTGTGTTTCTCCAGGCCATCAGAAGACACAATGCAGGAGTGTGGAACATTGCTAGGGTTCATTATAATGTAGGAAGGGAGAACGTTGAGATAGAGTATTATGATGATGTTGGTCCTGATGCTGAAGCTGGACCAGGTGAAGAGGAAGAATACCATCAGTATGAAGACATTGATCAGCAGAGAGTTGCTGAAGCTGAAGAATAACATCAGTATGAAGACATTGATGAACAAAGAGTTATTGAAGCTGGACCCAGTGAAGAGACAGGAGTCCAGGACTCAGAGTTGTAATGCCCCATTCACACATACAGTAATGTACAACTTCAGTGCTAGGGACTAGCATCAAGTCTCCATGCAATGTCAATGGGGAATTTAAGGAGGCCGTTTTTACTACCGCGACGTGAGGCGGGACTACGACTGCTATGATGCAATCGCCGTTGCAGTCCAAATCATTAAGCAAAGAGCCGTCGGCGACGGGGTCCCACCTCTTTCACTGAAGGCTTTGGTTCCCATGGCGACGCGTCTATGGAGCAGACGTTTTAGGCGCAACGTGGAAAGGGACCTTCTGGTCAGACGGCTGCTACGGCGGCAGGATGCTCTATTGAGTGCTGATCATTTCTGGTTGCCGTTGTCATCTGCCGTCGCCGTAGTGTTGCTTAAATTCGCTAATGTCGGAAGCTAGACAGCAAAAGGCATCATGGCGTCAAAACTGATAAAAGCTGAACTTTGACGCTGTCGCGAAGCACTAGCGTCCAGCCAATCACAGTTTTCTTTCCCTATTTCTCCTCCCACTTTTTTTTTACTTAGCGTCTAGTCGGCGACCTGGCCAACTCGGAACAATGTAAATAGGGAATGAATGCCCCGCCCTTTAATGCAAACCCCATTATACCTGTTGTCATAGGACCCGTTTTGACCATCTGTTTGCCTGTGTCCATTTATGCCCATATATGGAGATATCTGTTATCTGTCTGTCTGTCAGCGTCCATTTTATGTCCATATATGGAGATCACTGCAGATATAGTTCTGGGTCCATTTTATGCCCATATATGCCCATATATGGAGATATCTTTCTATTTGCGTCCATTTCACGCCCATATATGGAGATCTCTGAATCTGTCTGTCTGTGTCCCTTTATGCCCGTATATGGAGATCTTTGTGATTCTGCGTAAATTTTATGCCCATATATGCCATTTGCGTCCATTTTATGCCCATTTATGGAGATCTCTGTATCCGTCTGTCTGTGTGTCTGTCTGTGTCCCTTTATGCCCGTATATGGAGATCTTTGTGATTCTGCGTAAATTTTATGCCCATATATGCCATTTGCGTCCATATAGTTCTGGGTCCATTTTATGCCCATATATGCCCATATATGGAGATATCTGTCTATTTGCGTCCATTTCACGCCCATATATGGAGATCTCTGAATCTGTCTGTCTGTGTCCCTTTATCCATTTTATGCCCATATATGGGGGCATTCATTTTATGCCCATATATGGAGAACGCGCGTGCCCGTGGGACGAACGGTTCTCATATGGGGGCATTCATTTTATGCCCATATATGGAGAACGGGCATATACAATTATATGAAGTTGAAAATGGGAAAGTGTTGCCGTGATATTAGTCAAAACATATCGTTTTTTAATGTTTTTCTGCTTTATGTGCACTGCCTGTCTAACCCAGATAATGAATAGCATATCCATGCATGCACACTGCACAGTACACATAGAATAAAGAAATAAAATGTAAATTTTCCAACAATTTTATTAACTCATTCTGTGCCAATCACGTGTATACACGTGATATATTAGCGCATCCCACAGTGCCAATCACGTGTATACACGTGATTCAAAAAAAAAAAAAAAAAAAATTGAAATTTTTTTTTTGAAATTTTTTTTTTGGACCCCATCAAAACTAGTGAACATGATTTCAATCGCGATTTTGCATGTTTAACCCCCATACAACCCCCATACAACTCAGGTAGCAGACCTCCAAGCTCACAACAGTGTAAAACATAATGGCTATTATCTCAAGAATGCCTGAACGGATTTCCAATCGGATTTTTTTGTTTGAAAGCTGTGAACAAACTGCACAAACCCACAACAATGCAATCCAGGATTGCATTGGATTTTTTAGAGCTCATTCTTCTCTGTTTTTTTCCCATGCATGAGGTGTGCAAGGTTTAATCATGGCTAAGTTGACGAAAATAAGGCTTTTAAAATGCTTGGTAGCCAATAGCTAACTTCAAGCTAACTTCATCCTCTTCCTGTACATGCACAAAGGAAAGTGTTTAGGCAAGTCATGGCTGCAGGGCTTCTGCATATACCAGCATATCTCTATGGGATTGTCTGTGGCACACTTGGCCCCCTCTAGTGGTGAAAGGGTGGCATTAAATGAGTTAATAACCACACCTGGTTACATATGGATTGCTTTTTTGCATGTGCTACGTGCATACATAGTGTATGTGTTAATTAATTTGACACATGAACCAATTGATTGATTGATTGCCCTGCTAGAAAAACCAGCACAGACCAGCACAATTTTCATGCTGGTCTGTGCTGGTCTATGCTGGTTTATGCTGGTTCATGCTGGTCTGTGCTGGTGCTGGTGCTGGTCTATGCTGGTCTGTGCTGGTCCCATGCTGGTCCACCAGCACAGACCAGCACCAGCACCAGCACAGACCAGCATGAACCAGCATATACCAGCATAGACCAGCACAGACCAGTACAGACCAGCACCAGCACAAACCAGCACATGTTGTGTTTTACTGCTGGTCTGTGCTGGTGCTGGTGCTGGTCCAGCATAGACCAGCACCAGCACCAGCACAGACCAGCATGAACCAGCATAGACCAGCACAGACCAGCACCAGCACAAACCAGCACATGTTGTGTTTTACTGCTGGTCTGTGCTGGTGCTGGTGCTGGTCCAGCACAGACCAGCATGAACCAGCATAGACCAGCACAGACCAGCACCAGCACAAACCAGCACATGTTGTGTTTTACTGCTGGTCTGTGCTGGTGCTGGTGCTGGTCCAGCACAGACCAGCATGAACCAGCATAGACCAGCACAGACCAGCACCAGCACAAACCAGCACATGTTGTGTTTTACTGCTGGTCTGTGCTGGTGCTGGTGCTGGTCCAGCACAGACCAGCATGAACCAGCATAAACCAGCACAGACCAGCACCAGCACAAACCAGCACATGTTGTGTTTTACTGCTGGTCTGTGCTGGTGCTGGTCTGTGCTGGTGCTGGTCTGTGCTGGTCTAAGCTGGTCATATACAAATAGGGACAAACACCCATTTTAACTAACAGGTTCCAGTGGCGCCGAGGATAAGTGCAGGACTGAAGTGCCAGAGGTAGTAAGTTCGAATCCCACTCACACCCACAATGTCAAAAATAATGTCACAATCTAATATGGTCAAATACAGAACAGGATTCAAGCACCAGAGCAAAGAGCAAATTAAACCAGCAAAGACCTGGTCCCCTTCTCAGGGGGGTCCCCCGGGGGTCCCTGACCACACCAGCACAGACCAGCACAGACCAGCACCAGCACAGACCAGCAGTAAGCGCTGGTTTGTGCTGGTGCTGGTCTGTGCTGGTTCATGCTGGTTTAGATGGTGGGACCAGCACAAACCAGCACCAGCACCAACACAGACCAGCACCAAAACACAACATGTGCTGGTGCTGGTGCTGGTCTTACTGCTGGTTTTTCTAGCAGGGTGAGGTCAACTAAAAGGAGATCCTAGGAAAGACTAAGCTTATTTCCATTGGAAACCATTGAAGTATCTCATATAACATTGAATGACAGACGGATAGAACACTGTCTGTTCATCAAGCTGTCTTCATCGATATGTATACCTTGCATGTTGATACCTCAATATCGATACATTTTCGTTATTTTGCCCAGCCTTAGTGGTGACCCAGCTGAAGTTGGCCACACCAGGGGGGGCAGTATAGAGACCAACATTACTGCATGCTTGTTGTGAGGGTACCTACCTACCTTAGGGGACACGGGGAGAACATGCAAACTCCACACAGAAAGGCCCTTTTGCCAACCCCACCTATAGGGTATGGACACTGATGATGCAGAGGAGAGAACACGCCCCTCACATCCTCTTTTCTTGGTCTACTTAACCACTTAAACCCCTCTATCCTTAGAAAACTGGACTTAACCACTTAAACCCCTCTATCCTTAGTAAACTGGACTTAACCACTTAAACCCCTCTATCCTTAGTAAACTGGACTTAACCACTTAAACCCCTCTATCCTTAGTAAACTGGACTTAACCACTTAAACCCCTCTATCCTTAGTAAACTGGACTTAACCACTTAAACCCCTCTATCCTTAGTAAACTGGACTTAACCACTTAAACCCCTCTATCCTTAGTAAACTGGACTTAACCACTTAAACCCCTCTATCCTTAGTAAACTGGACTTGAGTTTGCTCTGCCCTTCAAAAATAGCAGTACAAGCTCACAATGTGTCGCATTCAGTGAATGTTCCCCCCAGAATATGGATGCTGGGGTACAATGTGTTTAACTATTCTTTCCCGTTTCCCTTTCCGAACGCCCTACCGAAGGGGCGAAAGAAAGCCTTAAAGGAGTGTAAATCACTAACTTCCTTTAAAACTGCTCTGAAAACCACTTACAGGCGGCTGCCACTGGTAACAATAAACCTAGCCTGACCTTACCCTCCCCCTGACCCTTCTATTGTAAATACCTTTTAATTAGCATTGTTTTTTTTTGTTGATAACTGTTTTTTAGTTTTTGTTTCTGATGATATGCATATTACTATCTTCCATCTGTCTATCATTCAATGTTATATGAGTTAAAAAGAAGGATCTCAATGGAAATAAGCCATAAGACTTACCTGAGTTTAATTTTAGTTGACCTTGTACCAGTGAACTGTACTGTCCTGTAACTGTACCTTTTCATATGCAAACTTCTAATAAATACTTCAATCAATCAATCAATCAATCAATCAATCAATCAAGCAATCAATCAATCAATCAATTCCTTCAATTCCTAGTGTCATAGAATTGTGTTAATAATGAAAATATATTTTTTAATATGCCAGTTATTCAGATTGATCATTCCAAATTGATAGATTGACTACCAATGTTCTGATGAGCCACATGTGCCACATGTTGCTGCTAATGTTATATTGGGTGCGTAAATTGAGGTATAAAAGGTAATAATAATAATTTTTAAAAAAAGAAAAAAAAAGAAACGGCGAGCGTGCAGCCCGGGATCCGCCACCTATCCATTGACAAATTAATCACTGCATGTAGGTGAAATCATGATCAAGCGGGGCGAGTTTTGTGCGCGTAAAGCCCTCCCCCCATGCACTCGACCATGATTGGCTGAAGACCCCACTCTATCCTGTGATTGGAGGAAAACTTTTCTCCTCTACCAAAACTGAAACTGCTTTTTTCTCCTCACAGGGGATAAGGCTGAAGTCCAAACATGGACCAAACACTCTATAGTATAACTATTACTATCAGAACTTAGATCCATGTTGTTATTATTTGAATTAAATGAAATCACTTACCCTACCTTTAAGGTCCCTTTTCCACCGGGAGTGTTTCCACTGAAAGTGTTCTAGAACCAAAGTTCTTTTGGTGGAAAAGGGCCCTGAGAACCCCAACTGGGAATCTGGGAATTCACATATATGGACATATTGCGCCAGTGGGTGCATCTCTCTTACCCTAACCCTAACCTTAACCTCTGTGGAGGTGTCGCCACCCCGACAATAAGAAGTCACTGTAGGAGTGGCGACATGTCGGAATGGAGAGAGCCTTCCTGCGCCAGTCTCTGTTGTTTCAGCGCCCTTTAGGCCGAGGTCGCTTCCCGCCCTTAGGCCGTCTTACTGGTTAAATTGCGACCGTCGCAGTTTAGTATGTGAAACGGCACGTCTCCGTCTGGACTTGTACACTTTTTTACAGTCTATGGGTTTGCCGCTCTGACATCATGCTCTGACATCACTGTGACATCAGGGGAACCACTCAAACAGAATGGGTTTGCAGCTCTGACTTCACTGTGATGTCAGGGGAATCACACTAGCATAATCCCTTTTATGCCCATATATGGAGTTCCCTGATGTCATCAATATTAAGCCCAAATCTAACAGGACTTCATATGGGAATTCCCATATATGGAGGCCACATGGGCCACATACCACACTAACAGAATCCATAAATGGCCAAGACAGATGGAGAGAGTGTTTTCTGCTGGTGATTCAGTCAGAGTGTATCAAAGGGTGCGTTCGTAAATGCGCACCGGGTGTGGTAGAGCGCTCGTTTTATGGTTAGATGTCACAGTTATTGTCCACGACATTGCAAGCGGCGCAAAGGCCAGCGGACACTCGCGCCTGTGGCGCTCGGGCGCGAAGAGCGGGCCAGGGCCGCGCGGCCGGCGGAGCGCCGCGAGCCCACGATAAACGCCCGCGCAGTCCGGTGCGCATTTCCGAACGCACCCTTTGATACACTCGGACTGAAACACCAGAGGAAAACACCATCCCAAGACAGATGGCCAAGACAGCCCATATCTATGTGGCTGGTTCTACAGACAGAGATCTCCATGTATGGGTACCAGGGGTCTCCATATATGGGTAACTGGTCCGATATACATCACTGGCCAGATGGCCAAGACATGGTGTGACCTAAAGGTTGCTTGTCGCCCTGAGGCGTCTTACTAGTTAATTATATCTTAATAATATTATTGGTGAGGGAGGCCATGAAAGCCTATTCCCAGCAAACCAGTAAACGTAACGGTTCCCCGCTTGGCATGTACACTGCTCAATACTCTGGCAAGCAACTAAGCTATGTTTGCCGCCATGATTGTACTTAAATGTCATACAATTAATATAAAACGACATTTTTTATACAGGCATACATTTTAGCCACCTCTCGCTAGGACCCCCCTCCCACCCTACTGCGCATGTGCGACTGCAGTGCACACAGTAAATATGGGATTTATGGCTCTCTGAAGTGAGCCGGATCTCTGGGATCCGTTCGTTTCAAAGAGCCGTTCAAAAGACTGTCTCATTTGAGTTACTATGTAGATTTTGATTATGATTACAAATAACTTCAACCCTATATAAATGTATTTCTGACATATGTAGCCTACATACCTGCCATTTGAAAATAGCCGATCTACAAGCTCACAAATGATTTGTTTTCCTTTTCTTTCTTTTACATTTTATTCATTGGAAAACCTGTGAAACAGGACATTCTTAAAGTACATTTTGATACCAATACTTTTGTACTTTTACTTAACATTCCAAGTTTCTACTTGTGGCAGAGTATTTCCACATTGATTGCAGTATTGATATTTTTTTACTCAAGTAAAGAATTTGAGTACTTTTCCCACCACTGTTCATTTACAAAAGGAACGGCTCCCTACTACGAACCGGATCCCATCGTTCATTTCAAAGAGCCGTTCACAAGACTCGATTCGTTCGCGAACGTCCCATCTCTAACACAGCAGCAGCAGCCGCAGCAGGCAGACAATCGTATGGCATTTTTGGACACAACACGGATAGTATTGTTATTGCACAAGATACACACGCTGCAAACACATAAACAGGTTTTAGAAACACCTTTTCTCTTTCGGTTTTCGGCAGCGGCGGGGGGCGCGACTGGACCGTTTTAATGCCTTGGATACAGAGACAGAGAAAGATACACCGTCCTCCGTCCTGTGTGTGAGTGTGTGTGTGTGTGTGTGTGTGTGTGTGTGTGTGTGTGTGTGTGTGTGTGTGTGTGTGTGTGTGTGTGTGTGTGTGTGTGTGTGTGTGTGTGTGTGTGTGTGTGCTGCAGTGAAAACCTGTCTGTTTCTCTGTCTCTCCGATCCATGTTCACAAAAAAAACATTGCCTCACTCCATAACCACTGGATCGTGCATCATAATAATGTGTTAATAGAGCACGCACACCGAACGCACACAGTGACACATTCGCGATCGTGCAAATGCTATGGTGTAACTAAATAGCCAACGCATGTAACATTGTGTTGACGGAGGGACGCTACTCTAACGTGCAAGCTTCAATCGTTATGTTGCTTTCTGCAATGGAGAGCAGGGGTAGGATTAGGAATAGTGGAATACACAAAAAACATACCAGCGAGGCATTTATGCAATTTCCAACATCAAAAACCCCAAATATTAACAACAATCAACGGGTCGACATGTCTTAGATCGTGCCTACTTTCGCCATTTGATTTGTCCTGACTCCTATTATATTGGTGCTATGCTAAAACGACTAACTCACTTTCAGACAGCCCAGACCGGGTGGGGAGGTGGGGCCACGGCCGCTTAGCTCATCCATTCCACATGGCCACGCATCGCATCGGACTGGAGGAGGTTGTGTTATTATTTAGGTGGCGTAGAAAATTCCAGTAACTATATATATTTACCATTAGTGCCCATGTGTGCCTTTTTGGGGCCCCACGCAGTCAGGGCCGTGTTTTGCTGTAGGGGAGAGGTGGCCACCTAGACAACTGTGCACTAGGGAGTTAAGCCCCCGCAGGGGGCTTTTTTTCTAGTTAAAGATACCATCTAATCATCACATTCCCCTGTCATTTGAGGCAAACAAGTTGGCAAATTTAGAGGACCACTTTACCCATGTTCAACCTATCTTCATATAATTGGTCCTCACTAATGCTCATTATAAGACCAGTAAGACTCCCTAATCGGGAGATAAGCGACCGTCAGGTCGCTTATGGTGGCGCTAGAAGAGGGCCATGTGAGAAATGGGTGGACGTTGTGGTTTGGCAGCCAAGGAGTGTATGTGTGTGCAAAGTTTGGCATGGATCGGGGCAACGGTGGCGGAGATATGAGTAGGGGAAAAGTGTGACGTGACGTGACGAACAGACTGACTGACGGACAGACTGACTGACAGCCGGTGGAGGTTTTGATAGTGATAGCGACCGTGTCTCAGAGGAGGGCAGTGGACAATTCAGAAACCTGCCTACCAGTGACATCATCGGTAGGCAGGACAAGATTTCATCCTTTTATTAGTGTGGTTGCATGAAGGGCGACACACTTTTGTTCTCGTGCCGAGGTAACATCTCGCCAATGAGGAACCAGCATTCGTGTTACGTCACCTTTATGTAGCTTCCCATTGGCTAAAAGCAGTTGTTACTGCATCCTCATTGGCTAAATGTTACGTATGACGTATGGTGACGTATGCCCACAACATCAAAAGCAGTTTGCGCCTGCTCCGCCCGTCTTATAGTAAGATATTATGATGTCACCTGAAACTTGACCAATCATGGAGATTGTCCCATTTATAGTCTGATTGGCTGAAATGTCATGTGAAGCTCTGCAATCCACCAATCCTCAAGATTTTCGGACATATGACCATCTGATCGTCTATGGGCATAGACGGCCCTTCTCGTGGACCTTATGCCTCGATATTATGACGTCACCCTTTACCCCTCCCCGATTGGCAGCACATTTGGCTCATGATTGGCTACGGACAGGTAAGATAAGGAAATCTGGAAGTCTCAGTTGGAACGGTTACCCCCGTGACCCGATTCCGGATAATGCGGTTGAAGATGGATGGATGGATGGATTGGCCACGGGCATACAGACACACAGACATACATTTTTACTAATTTATGTATGGTCCGTATGGCCAGCAGAGCGCGCCTTGTAATTTATATCAGGCCGCACTTGTTGATGGTGATGTCACCAAGAATGTTGGTCCCTCATTGGCTGTTGATGGTGATGACGGGGACGTCAACACCTTGGTTGATGACGTCGCCCCTTTGTATGACGTAAACACAGACAGACAATTATATAGATAGATAATTTAATGAATAGATTGAAATGAATCTGCCTACCGATGATCGCTGTCAGGCAAGTTTCCGAAACTGTCCACGGCCCTCCTCTGAGACGCAGAGTAGACAGTAACGTTGCCATCTGATAGTTGACCTAGGTGAGAACCAATTATATGAAGATAGGTTATATGAAAATGTATTTTTTTTCCCGTAACAACATTAAAGCTGTTTTGTATTTTTTGTATTTTATTTTTTTTGTGAAATGTTATTTCTCCCAATCTACATGGTAGGGTATGTTAATTCAATATAACGTATACATTTGGGGTGGTTGCATTTGGTCTCCCTGCTATTCTATTGAGACATTTACGTAAATCCCGTGTCCATGTTGGACGTGACCTTTGACTCGATCCTGTTCCTGGTTTGACACACATTTTGACCGGAAGGTCAATTATTCCATTTCTCCCCTGAGCAAGCAAGCAGGCTCTATTAGCTCAGCGGTACATATTTCAGCACTTGAGCAGGAGACCAGGGTTCAAATCCGGGGTAGAACAGGGCATAGTATCCTACATAGTATAGCTTTAACCTGAATACCAATCTGCAATTAATCTATTCTGGACGTCACACGTCCCATCTTCTCTCAATTTCACGTTGTGTGTGTGTGCTGGGCCCCTGATTCAGCCTGGGAAAAAGAGTTGGAGAGGCCCTCATTGCGCGCTATAGAGAGAGAGAGATCTCTCTCTATAGCGCTGCTGCTACTCAAAGATTTGCCATTTCAGATCATGACAAGTGACAAGCCAGTGGGCCAATTACATGAGTTATATTTCGTCGTTGTTGGGTGGAAACCTTGTATGTCCAAACCGTTTGTTTTGTATTTGTCATTTTAAAAATGAACTAAACTAGTGAAAACAGCCGATCTACAAGCACACAACGCCTCGCAGCGTGAGGCGTTGTGTGCTTGTAGATCTGCTCTTTTCACTACTTTTGTGCAACGGCCTTGTATGATGAAGCAGGGCTTTGCTATGCGAAAAAATGTATACATTTGAAACTTGGAGATACAAGGTTTCTGCCCGACAGTGGCGATTTACTTTGTTGGCCGCCCAGCCCCCAAAATGGAACGAAGGCCATTCAGGAGTTGTCCCGCTTTTCCCAATGGCCAGCACGTCCCTGACTGTGTATGTGTGTGTGTGTGTGTATGTGCGTGCGTGCACTTTCTTACTTTCTTAAGTCCAGCCTAGGCTTTTTCAGCACGGGTTCGTCAGGAGCATTGTCTGTGTGTTGCTGCGTGCGCTCTGTGTTGCAGTTTGTGGCAAGCAGAGAGACGGACTCGGCGGGTAAGGAAGCGGAAGCGGCGCAGGGCAGCGTACCGTCGTCGGTCTCGGGCAGAGAGACAGACTCGGCGGGTAAAGGAGCTGAAGCGGCACAGGGCAGCGTATCGTCGTTCTCGGGCAGAGAGACAGACTCGGCGGGTAAAGGGCCGGTAGCGGCGCAGGGCAGCGTACCGTCGGCCTCCGGCAGAGAGACGGACTCGGCGGGCAAGAAAGCTGTGGCGGCGCTGGGCGGCGTCCCGCCGGCCTCCAGCAGCTTCTTGTCCGCCAGCCGCTGGTGCCGCTTCATCTCCTCCAGCTCGGCGAGGAGCTCGTCCTCGTCGAACACCTCCCCGGGGCCCATGGGCTTGGAGATGACGTCGGAGATGTCCTGCGCCATCTCCTGCTGCTCTGTGATGGCCTGGATCTGGTCGTCCACGTTGTCCACGTCCATGTTGGCGTGGATGGACTGCATGGCCTTGGCGGCGAAGGCCATGTTCTTCAGCACCTTGGTGTAGACGTTGGCGTTCTCCAGGGCCTCCCGCTGCGACTCCACGTTGGAGATCTTGCCCTCGATCTGCTCCACCTGCTTCTCGTAGCGCTTCTTCCTCTTCAGGGCCTGCACGGCCGCCAGTTTGTTGGTGGCGTTCCGGTCGTTCATGGCCGCCAGCAGCTCCCTCTGGATGCTCTTCTCCAGGGATTCCTGTTTCTTCTTCAGCATCTCCTCCGTCTCTCTGAGTTTCTGAATGGCCGCCTCCTGCTGGTCGGGCTGGTCGGGTTCATGTCGTCGAAGACGAAAGATCCCATAGAATATGTTGAGTAACAAAGCCATTTCCGAGATGCTGGGCCACAAAAAAACTACAAAGACCAGAGAATATGCATGACATTAAAACTAGGAATCTACTCGAAGGCTTCGCCGTGGCCTGATGTTTTATATCGTACGGGGGGTGTCAACTCCTGGCGTCATGATGAGGTCACGACACAGCTCCTGGGAAGTCCTTTTTTGACAGGAAGTCACATTGCCTTCCGACACGCTGCTATCATAGAGTTTTATATATAAATAGAGGATGGACAGCCCCGCCCCCAGCTATTCATTTCAATGTGAGTGCTCAGTGGCGTTTTGAAGCATGCGAAAGTAGCTGAATTCCGGTGCATTGTGGGTGAATCCAGGTGCATTGTGGGGGAAATAATTATGTGCCAAAATGTGTTACGCCGAGACGTAATTACGTCACGAACATCACTCGACGTCCATCGAACCCTATTGTTGCGACCGTCAGGTCGCAGTTACTTTCAAAACCTCGACCAGCTGTCCGTCAGTCCATCAGTCCGTCCGTCAGTCCGTCAGTCTGTCTGTCTGTCACACGTCACACTTTTGCCCTGCTCATATCTCCGCAACCGTTGCCCCGATCCATGCCAAATTTTGCACACACACTCCTTGCCTGCCAAACCACAACCCCCACCCATCAATTCTCACATGGCCCTCTTCTAGCATCACCATGAGGCCGATTCTTGCAAAACCCATTTTTGGACACTGCTCCTACAAAATTTGCCCTAAAATCACGCAAATCGGTACACACTTGCTCTACACTCATCTTATCAAGATGGATCTGTCCCATTCAGCGCCACCTTCAGGCCGAATTTTTAAAACACATTTTTTTCACACTGCTCCTACACATTTTGCCCTAAAATCACGCAGCAACCTGACGGTCGCTTATCTCCCGATTAGGGAGTCTTACTGGTGTAGACCCCAGCTGCGCGCTCTTATGCTCGTGCATGTAGTCTCCCCCCCCCCCCCCCCCCCCCTTCTGTTTCAGCTTTGGCCAGTAGGGGGGCTGCATGCTTCAATATTTACAAGCCGTTCTGGAGGCTTGGCTGCCATTCAAAAGCTTCGTCATGCATGTAGTGTAGGTCTGCTCTCTCTTCTATCTCTTTTAATCTTTTAATTGCAAAGTAATGCCTTCTTCTTGTGTTAAACAAATCGCTACAACACATTAAAATATAACTAGAAATACTGTTCCTACGAAACAGTGTGGGCTCGCATGTAACACCATGATCTACCCTTTGGCTGCACGGTCACCTCATTGGCTAAGGGCCCTGCCTTTGTACTGTCGAGGAGAACTTGACTGATAGATTACGTCATTTTGAGGAGAACTTGACTGAGATTACATCATTTTGAGGAGAACTTGACTGAGATTACGTCATTTTGAGGAGAACTTGACTGATAGATTACGTCATTTTGAGGAGAACTTGACTGATAGATTACGTCATTTTGTGGAGAACTTGACTGATAGATTACGTCATTTAGAGGAAAATTTGACTGATACATTACGTCATTTTGAGGAGAACTTGACTGATAGATTACGTCATTTTGTGGAGAACTTGACTGATAGATTACGTCATTTGAGGAGAACGTGATAATTAATAACACATGCGTGTGCATTGTGCAAGCCCACAATTATTTGCCAAAGAGTGAGCGGTGCTATTTACTTGCGTGACGTAATTTGTGTACAATAATGTGAATGCAGAAATATAATCTTTTAAAAAAAAGTCACGTTATACAGTGGAGTGGAGTTCCTTTGATTTGAAGACTTTATTAGAGTTTGCATAAGAAAAGGCACAGTCAACTAAAAGGACAAACACCTCAAACAAGCTTTTGGGCTTGTTTCAATTTTTTTTAACTCATATAACATAAAATCATAGACAAATAAAACACAGTAGCCCAGAAAATATATAAAAAAAAGGGGGGGGGGGGGGGAAACAGTTGTGAAACACAAAGCAAAATAAATGGTATTTACAATTGAAAGGTCAGGGGGAGGTAAGGAAATGAAAGTAAATGAAAACATTTTAACTAAATCTTTTCTTTTCTCTAATTACAATCTAAAATGTGAACCCTTGTTGCAAAAAAATGAAAGTTGTCCTTTAAGGTGATATTTTTCTGTTCCACGGTACAAGTATAAAAAGCATATAGTCAATACAAAACGGAATAAAAATACAGTGTCAATAGTAATTATTGTTTGGGAAACATAAGATTTACCATATGATTTTTTGGGGTTCCCAGATGATTAGCTTAATGTGCAGTATTGCTTTCTCACTCAACAGTAGACAAACCAACATAGTACAGTATACAGAGTATCTGCACATTTCTAAAGTGGCAATTTAAGGACTTGTAAGACCTTTCTAACCTCGAAAATAAAAAATAAATACAATAAACTAATAATAAAACATTACAAAAGTAACCAAAATTGTTCGATATAAAATATTAGCTACCAAAGAAATAGGCAAAAATAAAATAAATAAAAAAATAAATCAAATAGCCGAACTACAAGCTAATAGTAGTTTGGCTATTTTCACAATATTTTTCTGTGGAACCGAATCAAACAAAATGTTCAATTCCTACAATTCCAAGTGCTTGTCAAGGTGGGGGGTCCCCAGTTCAAATATGATTATTTTAGGGGGGGTCACAGCCTGAAAAGTTTGGGAACCCGTAAAAAAACATACAAAAATAACTATATGCAGGAATTACGTTTCATAAAACTGCACAGAAACAACATGGCTATACTGCATGATGACAATGTGACAGGAGATATTTTGAAGCGCTTATATTCCCAAACTGGGGGTCGGGACCCCTAGGGCGGCCTGCATATGATTTTGGGGGGTCCCAGATGATTAGCTTATCTTTCTTTCTCAACAGTAAACAAACCACGTGTATACACTACAGGGTATATTTCTAAAGTGACACTTTAAGGACTGTAGCAACTCATAATGTAATAACGGCTCATAATGTAATAATCAGCTCATAATGTAATAAAAAAATAGCGCATAAGGTAATAATGGATTTTTCAATAATGTAATAATGTAATAATGTGTTTTTATTATGAGCTGATTATTACATTATGAGCTTTTATTACATTGTAATTATTACATTATGCACTTGTTTTTATTACTGTACATCAGGGGTCTTCAACAGGGGGTCCGCGACCCCTAGGGGGTCCGCGGAGGTACTGCAGGGGGTCCGCGAAATTATTGCTAAAAAAAAAAAAAAAGATTTCAATTTTTTTTTTTTTTTTTTTTTTCATTTTCCACATTTATGTTAAAAAATAAATCATGATTCTATCCATTTTGAATAGCTTGAATACATGATTACTATGCAATTGACAGATTGTTGATATTATTTACATTTGTTCTCAGTTAATAAGTAGTATGTTTAGAAATGGTAGTGGTACGGCCCACCCTGCTCGCTGTAACTTGTACTTGTTTAAAATAAAAAATATTTCGTAGCCCCGACCCCCCCCCCCCCCCTCCTCCTCCTCCCCCCCCCCCCCCCCCCCCCCCTCCTCCTCCCTCCCCCCCCCCCCCCCCTCCTCCTCCCCCTCCCCCCCCCCCCCCCTCCTCCCTCCCCCCCCACACCCTACGAGGTGGTAGGGGGTCCCTGCTCCAACTCCCCATCAGTTTGGGGGTCCCCGGCCTGAAAACGTTGAAGACCCCTGCTGTACATTATGAGCTGATTATTACATTATGAGTTTGTATTACATGTTTTTATTACATTATGAGCCCTTATTACATTATGAGTTGCTACAAGGACTTTTAAGACCTTTTAATACCTCTAATATAGAATAAAAAAATATACATACTAAATAAAATTGGTCAAACATTGGCCAAATTGTCAAACATTAGGCCTACCTGAAAAAGAGGCAACATTTGTGCGAGGCATTGGTTGTGAGATTCGGCTAATACCAGTTACCTGTGAAGCCGAGTCAAACGGAAAGTAATGCCTCAACTCCTACTACCAAGTGCTTGGTCAGGGTTTGGGGGTCCCCAGTATTTTGGGGCTAACGGCCTGAAACATTTGTGAACCCTTGCATTACAATATTATTATACTCTCTTGCAGGCACTACTGGAGCAGGGATAAAGTTCTTGCCAGTGGTGTAAATCAGTGGTTCTCAACCTGTGGGTCGGGACCCCCAGGGGGGTCCCCACATTATTTTGGGGGGGTCCCCAAATGATTAGCTTAATGTGCAACATTGTTTTCTCACTCAACATTGTTTTCTCACTCAACAGTAAACAATCATAGACTGATAGACCGTCGATTCACATACACGTTATGTGTATGTGAATCGACGGTATCTGCACATTTCTAAAGTGACAATTTAAGGACTTTTTTAATTCCTCAAAAATGACAAATTAAACATTGGCCAAATTGGCCAAACATTAGAGGCATAAATTGTGAAAATAGCCGATCTACATGCTCACAACGCCTCGCAACGCGAGGCGTTGTGAGCATGTAGATCGGCTATTTTCACAATAGAACCATTTTATGCAAAATGTAATGCCTCAACTCCTAGTGCTCGTCAGGGTGGGGGGGTCCCCGGTTAAAATATGATTATTTGGGGGGTCAGGGCCTGAAAAGGTTGAGAACCACTCGTGCAAAGTAACTACAGTAAGTAGATTTACTTAAGTACCTTACTTGGGTACAATTTTGAGGTATTTGTACTTTACCTGATTATTTCCAATACTTTCACGTCAACTCCACTACATCTCGTATCCAAATATTGTACTTTTACTCCACTACATGTATATGAGAACTTTAGTTACTAGTTACTTTGTAGATCGATTATTATTACAAAACATACGTTAACCACTTCAACCCTACATATCGGCCATTTGAAAATAACCGATCTATAAGCTCACAATGTGTTATGATGCGACGCATTGTGAGCTTGTAGATCCACTATTTGCATACATACATTTGGTACTTTAAGTACATTTTGATGCCACTACTTTTGTACTTTTACTCAAGTACATTTTGCATTTCGTATAGATCCATTTATGGCCAAGACAGCCCCTATCTGTGTGGCTGGTTCTACAGACATGGATCTCCATGTATGGGCATAAAAGGGTATGATGTCAGATGTCATAGACTGATAGACAGTAAAAGGTTTGGGTACTTTTTTTCCACCACTGGTTCTTGCCCCAACACCGCGGAGACTTGAGGTTCTGAGAATCCTCCGCGGTGCCTCCGGCTTGGCTGTGCGCTCCAGTGAACACGACTGGCCGCATCCAGGCTGGGAGGGTGTTCACTGTCGCGACTTTAGCGTCTCCTTCACCCTAGGGACTGCCTGTTCAGGGAGCAAAACTGGTAGGGACAGCATGTTCCTCCGCATGCACGTGTTATGATGTTATGATGCGCCCCTGGGGGAAACCTCTCACTATCGGGTAAAAAGAAGTGACATCACGTGTATTGTATCAGACGTGAGCTCATAGCCCTACCCAAGACCAGCCAGTAAGTGGGTCAACAGTGCCCCCGAAATAACGCAGAATTTCTCCCGTTTCACTCTCACTGCGGTCTCCGCTATATGACACATGAATTCCGCTCCAGGGATCAATAAAGCCTTATCTTATCTCAATCCAGCGACCCATTCGGTAAAAAAAACTACTTTTCTCCCTTTTTTGTGTTCGACAGGAACTCGGGTCTGACTCAATTTTTCAGTGTACGTCCTTCCACGCGCTTCCGTGTTTTATCCGTACTAACGACAACATTGCACATTTGAGGCTGTAGCGCAGACAGATTTGAGATATGAATGTTATCTTAAAAACAGGAAGGCATCGAGGATGAAGGGCGCTGTGTCGCGGCCACCTGATGGCTGGGCCAGGAGATGTGGTCATCAGCCGTAGGACCTGGTGCTCTTGGGTTGGAGAGGTGTGACGTCGTCCTCAGCCTCCTGTTTCTCCTCGCTGTCCTGATGCAATAAAGCAGGAAGAACGTCAAGGTTCAAGGTAGGGCATTCACCAAATATTTGAATATTCGAATATTCTAATATCAAAGTCACTATTCGACGTTCACCGAAGTTGAATATTCGCGTATTTTTTTTTATTGTTTTCTCTTTAAAAATATGTATAGTTTATAAAACGTGGCTAGATAGGAAGTCATAAGATGGATGAATTTGTTAAGGCTCTATACCAGGGGTTCTCAAACCTTTTTAGGCAGTGACCCCCAAAATAAACATATTTGAACTGGGGACCCCCCACCCTGACAAGCACTTGGAACTGTAGGTATTACATTTAATGTGATTCGGTACCACAGATAAATATTGTGAAAATAGCAGATCTACATGCTCACAACGCCTGGCGTTGTGAGCATGTAGATCGGCTATTTTCACAATGTTCGCCTCTTGTACTTAATTTGTTTGGCCAGTCCTGTCGAATATTCGACTATTCGAATACTTTGAGGTCGAATAATTCGAATACTAAAAATCGCTCTTTGTGAATGCCCCAGTTCAAGGTTGTACTTTATTCTTACTTCTTTTGTACAGGTACATAAGAGTAAAACGTATTTTTGTTCGGCATCCTTACAGACAATGCAGTGATATATATACAATAAAGCAGAACAACAGAAAACAACACATCTAAAGATAAAATAATAAGTAATAATGACTTAGGAAAGAGAGTGCAAAAGCAAAAGAGCAAAGAGAATGAGAAAAACATCTCAGCTGTACATATGCATAAAGTTTGGTGTATTTTATACACCAATGGCATTTTTTGTGCAACAGGTCGGTATAATTAAAAACCCGTTAAGACTATGACCACATACCGTACCTGCCCTGCAAGCCAAATAACGCCATGATGACGTTATGATAACGTCCTCCGGTGATTCCAGTGATGTTCAGAACTAGGCCCTATGACATAACAGCCCATATGGGGATGATCTTGAATGTATTACCAGGACGTCATTATGGACTACATATTGTATAAAATTGTGTTGCTGATTTGTATTGACTTGTTTGACAGCACTGTCATCAGAGATGCCCCCACCCTCCAAACCTTCAAAGCCTCCCTCAAAACCCACCTCTTCTATATTGCTTTCCCCTGCTAACTCATTCCACTGTCCTTTTTATCTTTAATGTTTTTATTTTTTGGTCTTAAAGTTTTCTCTAATAAAGCTGTTTATTCTTAGTTTTCACGTTTACTTCTCTTACCATTTCTCTCCAACGCGTGTGGACCTCTTCAAGTTCCTCCGGCATTGGCAGGTTCTTCTCAAACAGTGGAGGATGTCCAGGTTTCACCTGGACTACAAGTCAAAAACATGATATATTAAAAAAAAAGATAAGGGCCTGTATGCATATCAATAGACCTGTTAACTCTTGTATAGTAGTTGTTTAGCGACGTGCGTGTGACGTCAGTAAATGACCGTCCTCCCAAACATTGAATCGCCAATGCAACACTGCCCCCCACACACAACTTGTTCATAGTTACTATTTTATAAAGACAGACCAACATGTTAACAAAAACAGAAACCCAACAACGATAATTTGAAAACCAAATCTCACCTATCACCCTCAAGATGCAACACCAAAAGTGATAAGCACCAAAGGTCATGAGCACGAAGATGACAACGCTACCAAAGACCGTCATCATCAGGAGGTTTGGGAGTGAATTCCATTCACCTCGGGCAATCATTTGGATTCCAATGCGTCTGCCATCAAGAGTGAGGCCATCTGCAATATAGGGGAAAGAACATGATCGTGTAAATAACGCCGTATTCATTCAGTTAAAGGACAAGGACTTTGTTTTTTTTACAACAAGGGTTCATATTTTAGATTGTAATTAGAGAAAAGAAGAGATGAGCGTTAAAATGTTTTCATTTACTGCTTTCTATCGTTTTAGTGATTTTAATGATTTTGATTCCAGTGGTTGGGGGCATGCGTACACAAGCCCATTCCCAAGATGCACCGCAATCTTTCATGGGCAGATTTGACTCATGGGGGCTAGTAGTGTTAAATACTAATAAAGAAATTGCCAGGTTATTGTGTCTAAAAGACGTATTTAGCCACTTGTACGCATGCCCCCACCCACTGGAATCAAATTGCTAAAATCGCTAAAACGATAAGAGAGGAGTAAATGAAAACATTCATATTTTCTTTTCTCTATTTACAATCTAAAATATGAACCCTTGTTGTGCAAAAACAATTGTCTAAACATCGTGGCATCAAATATGATCCCAAAAGAAGCTCTGGGCCCTGGGTACAAGGATTCACTGCGGGCCCCCCATGAACGCATTATTACGTGCTTTAAATATTGATTTTTTTTTTTTTTTAAATCTTGAAAATTTGTGTCATTGAATATTTCAAATCCTTCTAATGTTTTTTTTTTTAAAAACCTATGTTTCTATGTCAGTGGTGCTCAAACCTTTTCATGTGAAGGACCCCCAAAATTATATGTATTTGGTCACGAACCCTCATCTCAAAATATTTCGTTCCAGGGACCCCCCAGAAGCTAAATTTGAGTTACAAATGCTTGCTTAAAAAATAGAAATATTTTGCATACATTTTCACGGCTTTTCAAAAATAGCAGATCTACAAGCTCGCAGCTCTGTGAGCTTGTATATCTGCTATTTTTCAATAGCTAAAGTATCAAATAATTAAGGCCCCTCCACCTTGGGCCCTTGTAACTCTGTCCCACTTCCCCTCCCCTTGTGAAGCCCCTGCTCACCCCACAGAACAGAGATGTTGTTGTCGCGTGTCTGCACCGCACAGCCATAGGTGCTGTTGCTGCCGGTGAGGATGTCTGTGGTCCGTCTGAAGACCACGGCTCCATCTCCGGTCGGCAGCGGTCCAGTGTCTCTAACCTGCAGTGGTGTAAAAGCAATGTTCCTCAACCTTTTCAGGCCCCAAAACAATCATATTTTAACTGGGGGGACCCCCACACCCTGACGAGCACTAAGAGTTGGGGAATTACATTGTGAACATAGCAGATCTACATGCTCACAACGCCTCGCTATTTTCACAATTTCTGCCTTTAATATTTGACAATTTGGCCAATGTTTAATTTGTCATTTTAGAGGTATTGAAACTTCCTTAAATTGTCACTTTAGAAATGTCCATATACCCTCTAGTCTATACACTTAAACGTTATGTTGGTCTGCTTACTGTTGAGTGAGAAAACAATGTTTCACATTAAGTTAATCATCTGAGGACCCCCCAAAATAATGTGGGGACCTCCCTGGGGTCCCGGCCCACAGGTTGAGAACCACGCATTTTCTCTCTTTTTTTTTTACTTTACTGGAGTATTTCCAATTTTCAGTACTTTTACTTCTACTCCACTATACATATCAGAGCCAAATATTATTCTTTTACTCCGCTACAATTATTTGAAAACTTTTGATTGTACAGTAAATAAAAAACATACATTAACCACTTCAGCCCTATATACATTTCAGCCATTTGAAATTGTCACAATTGCTCACAATGCATGCATTGCAATGCGATACATTGTGAGCTTGTAGAGCTGCTATATTTAAAAGATTTTTTATGCATTTGATCCATTTGAAAACTTGTGAAATGGGACATATACTGAGTACTTTCTACTTTTGGTACTTTAAGTACATTTTGATGCCAATACTTTTGTACTTTTAATCAAGTAAATTTAGAATTCTGGACTTATACTTGTAACAGAGTCTTTCTACGTTGCAGTATTGATACTTTTACTTAAAGGAGTAGTTCACCACTTTTCAACCTGTCTTCATATAATAGGTCCTCACTAATGTTCATAATAAAATAGCACACTTTTTTTCTATTAGTGAGGACCTATGAAGATAGGTTGACAAGTGGTGGAGTGCCCCTTTAAGTAAAAGAATATGTATATTGTATCACTGCTAACCTGGTTCACCATGGGAGCTCCGTCTTCAGTCAGATAGACTTTCAGTGATCTGTCACTGCTTGTCACGTGACATCTCAGGGACACCTTTGATGCATCAGGAATAGGCTTTGCGAAGATGCGCACGTCTGTGGACAAATACAATAGAACTTAAAACTTATAGCTCGCTGGCATCCTTCAAAACTGCCCTGAAAACTCACCTTTCAGGAGGCCAGAGAAGGAGGTAGTTACAGTATCACTTCTCCCATAGACAGTTGAGAAGTGAGCAAATCTTTGGATATATCTGCTTTTAAAGCGAACATATATAGCTCAAATCTTTCTTTCCCAGGATTACTGGAACTAAATATTTTGAGACTGGGGTCCGCGGTCAAATACATGTAATTCTAGGGGTCCTTGACATGAAAGACTTTGAGCACCTCCGATAAAGAAGCATACCGGTAGGTATTTTCAGAGTTCTGAGTGTAAACATGCAGTGGTGTTAAATATATTTAATCAAGTACTGTAATCAAAGGGACTCATGTTTTGGGCTCATTTCATCGTCTACAGTTTTTGAGTTGCTTTTAGATATTTGATATTCATTTTGTCAGACTCATACTGCCTTCCTAATATGTGAGGTCAATTACTTTTTTTCAATTATTATTATTCTTTTATCATTTTTTGTGGGGGAACAATACAATAAAGAAATAACATGAAAAAAGTAATCGACCAAAGCATGGCCCCCTCAAGTATTAGGAGGTATCAAGTAACTTAAAAACTGTCCTGGGTGTTCCCAAAAGCCTGAGTAGACGATAAAATTACCCCAAAACACTTAACACCCCAAACATGTTTGTGAAAAAAGTACAATTTTGAAGTATTTCTTACTTTCTTCAGTAGGCCTATTTACAATTGTCAATACTTTTAGTTCTACTCGCCTACATCTCAGAGGGAAACATTGTACTTTTATTCCACTACAATTCTGATTATTATTACAACACTGAATGTTCACAATGTGCATCATGCGCCACAATGTGAGTTTGTAGATCTTCTATTTTCAAAATATTTTCATACATTCTGCACAATGAGTAGCCTACTTTTACTTTTGTTATTTTAAGTATCTTGACGCCAATACTTTTGTACTTTAACACAAATCTGAGTACTTTTTACATCTCTGATTGTGTTTGTGAGAGAGAGAGAGAGAGAGAGAGAGAGAGAGAGAGAGAGAGAGTGCGTGAGTGAGTGAGTGCGTGAGTGAGTGAGTGAGTGAGTGTGCATGCATGCGTGCATTCGTGTGCATGTGCGTGTGTGTGTGTGCATGCTTGCGTGGGAGCACGTGTGCATGTGCGTGTGTGTGTGTGTGCATGCTTGCTTGCGTGGGAGCACGTGCGGGTGTGCATGTCTGCGTGTCCGCCCGGAGTGCCTGCATGCACGTTTGTCTGCGTGCTTGCATGTGTGCACTTTCTCCAGCCGACACCTGAAGTCATTCTCTTACCTGTGTTTTGGTCAGTTGACGGTAACTTCATGGCCTGCATCCTAGAGGGACACTGGATCTTGAGAAAGTCACTGTAATAATAATTCCCGATCCATTTCCCATTCCAGCTCCGTTCGACTGGGGTTGCGGATGGAGACTGGGACGTCCATTTGCGTGACTCTGGGTCAAAGGTTATGAAGTCTATCCCGTTCACGGCCCATCTTTCAAAAGCAGAGACGGTTCCATTGGTTGAGCGGACACACCCACGCTGACGCTGGATAACATCTACGACACAGCAAGATGACATGACACAGTCAGAGCAGGGGAGATTCGAATTCATTTGGTGGTCTAGTAAGTTGCCTATGTCACAGCACTCAATCAGAGTCAATGTGAGTGAATTCTTTGTGTTGCCATGAGTTGTGCATAAACAAAAGGTAACTACACTTATACACACACACACACACACACACTACACACAGATATAGAGAGCTTGTAGATCTGCTATTTTTGAAAAATTAGTGCAAATCTTTGAATATTTTGACCCGATTCTATAAGTGACTTCTAAATTATATATATATATATTTTTTTCTTTCTTTTTTTTTTTAACTATGTTTCTGTCAGTGGTTCTCAAAATGTTTCATGCCAAGGACCCCCAAAACTACATGTATTTAGCCATGGACCCCCATCTCAAAATATGTTGTTCCAGGGATCCCCCCATCTCAAAATATTGTATCAGGGACCCCCCAGAAGCAAATATTTGAGTTACAAATGTTCACTTTCAAAAAGATGTATTAAAAAAAAAAAAAGAATATATATATATATATATATATATATATATATATATATATATCAGTTTTTCAAAAATAGCAGATCTACAAGCTCACAGTGCAGCACTCGGTGCCGCGCTTGTGTGAGCTTGTATATCTGCTATTTTTCAATAGCTAAAGCATTCAATAATTCTAGGCCTAGATATATCACAATATATCACAATATTGTCTTGTGAAAATAACAAAGACATGACAATTGACAACTCACCCACTGACATGTTGATCAGGATATGAATCTCATTGCTAGGACCAACCTCTTCGGGGCTGTCACCATAAGAAACTGCCACTCCATCAAACAAGGTCAGCTGGCTAACTTGCATGGAGCCCCCAGTGTCTTTGAGCCCAATAGAACGGAACTCTAAAGAATTGGAATCTGAAACTGTAAGAGAACCATTATCATTACGTCAGTGGTAAAGAATTCAGTCCAGGCACCAAGCGCTTGGGATAATACACAACGTAATGGACTTAAAGCAAAAGTCAGAAAAAAATTTCATGGACTACCGGTAATTACATAAAGACGCATTCTGCCGAGACTTTCGCATTGTGACGTTGGGGCGACGGCAGAAGGGTCTTACCGACTTGTCAGACAGCTCTGGGGCATGGTCGGCAAAACTGCAATTGCGGCTCTACACATGCACAAATGCGAAATATAGCACAACCGCCGAAGTTCTGCAAGATGTATGCGACTTTGTAGGTAGCCTTGTTTAATGTATTAGTCCGTATTTTTAAATAGAATTGTTTTTTACCAAGTGTACTGCTTTTCCTCTTTTGCTACAATGTTAGCTGCAACAGCGCCTGTTGGTGGCTTGGAAGCATTATTGTGCATTCTTCCGTCATGTCCTTGTATGGATGAACGTCACGTGATAAGTGCAGCCATGTTTAACCAAACCAGTGCTCGATTTGGAATCAACACACACTAAGTAAAAACTCTTTTTATTTAAAAATACGGACTAATACATTAAACAAGGCTTCCTACGAAGTCGCATACATCTTGCAAAACTTCGGCGGTTGTGCTATATTTCGCATTTGTGCATGTGTAGAGCCGCAATTGCAGTTTTGCTGACCATGACCCCAACCTGTCTGACAAGTCGGTAAGACCCTTCTGCCGTCGCCCCAACGTCACAATGTGAAAGTCTCTGCAGAATGCGTCTTAATGTAGCCTAAGGCTAAATTACTGGTAATTCGCACTCATGAAATGAGAGTGAATATTTTGTTAATCATGCCTCATGCATTGATGCAACAATCAGTCCTTTGCATTCATTCATTCATTTTTTTTCATGGACTAATCCATTAGGGAGCGTGTCGCTGTTACTACATATCTTTTCGACACCCGACTCTAACCCTCACCCTAACCCTAACCTCCGTGGAGTTAGTCGCTAACCCTCCGGTCAAAATGATGGTCGTTCGAAAGAGCATGATTTCCCCAATCCATTAATCAAAATCATCGACATTAGTAATGATCTTTCCCACTCACCTGTTGATGCCAGAAAACAAGCCATTAAAATGAGCAATCTCTTCCTAATCAGCCTCATCTTGCAGCGTGCTCTTCTGAATCCTCCAAAAGACAGGGCAAAGGTTTCAGTGTGTGTAACGATCGCCAACTGGGAGATTTGTGTGAAATACTTTTTTGTTTTCTTTTTCTGGGACCTTGGCACATTTCCAGTGCCAAGGTGTGCAATGATCGCCCTGGCAGGAGCCACGTTGCCATTTATAGGCTGAACCCGACGGACCGGTTTTGTCAGAAAGCCCATGCAACACAAACACGCCACAAAGAGATGACATGGTGGCGTGAGCTTGTTTACACATTTGATTGGTCCTCCACCGTGTGGCTTAAAATATCTTATTTATAAAGCACTTATGACTGAGAAAGCGCCTCACTGTCGCTGTGTCAAAGCAGGCAGGAGAGATCCTTTGTGAGCATGAGTATCAATGTACGTAAACACAGGGTATTTCTACATGTCTACATTTTCTAAAGTTACAATTTAAGGACTTTTTAATACTTCTAAAATGACAAATTAAACATTGTCCAAATTGTCAAATATTAGAGGCAGACATTGTGAAAATAGCCGATCTACATGCTCACAACGCCTCGCAAAACGCGAGGCGTTGTGAGCATGTATTGTAGATCGTCTATTTTCACAATAGAACCTTGTTATACAAAATGTAATGCCTCAACTCTTAGTGTTCGTCAGGGTGCGGGGGTCCCCAGTTAAAATATGATTATTTTGGGGGTCGCGGCCTGATAAGGTTGAGAACCACTGCCTTATGTTGTCTTGTGAGAGAAATAATTATGTGCCAAAATGTGTTACGCCGAGACGTAATTACGTCACGAACATCACTCGACGTCCATTGAACCCTATTGTTGCGACCGTCAGGTCGCAGTTACTTTCAAAACCTCGACCAGCTGTCCGTCAGTCCGTCCGTCAGTCTGTCTGTCACACGTCACACTTTTGCCCTGCTCACATCTCAGGGCAAAAAAAATAGCTCATATCTGCGTGCTCTTATGCTCGTGCATGTAGTCTCCCCCCCTGCTGTTTCAGCTTTGGCCAGTAGGGGGGCTGCATGCTTCAATATTTACAAGCCGTTCTGGAGGCTTGGCTGCCATTCAAAAGCTTCATCATGCATGTAGTGTAGGTCTGCTGGCCACGTCTTCTCAGCTCCCTCCAAGACTTCCACCCATTCCACCCATTCCACTATAGCCCCATGCAGCTCCAAAGAATGGTGGAACGCTCAGTCCCACAATCCATCTCTTTTAATTGCAAAGTAATGCCTTCTTCTTGTGTTAAACAAATTGCTACAACACATTAAAATAGAACTAGAAATACTGTTCCTACGAAACAGTGTGGGCTCGCATGTAACACCATGATCTACCCTTTGGCTGCACGGTCACCTCATTGGCTAAGGGCCCTGCCTTTGTACTGTCGAGGAGAACTTGACTTATAGATTACGTCATTTTGAGGAGAACTTGACTGATAGATTACGTCATTTTGAGGAGAACTTGACTGATAGATTACGTCATTTTGAGGAGAACTTGACTGATAGATTACGTCATTTGAGGAGAACGTGATAATTAATAACACATGCGTGTGCATTGTGCAAGCCCACAATTATATGCCAAAGAGTGAGCGGTGCTATTTACTTGCGTGACGTAATTTGTGTACAATAATGTGAATGCAGAAATATAATCTCTTTTAAAAAAAAGTCACGTTATACAGTGGATAAAAGAGTTCCTTTGATTTGAAGACTTTATTAGAGTTTGCATAAGAATAAGGCACAGTCAACTAAAAGGACAAACACCTCAAACAAGCTTTTGGGCTTGTTTCAATTTTTTTTTAACTCATATAACATAGAATCATAGACAAATAAAACACAGTAGCCCAGAAAATATATAAAAAAAGGGGGTGAAAAAAAGAAAACAGTTGTAAAACACCAAGCAAAATAAATGGTATTTACAATTGAAAGGTCAGGGGGAGGTAAGGAAATGAAAGTAAATGAAAACATTTTAACTAAATCTTTTCTTTTCTCTAATTACAATCTAAAATGTGAACCCTTGTTGCAAAAAAATGAAAGTTGTCCTTTAAGGTGGTATTTTTCTGTTCCACGGTACAAGTATAAAAAGCATATAGTCAATACAAAACGGAATAAAAATACAGTGCAATAGTAATTATTGTTTGGGAAACATAACATTTACCATATGATCTTTTGGGGTTCCCAGATGATTAGCTTAATGTGCAGTATTGCTTTCTCACTCAACAGTAGACAAACCAACATACAGTACAGTATACAGAGTATCTGCACATTTCTAAAGTGGCAATTTAAGGACTTTAAGGACCTTTCTAACCTCGAAAAATAAAAATAAAATACAATAAACTAATAATAAAACCTTACAAAAGTAACCAAAATTGTTCGTTATAAAATATTAGCTACCGAAGAAATAGGCAAAAAAATAAAAAAATAAAAAAATAAATCAAATAGCCGAACTACAAGCTCACAAGCTTGTAGTTGTAGTTTGGCTATTTTCAAGTGCTTGTCAAGGTGGGGGGTCCCCAGTTCAGATATGATTATTTTAGGCGGGTCACAGCCTGAAAAGTTTTGGAACCCTTGTACAGAAAAAAACGTAAAAAAACATACAAAAATATCTATATGCAGGAATTACGTTTCATAAAACTGCACAGAAACAACATGGCTATACTGCATGATGACAATGTGACAGGAGATATTTTGAAGCGCTTATATTCCCAAACTGGGGGTCGGGACCCCTAGGGGGGCCTGCATATGATTTTGGGGGGGTCGCAGATGATTAGCTTATCTTTCTTTCTCAACAGTAAACAAACCACGTGTATACACTACAGGGTATATTTCTAAAGTGACACTTTAAGGACTTTTAAGACCTTTTAATACCTCTAATATAGAATAAAAAAAATATATATATACTAAATCAAATTGGTCAAACATTGGCCAAATTGTCAAACATTAGGCCTACCTGAAAAAGAGGCAACATTGTGCGAGGCATTGGTTGTGAGATTCGGCTAATTAGTCCATGGGCCATACGAGTTGTCGGTATCAAAAAGGTGGCAAAGGTTACCATGCATTTTTGAAAAGCTCTATGTAGATTATATTTTGGTATGATAACCCTTTCTTAGACACAGCTAGATTGGTGTTATCAGCCGCTAGATTTGTTGTCCCATTACCTTTACATTACAGGGGGAAAAAATGCAAAAAATGAATCTGCTTTAAGTAGCATATGAGGGGTCAAACTAGGGGGTTTCCATGATGCTGAATCCATTGCAAGCATCTGTTTTGCACAAAAAACATTCCTTGGGCTAAGAACTGTCCCACAAGACTATGGTTTAGTGATGAAAAGTGAGTCATCACTTTTCACACTTTTCTGGGGGCTGTTTTAGCCCCAGGAATGTTTTTCGTGCAAAACAGATGCTTGCAATGGATTCAGCATCATGAAAACCCCCTAGTTTGATGCTGCTTAAAGCAGACTAATTTTTAGCTTTTTTTCCCCTGTAATGTAAAGTTAATAGGACACCAACTCGGGGGCACGGTGGCGCAGTCAGTAGTGCTGTCGCCTCACAGCTAGAGGGTCCTGGGTTCGATTCCCGCCGGGGGACGCTGTGGGTGCTGGGGGCGTGTTCCCTCCTCCGCGTCATCAGTGCCCACACCCTAGGTGGGGTTGGCAAAAGGGCCTTTCTGTGTGGAGTTTGCATGTTCTCCCCGTGTCTCCTAGGGTAGATACCCTCACAAAAACATGCAGTAATCCTGGTCTCTATAATGCCTCCCCCTGGCCAGCCGGGGCGCCTGATGGAGGGGACTGGAACTGGTTGGAATAATGTGTTCCTTCCACGCGCTACGTCCAACCGGGGAAGCTCCCCCTGTCAGGTGATAAGAAGCGGCCTGCTCACTCCTCATGCACTGAAGGAAGCATGAGCTCAGTTCAGGGCCCTCCCCAGGTTGGCAGAGGGAGAGCAGAGCCCAGGATTACAGCTTAGGCAATTGGCACCGGGTGAAAAAATGGGTTACAAAAAAATCAGGGGATAAAAATTATTTAAAAAAAAAAATAGGACACCAACTCTAGCGGCTGATAACACCAATTTAGCTGTGTCTAAGAAAGGGTTATCACACCAAAATATAATCTACAGATATAGAGCTTTTCAAAAATGCATGGTAACCTTTGCCACCTTTTTGATACCGACAACTCGTATGGCCCATGGACTAAATATCACAATAGTTACCTGTGAAGCCAAGTCAAACGGAAAGTAATGCCTCAACTCCTACTACCAAGTGCTTGTCAGGGTTTGGGGGTCCCCAGTATTTTGAGGCTAACGGCCTGAAACATTCGGGAACCCTTGCATTACAGTATTATACTCTCCTGCAGGCACTACTCAAGTGGAGCAGGGAGGGATAAGGTTCTTGCCATAGGTGTAAAGCAATGGTTCTCAACCTGTGGGTTGGGACCCCCAGGGGGGTCCCCACATCATTTTGGGGGGTCCCCAAATGATTAGCTTAATGTGCAACATTGTTTTCTCACTCAACAGTAAACAAACCAACATAACGTTTATGTGAATCGACGGTATCTGCACATTTCTAAAGTGACAATTTAAGGACTTTTTAATTCCTCTAAAATGACAAATTAAACATCGGCCAAATTGGCCAAACATTAGAGGCAGAAATTGTGAAAATAGCCGATCTACATGCTCACAACGCCTCGTGTTGCGAGGCGTTGTGAGCATGTAGATCGGCTATTTTCACAATAGAACCATTTTATGCAAAATGTAATGCCTCAACTCCTAGTGCTCGTCAGGGTGGGGGGTCCCCGGTTAAAATATGATTATTTGGGGGGTCACGGCCTGAAAAGGTTGAGAACCACTGGTGCAAAGTAACTACAGTAAGTAGATTTACTTAAGTACCTTACTTGGCTACAATTTCGAGGTATTTGTACTTTACCTGATTATTTCCAATACTTTCACGTCAACTCCACTACATCTCGTATCCAAATATTGTACTTTTACTCCACTACATTTACCGGTATATGAGAACTTTAGTTTCTAGTTACTTTGTAGATCGATTATCATTACAAAACATACGTTAACCACTTCAACCCTACATTTCGGCCATTTCAAAATAACCGATCTATAAGCTCACAGTGTGTTATGATGCGACGCATTGTGAGCTTGTAGATCCACTATTTGCATACATACATTTGGTACTTTGAGTACATTTTGATGCCACTACTTTTGTACTTTTACTCAAGTACATTTTGCATTCCGTATATATATCCATTTATGGCCAAGACAGCCCCTATCTGTGTGGCTGGTTCTACAGACATGGATCTCCATGTATGGGCATAAAAGGGTATGATGTCAGATGTCATAGACTGATAGACATCATAGGACTTTCACATAATGAATTACTGAGTAAGCATGCATGTTTGGGCTCTCACGGCATATCTCCATATACAGTACATGGATCTCCATATGGGGTCTCCATATATGGGTAACTGGTCTGATTTATACATCACTGGCCAGATGGGCATGTCGCCCTGAGGCGTCTTACTAGTACTTTTACTTAAAGGACAACTTTAGTTTTTTACAACAAGGGTTCATATTTTAGATTGTAATTAAAGAATATAAAAGATGAGTGTTAAAATGATTTAATTTACTTCTTTCTATTGTTTTAGAGATTCTTATTTCAGTGGTTGGGGGAATGCGTACAAGTGGCTAAATATGTCATTTTACACAGAATTAGCCCATTCCCAAGATACAACGCAACCTTTCATGGTTGGATGTGACTTAAGGGGGCTAGAAGTGTTACTGTAAATAGCAATAAAGAAACTGCTGGCTTATTGTGTCTAAAAAGACATATTTAGCCACTTGTACGCATGCCCCCATGCGTACGCATGCCCCACATTTTAGCACGGTAAACGCGATAAAACAATAGAACGAAGCAAATGAAAACATTTTAACACTCACTTTTTCTTTTCTCTAATTACAATCTAAAATATGAACCCTTGTTGTAAAAAAACAAAGTTTTCCTTTAAGTAAAAGGTTTGGGTACTTTTTTTTCCCACCACTGGTTCTTGCCCCAACGACTTGAGGTTCTGAGAATCCTCCGCGGTGCCTCCGGCTTGGCTGGGCGCTCCAGTGAACACGACTGGCCGCGTCCAGGCTGGGAGGGTGTTCACTGTCGCGACGTTAGCGTCTCCGTCACCCTCGGGACTGCCTGTTCAGGGAGCAAAACTGGTAGGGACAGCATGTTCCTCCGCACGCACATGTTATGATGTTATGATGCGCCCCTGGGGGAAACCTCTCACTGTCGGGTAAAAAGAAGTGACATCACGTGTATTGTATCAGAAGTGAGCTCATAGCCCTACCCAAGACCAGCCAGTAAGTGGGTCAACAGTGCCCCCGAAATAACGCAGAATCTCTCCCGTTTCACTCTCACTGCGGTCTCCGCTATATGACACATGAATTCCGCTCCAGGGATCAATAAAGCCTTATCTTATCTCAATCCAGGGACCCATTCGGTAAAGAAACGACTTTTCTCCCTTTTTTTGTGTTCGACAGGAACTCGGGTCTGACTCAATTAACCCCCCTTTTCAGTGTACGTCCTTCCACGCGCTTCCGTGTTTTATCCGTACTAACGACAACATTGCACATTTGAGGCTGTAGCGCAGACAGATTTGAGATATGAATGTTATCTTAAAAACAGGAAGGCATCGAGGATGAAGGGCGCTGTGTCGCGGCCAGCTGATGGCTGGGCCAGGAGATGTGGTCATCAGCCGTAGGACCTGGTGGTCTTGGGTTGGAGAGGTGTGACGTCGTCCTCAGCCTCCTGTTTCTCCTCGCTGTCCTGATAATAAAGCAGGAAGAACGTCAAGGTTCAAGGTTCAAGGTAGGGCATTCACCAAATATTCAAATATTCGAATATTCGAATATCAAAGTCACTATTCGACGTTCACCGAAGTCGAATATTCGCTTATTTTAATTTTTTTATTGTTTTCTCTTTAAAAATATGTATAGTTTATAAAACGTGGCTAGATAGGAAGTCATAAGATGGATGAATTTGTTAAGGCTCTATACCAGTGGTTCTCAAACCTTTTTAGGCAGTGACCCCCAAAATAAACATTTGAACTGGGGACCCCCCACCCTGACAAGCACTTGGAACTGTAGGTATTACATTTAATGTGATTCGGTACCGCAGATAAATATTGTGAAAATAGCAGATCTACATGCTCACAACGCTCACAACTGGCGTTGTGAGCATGTAGATCGGCTATTTTCACAATGTTCGCCTCTTGTACTTAATTTGTTTGGCCAGTCCTGTCGAATATTCGACTATTCGAATACTTTGAGGTTGAATAATTCGAATACTAAAAATCGCTCTTTGTGAATGCCCCAGTTCAAGGTTGTACTTTATTCTTACGTCTTTTGTACAGGTACATAAGAGTAAAAGTAAAACGTATTTTTGTTCGGCATCCTTACAGACAATGCAGTGATATATATATACAATAAAGCAGAACAACAGAAAACAACACATCTAAAGATAAAATAATAAGTAATATTGACTTAGGAAAGAAAGGGAGTGCAAAAGCAAAAGAGCAAAGAGAATGAGAAAAACATCTCAGCTGTATATGCATAAAGTTTGGTGTATTTTATACACCAATGGCATTTTTTGTGCAACAGGTCGGTATAATTAAAAACCCGTTAAGACTAAGACCACATACCGTACCTGCCCTGCAAGTCAAATAACGTCATGATGACGTTATGATAACGTCCTCCGGTGATTCCAGTGACGTTCAGAACTAGGCCAGATCACAGCCCATATGGGGATGATCTTGATGTCATTACCAGGACGTCATTATGGACTACATATTGTATAAAATTGTGTTGCAGATTTGTATTGACTTGTTTGACAGCACTGTCATCAGAGATGCCCCCACCCTCCAAACCTTCAAAGCCTCCCTCAAAACCCACCTCTTCCATATTGCTTTCCCCTGCTAACTCATTCCACTGTCCTTTTTATCTTTAATGTTTTTATTTTTTGGTCTTAACTTTTTCTCTAATAAAGCTGTTTATTCTTAGTTTTCACGTTTACTTCTCTTACCATTTCTCTCCAACGCGTGTGGACCTCTTCAAGTTCCTCAGGCATTGGCAGGTTCTTCTCAAACAGTGGAGGATGTCCAGGTTTCACCTGGACTACAAGTCAAAAACATGATATATTAAAAAAAAAGCTAAGGGCCTGTATGCATATCAATATAGACCTGTTAGTGTTAACTCTTGTAGAGTAGTCGTTTAACGACGTGCGTGTGACGTCAGTAAATGACCGTCCACCCAAACACTGAATCGCCAATGCAACACTGCCCCCCACAAATAACTTGTTCATAGTTATTATTTGATTTAAAGACAGACCAACATGTTAACAAAAACCCAACAACGATAATTTGAAATCTCACCTATCACCCTCAAGATGCAACACCAAAAGTGATAAGCACCAAAGGTCGTGAGAACGAAGATGACGACGCTACCAAAGACCGTCATCATCAGGAGGTTTGGGAGTGAATTCCATTCTCCTCGGGCAATCATTTGGATTCCAATGCGTCTGCCATCAAGAGTGAGGCCATCTGCAATACAGGGGAAAGAACGTGATCGTGTAAATAACGCTGTATTCATTCAGTTAAAGGACATTTTTTTTCCCCCTTTTTTTTACAACAAGGGTTCATATTTTAGATTGGAATTAGAGAAAAGAAAAGATGAGTGTTAAAATGTTTTCATTTACTGCTTTCTATCGTTTTAGTGATTTTGATTCCAGTGGTTGGGGGCATGCGTACACAAGCCCATTCCCAAGATGCACCGCAATCTTTCATGGGCAGATTTGACTCATGGGGGCTAGTAGTGTTAAATACTAATAAAGAAATTGCCAGGTTATTGTGTCTAAAAGACGTATTTAGCCACTTGTACGCATGCCCCCACCCACTGGAATCAAATTGCTAAAATCGCTAAAATGATAGAGAGGAGTAAATGAAAACATTCATCTTTTCTCTTTTTACAATCTAAAATATGAACCCTTGTTGTGCAAAAACAATTGTCTAAACATAATGGCATCAAATATGATCCCAAAAGAAGCTCTGGGCCCTGGGTACAAGGATTCACTGCGTGCCCCCCATGAACCCCTTATTACGCATTATTTTGTGCTTTAAATATTGAAAAAAATATTTTTTTTAAATCTTGAAAATTTGTGTCATTGAATAATCCAAATCCTTCCAAGGTTTTTTTTTTTTTTTTAAACTATGTTTCTATGTCAGTGGTGCTCAAACCTTTTCATGTGAAGGACCCCCAAAATGATATGTATTTGGCCACGAACCCTCATCTCAAAATATTTCGTTCCAGGGACCCCCCAGAAGCTAAATTTGAGTTACAAATGCTTGCTTAAAAAATACATATATTCAAAGTGTTTGCATACATTTTCACGGCTTTTCAAAAATAGCAGATCTACAAGCTCGCAGCGCGGCACTTGGTGCCGCGCTGTGAGCTTGATTTATCTGCTATTTTTCAATAACTAAAGTATAAAATAATTAAGGCCCCTCCACCTTGGGCCCTAGGAACTCTGTCCCACTCCCCCCCCCCCCCCTTGTGAAGCCCCTGCTCACCCCACAGAACAGAGATGTTGTTGTCGCGTGTCTGCACCGCGCAGCCATAGGTGCTGTTGCTGCCGGTGAGGATGTCTGCGGTCCGTCTGAAGACCACGGCTCCATCTCCGGTCGGCAGCGGTCCAGTGTCTCTAACCTGCAGTGGTGTAAAGCAATGTTCCTCAACCCCCAGTCAAAACAATCATATTTTAACTGGGGGGACCCCCACCCTGACGAGCACTAAGAGTTGGGGAATTACATTGTGAACATAGCAGATCTACATGCTCACAACGCCTCGCTATTTTCACAATTTCTGCCTTTAATATTTGACAATTTGGCCAATGTTTAATTTGTCATTTTAGAGGTATTGAAACTTCCTTAAATTGTCACTTTAGAAATGTCCATATACCCTCTAGTGTCTAGTCTTTACACTTAAACTTTATGTTGGTCTGCTTACTGTTGAGTGAGAAAAGAATGTTTCACATTAAGTTAATCATCTGAGGACCCCCCAAAATAATGTGGGGACCTCCCTGGGGTCCCGGCCCACAGGTTGAGAACCACACATTTTCTCTCTCTTTTTTTTTTTTTACTTTACTGGAGTATTTCCAATTTTCAGTACTTTTACTTCTACTCCACTATACATATCAGAGCCAAATATTATTATTTTACTCCGCTACAATTATTTGAAAACTTTTGATTGTACAGTAAATAAAAAAACATACATAAACCACTTCAGCCCTATATACATTTCAGCCATTTGAAATTGTCACAATTGCTCACAATGCGTTGCAATGCGACACATTGTGAGCTTGTAGAGCTGCTATTTTTAAAAGATTTTTTATGCATTTGATCCATTTGAAAACTTGTGAAATGGGACATATACTGAGTACTTTCTACTTTTGGTACTTTAAGTACATTTTGATGCCAATACCTTTGTACTTTTAATCAAGTACATTTTGAATTCTGGATACTTGTAACAGAGTCTTTCTACGTTGCGGTATTGATACTTTTACTTATAATATACATTTTACTAAAATATGTATATTGTATCACTGCTAACCTGGTTCACCATGGGAGCTCCGTCTTCAGTCAGATAGACTTTCAGTGATCTGTCACTGCTTGTCACGTGACATCTCAGGGACACCTTTGATACGTCAGGAATGGGCTTGGCGAAGATGCGCACGTCTGGGGACAAATACAATAGAACTTAAAACATGTAGCTCGCTGGCATCCTTCAAAACTGCCCTGAAAACTAACCTTTCAGGAGGCCAGAGAAGGAGGTAGTTACAGTATCACTTCTCCCATAGAAGACAGGCGAGAAGTGAGTAAATCTTTGGATATATCTGCTTTGAAAGCGAACATTTATAACTCAAATCTTTCTTTCCCAGTATCCCTTTAACAGAATATTTTGTAAGTATCTTAAAATCCTGGGTGTTCGCAAAAGCATTTTTAGGTATTTTTACTTTCTTCAGTATTTACAATTGTCAATGCTTTTAGTTCTATTCACCTCCATCTCAGAGGGAAACATTGTACTACTATCCTGATTATTATTACAACACTGAATACATGTTCACAATTTGCATCATGCGCCACAATGTGATGCACTGTGAGTTTGTAGATCTGCTATTTTCAAAATATTCATACACTCTGCACAATGAGTAGCCTACTTTTACTTTTGGTATTTTAAGTACCGGTATATCTTGATGCCAATACTTTTGTACTTGAACTCAAGTACAAATCTGAGTACTTTTTTCATCTGTGTGTGCATGCTTGCGTGGGAGCACGTGTGCATGTGCGTGTGTGTGTGCATGCTTGCGTGAGAGCACGTGCGGGTGTGCATGTCTGTGTGTCCGCCCGGAGTGCCTGCACGTTTGTCTGTGAGCTTGCATGTGTGCACTTTCTCCAGCCGACACCTGAAGTCATTCTTACCTACCTGTGTTTTGGTCAGTTGACGGTAACTTCATGGCCTGCATCCTAGAGGGACACTTCTTGAGAAAGTCACTGTAATAATAATTCCCTATCAATTTCCCATTCCAGCTCCGTTCGACTGGGGTTGCGGATGGAGACTGGGACGTCCATTTGCGTGAGTCTGGGTCAAAGGTTATGAAGTCTATCCCGTTCACGGCCCATTTTTCAAAAGCAGAGACGGTTCCATTGGTTGAGCGGACACACCCACGCTGACGCTGGATAACATCTACGACACAGCAAGATGACGTGACACGACATGAGTTGTGCATAAACAAAAGGTAACTACACTTATACACACACACACACTACACACAGATATACAGAGCTTGTAGATCTGCTATTTTTGAAAAAATAGTGCAAATCTTTGAATCTTTGAAATCTATAAGTGACTTCTAAATTATATATATATATATATATATATATATATATATATATATATATATATATATATATATTATATTATATTATATATATTATATATATATTTTTTTCTTTCTTTTTTTAACTATGTTTCTGTCAGTGGTTCTCAAAATGTTTCATGCCAAGGACCCCCAAAACTACATGTATTTAGCCATGGACCCCCATCTCAAAATATCTTGTTCCAGGGATCCCCCCATCTCAAAATATTGTATCAGGGACCCCCCAGAAGCAAATATTTGAGTTACAAATGTTCACTTTCAAAAAGATATATTCAAAGACTTGCAAAAAAAAAAAAAAATATATATATATATATATATATATATATATATATATATATATATATATATATATATATATATATATATATATATAGCTAAAGCATTCAATAATTCTAGGCCTAGATAATGTGGGCTATATCACAATATTGTCTTGTGAAAATAATAAAGACTGTGTGACAATTGACAACTCACCCACTGACATGTTGATCAGGATATGAATCTCATTGCTAGGAGCAACCTCTTCGGGGCTGTCACCATAAGAAACTGCCACTCCATCAAACAAGGTCAGCTGTCTAACTTGCATGGAGCCTCCAGTGTCTTTGAGCCCAATAGAAAGGAACTCTAAAGAATTGGAATCTGAAACTGTAAGAGAACCATTATCATTACGTCAGTGGTAAAGAATTCAGTACAGGCACCAAGCGCTTGGAATAATACACAACGTAATGAACTTAAAGCAAAAGTCAGTACATGTTTTCATGGACTACCGGTAATTACTGGTAGGCTTACATTAAGACACATTCTGCCGAGACTTTCGCATTGTGACGTTGGGGCGACAGCAGAAGCGAGTCAAGCGACTTACCGACTTGTCAGACAGGTCGGGGGCATGGTCGGCAAAACTGCAATTGTGGCTCTACACATGCACAAATGCGAAATACAGCACAATCGCCGAAGTTCCGCAAGATGTATGCGACTTGTCCGGAAGCCTTGTCTAATGTATTAGTCCGTATTTTTAAATAAAATTGTTTTTTTACCAATGTGTACTGCTTTTCCTCATTTGCTACAATGTTAGCTGCAACAGCGCCTGTTGGTGGCTGGGAAGCATTATTGTGCATTCTTCCTTTCATGTCCTTGTATGGATGAACGTCACGTGATAAGTGCAGCCATGTTTAACCAAACCAGTGATGCTCGATTTGGAATCGACACACACTTAGTAAAAACTCTTTTTATTTAAAAATACGGACTAATACATTAGTCCGTATATACTGCAAGTATATACAATACTTGCAGAACTTCGGCGGTTGTGCTATATTTCGCATTTGTGCATGACTGTGTATAGCCGCAATTGCAGTTTTGCCGACCACCCCAACCTGACAAGTCGGTAAGACCCTTCTGCCGTCGCCCCAACGTCACAATGCGAAAGTCTCGGCAGAATGCGTCTTAATGTAAGGCCAAATTACTGGTAATTCGCACTCATGAAAGTGACTTGTGAAAGTGAATATTTTGTTAATCATGCCTTCAAGCATTGATGCAACAATCAGTCCTTTGCATTCATTCGTTTTTTTCATGGACTAATCCATTACGGAGCGTGTCGCTGTTACTACATGTCATCTTTTCGACACCCGACTCTAACCCTCACCCTAACCCAAACCTCCGTGGAGTGAGTCGCTAACCCTCCGGTCAAAATGATAGTTTGAAAGAGCGCGATTTCCCCAATCCATTAATCAAAATCATCGATTAATCAAAATCATTAGTAATGAATCTTTCCCACTCACCTGTTGATGCCAGAAAACAAGCCATTAAAATGAGCAACCTCTTCCTAATCAGCCTCATATTGCAGCGTGCTCTTCTGAATCCTCCAAAAGACAGGGCAAAGGTTTCAGTGTGTGTAACGATCGCCAACTGGGAGATTTGTGTGAAATACTTTTTTGTTTTCTTTTTCTGGCGCCTTGGCACATTTCCAGTGCCAAGGTGTGCAATGATCGCCCTGGCAGGAGCCACGTTGCCATTTATAGGCTGAACCCGACGGACTGGTTTTGTCAGGAAAGCCCATGATGCAACACAAACACGCCACAAAGAGCTGACATGGTGGCGTGAGCTTGTTTACACATTTGATTGGTCCTCCACCGTGTGGCTTAAAATAACTTATTTATAAAGCACGTATGACTGAGAAAGCGGCGTCTCACTGTCGCTGTGTCAAAGCAGGCAGGAGAGAGCCTTTGTGAGCATGAGTATCAATGTACGGAAACACTCTGTCACAGGTGAATGTCTGGTGTTCAGAATTCACTCATGAGTAAAAGTGCAAAGGTACTGGCACCGACATACAGTTTGAAGGACCAAAGGTAAAAGTACTCGTTATGCATGTCTAAAATGTATACGCATATTTGAAAATAGCAGATCTGTATAAGCTCAAAACGTGTCACATTGAGGAGTGTTATCATGAGTTTGTAGATCTGCGACTGCTATTTTCAAATAGACAACGTTTAAATAGGACTGAGGTGGTGAATGCATGTTTTGTATTAATAATCAAAATCTTCAAAGAAACCAGCAACTAAAGTTTTCAAATAATTGTAGTGGAGTAAAAAGTGAAAGTATGAGAAACTTAAAAATAGTCCAGTAAAGTAAAAGAATACCTCCAAATTGTACTTAAGTAGAGTGCAGAGCTCTGTTACTGTGTTTACAGATGCAACTGGAATAATAGGCCACTGGGAGCAATGATATCTTAAAGGGCAAGTTCACCCCTGGGACAACCAGATCTTATTTTATTGTTGTTTGGGACAAGATCAACACAATCCTGAGTTATTTTTGTGTTCAATCTGTGTTTTGAGATATTTTAGTATTTCAGCATTTAATGATGATGCATTTTGCATCATATGATGCAGCATGATGGACACAGGATTGTGTTGATCTTGTCCCAAACAACAATAAAATAAGATCTGGTTGTCCCAGAGGTGAACTTGCCCTTTAACACTAGAATGGCCAAGGCCGTCCTTTTGACAGTTCTTTATATTTTACAGTGTAATATCGTTGTCAGAATGTGTGCATTTTATTTTAATATTGTACTAAATTGTCTAAACCACTGTATTAAACCAGCTCGGTGGCCTTGTGGTTAGAGTGTGCGCCCTGCGACTGCCGACTGAGAGGTCAGGGTTTGATCCCCGGGTGGGTCATACCAAAGACTCAGCTGAATGCGTCTCCCTGCTTGGCACTCAGCATCAAAGGTTGGATTGGGGGATTTACGTCATGTCCAGGGAGTGTACTTACATTAGGGGCGTCACACCAAATTCTGGGCCCTGGGTACAAGGATTCACTGCGGGCCCCCCATAAATGTTAACTATTGAAAAATAGCAGATATACAAGCTCACAGCGCAGCTTCTAGATCTGCTATTTTTGAAAAATCGTGAACATGTGTGCAAGAAACCTATGTTTCCATGTCAGTGCTGCTCAAACATTTTCATATCAAGGACCCCCAAGATTATTTGTATTTGGCCACGGACCCCCATCTCAAAATATTTAGTTCCAAGGACCCCCCAGAAGCAAAATTTGCGTTACAAATATTCGCTTAAAGAATACATATATTCAAAGATTTTCACACATTTTCACGACTTTTCAAAAATAGCAGATCTACAAGCTCGCAGCTTTGCTCTGTGAGCTTGTATATCTGCTATTTTTCAATAGCTAAAGTTACTAGGGCCCCTCCACCTTGGGCCCTAGTAACTCAGTCCCACTCCCCCCCCCCCCCCCCCCCCCCCCCTGTGACGCCCCTGACTTACATGTGCGTCAAGCTGCCTTATACAACAAAAAACAGGAGATAGAATTCTGCCCGATGGGCCTCATGGCTTGGCAAGCTTTGTCTGCCTGTTATTGAGTTCGAAATCTGATATTATCACACGCGCACGGATGCACCACATACAGTACAATGCACACAACACTCCAGACGCATACCGATACTCGACATGCACACAACACTCCACATGCACATACACACAACACTACACAAACTATACAGCGCTTTTCCATGCTGTATTTTAAGATTACAAGTATTTCCCTCATTTATCGCATTAAGCCTATAGCGTCCGCCATAAACTGGTGATGACAGGTGAACACTGTCAAAAATAGGCGTACATCCACACAAAATAGCAGATCTAAGCTTCGTCGTGTTGTGAGCTTGCAGATTGGCTATTTCCTGGCGAATAATTTTGGTGTATGGAAAAAAAGAAGGAGGGGAACAAGTAAAGGACCCCATGCAACAGGAATACTGTACAGTTTAAATATGTAGCCCCCACAGTTAGTACAGCGATGAACCAGCGACAACAGCCCTGCTAATCGGGCTCAGTCCTATTAACACGACTGGTTGTGCGTTGGTCTGGCGAGTGGGAGTCCGGGTTTAATCCCTGCTTCCACACATCACTATCACAAAGTGCTGTGTTGGTACTGTGTTGGTATTTTCATTTTGTAACTGTGAGCTGTTGTTTGTCCAGTGTTGAATATATAATAGACCACATAGGAAACAATCTTTTTCCTTTTTTAAACGTTATTTTTGGGGCTTTTCCTTTATTGATAGTAGCCTATACAGTGGAGATACAGACAGGAAACGGGGTGTGACACGGAGCAAGGATCGTCTAGCCTGGGTACCAGCCTGCTACGCTACGTCTAGTGGATTGGTTTTGTCGCTGAGAAGCAAGGTGACAGCGCAGCAGGCTGGTACCCAGGCTGAAGGTCGTCGGGACTCGAACCTGCAACGTGTCGTCATGCATCAGAGCCTATGTAGTATGCACCTGGCCCGCTAAGCCAGCAAGCGCTCCACCTTTGCCTGTTTTGTTTTGTATCATCCATTTGGCGTATTTTTAATCATTGATTGTACTCTTCATTTCATTAATATAGGCCTATTGTAGAGCACAGTGGTTATGAAACTTTTTAATTTCAAGGACTCCCATAACTCAGAGTGTACAATTTGTACTCTCACAGTTACAGACATTGGACCCTCTCAGGGCAGGGGGTCTGTAAGTGGGGCGGCTGTAGCTCAGGAGGTAAAGCAGGTTTGCCAACCTGTCTACAGATAGATAGATAGATAGATAGATTTTTATTAAAGTGTCATGCACCACACGGTGCCCAGCCCGCACGGGCTTACAAGACACTCACAACATAGTATACATACAGTACACCAAGATACACCACATAATGCAAAAGAAAAAAAAATAAGTATTAAGTGTCCATGTTTACGGGTACAATGTTCTCCACCTCAACTGCCATGCCTTCTCTATGAATTTTGCTAGAACAAACACTTCATTATTGAACAACCAACGTAACATAGCACATTCAGACATCCAAAACAAATCTGGATTTTTGGCTTGCATTTTTTCAAATAAAGAATTTCTTAAAACATGATACAGTGGACAGTGAAAAACAAAATGAACCTCATCCTCCACAACTCCCAAATCACAGAGAACACACAGACGTTGCTCCTCAGGAATAGCAGTATACCTACCCACCTCAACTGCCAGGGGTAATGCACCAGTTCTCAACTGGGCACAGAGGGACCGCTGTCCTCTCTTTAAGTTAAATAAAACATAAGATTCCGTGATATAGTCATCTTTAAATTGGATATAATGTCTTAACTTTGCTTTTTTACAAGTGTCCACCCTCCATTGCTCCTGGTGTAATATTGACAATTTATATTTAACCATATTTATATTACATTGGAGATTATTCATGAAATATAAATTTAAGTCAGACATTGAAAAAATTAAAGAAACTTCTCTTATCCACGGATAGTTACCTGTTCTATTCCAATTAAATATAATTTTTGTAAGCCTCCCTTCTGGCAGTTGGGTAAGGCGGTTCCACAGTCTAATGATTTCACACCTCTGCTTTGTAAGGCAGCTTTCCCAACCTGTGTCACCTTCAATGGCCAACTTAGTGGTATACTTATGTACCCCGAGAAAACACCTCAATGCTCTACTCTGAATGTTTTTACATTCGGTGGCCTCCTCAAAGCCCCATACACCTGCTGCATAAAATAAAATAGAAGAAACCATAGAATCATAGAGCTTGGTAAATGTAGCAAAACCTAAATCAGGGCACAGTTTTGTTTTACTTAATATGGCACCTAGTGCTCTTCCAGCTGAGTCAGCCAATACCGTCCTCCCCTCAGAAAAACTCATAAATTCATGAAAAACAAAGCCTAAATATTTATATGAGGGGACATAACTCAAAGTTATTGACCCAAACACAAAATTGTGGTTACTCTGCTGTTCAGCTTTCCTTCTGAAGTGTATAATCTGTGTTTTCTCTCTGTTAATGGCAAGTCTCCATTTACTGCACCACAAGCACACAATGTTCAACATCTTTTGAAGATTTGACTCATTTTCGGCCATCAAAGCAATATCATCAGCATATAAAAGAATACTCAAATTAATATTTTCAATTGATAAACCCAAATTGGCCTTCTTGATTTCCTGAGCTAAATCATTTACGTATAAAGCGAACAGAGTGGGAGAAAGCACATCGCCTTGCTTCACACCAAATGGTGTGGGAAACCAGCCGGTTCTGAGGTTATTTAACTGCAAGCAAGCGACTGGAGCTTTATATAAAGCTTTGATGGCTTTATAAAAAGTGCCATTAATACCGGAGCAAAGTAACTTATATTCCAACAGGTCTCTATTGATCCAATCAAAGGCTTTTTTAAAATCAATATAACAAACAAATGTGCTTTTACCCTCCTCCAGTCTAGCTCTTACTATAGATGAAATAACAAAAATATGATCAATACAAGCCCTGTTTTTTCTGAACCCATTCTGTTCATCCACTAACACATTATTGAACTCCAAATAATCAGTTAGTCTCTTATTTAAAACACTAGAATACAACTTATAAACTGTACTGAGCAAACTGATGCCTCTATAATTTAGAGGAACTCTAGGGTCAGCTTTTGATGATTTTGGAATGGGTATAATAATTGATTTATCCCACACAGAGGGTGTGATGCCAGAATTAAAACAAGTTTGACAAAGAGAGTGCAATACAGTCAACATATAAGGGGATTTAAGCACCTCATTGGGGAGTTCCTCCACACCTACTGCCTTTTTTAATCTGGCTCTATCTAGAGCCTCCTGAACCTCCTGTATTGTTATATCATTATTCAGTGTATGATGTTGATAGTATGCTGCATGCTCATAGCACAACCCCTCCTCAAGCTCACATTTTAATTTACAAGTTTCTTTTAAAAACTGTTCATTGAAGGGAGGAAGGTCACGACACGCATACAGACCACTATAATCATCCTCCCACTGTTTAAGTATCATATTTGTTTCAAAGGAAGATTCACCATTTTCCATTAGGATCTCCATTGGTATCAGCTTGCTCTTTTGAGGGCCCAATCGATTTATTTCTCTCCAAAATAACTGTGGATTTTTAAACTGTGCTTGATCTAACTCCAAGGCTTGTCCTCTCTTAAAACGTCTCTTGAAAAATCTAAGCCTTTTATCAAAAATAAATTGACATTGTTTAAATTCATCCTGAAGAGTCCTCTTCCTGCTCTGATCCTTACATTTTAGAAACGCTTTCTCTGCACTGCGCAGGTTAAGCCATAACCCATTCAACTCATTATTCCAATATGGTTGTTTGGTTCTATAGCTCTTATTATCATTATTTCTGATGGTACAATATTTGTTTAATTCTTTATACAGAATATTACAGAGTCGGCCATAACACAAGTCTATATTATCCTGAGTTCTGCTGTCATTTTGAAATTGATTTATAACCTCAGTGAAAGCATTTTGGCATGTCTCAGAGGACAGAAAATGTCCCGGGAGCAGTCTACTCCATCGTTTTACACCCTGCTGCGCCTGTGAATCTACAGGCCTCTGAGTGCTTGATACACCTGCCTGAAAACGCACACAGAGCACCGAATGATCGGGCAGTCTACTGCGCTCATCCAGCAGACTAACTGCATCATATCCAATTCTTTCTACAAGTTCAGAGGGCGTGTACACACAGAATTCGCGGCATGATTTTAAATCAGCATGTGGAGTCACAATATAGTCTACCACAGATTTACCCCGTACAGATATAGACGTGAAATTATCATTCTCAGGGTTTAACCTTCCATTAAGCACACAACATTTAGAATCTTTCAGGAATTCAATAAAGGTTTGCCCATGTTTATTTAAACCCGAGTCCAATAAAATCCTAGGAGGAATATCATCATCATCAACATAATCTTTCAAATCCGAAATTCTACTATTCATGTCACCACATATATAGATAGCATCTACATTAACGGTGTAAATCAAAGCCAATAAATGATTAAAGAAAAGATCTGCGTTCCTCCCCCATGTTGAATTTTCGGGAGATAAATAACAAGAAATAATAACAAATGAATATTGCGACTGTCTGTGTTCAAAACGTAGACAGAGGATTCCATCATGCACTTTATCCACAATATTAACCGAAAATTGATCACATACTGTATTCTTCACACACAGTCCCACACCACCCGAGGCCTTGACAGCTCTCCTGTGCGCAATACGATTATGTCCGAACCAAGTAAATCCCTCTATGACAAGAGAGTCATCGGATAGATGAGTCTCATTCAGTGAAATGAAATCGGGATTTAATGACTTAAGCAAAACTGTTCTGAGCTCACAGTTTGTTGCGGTCCAGCCGTTAACGTTCCAATTGACTAACAGAAACGGTTCTGTACTCACAAGCCGGGCATAGTCTCCTCAGTTCGGCGACCCGCTCCTACCGGGCACGCTTGCGCTCTCTCGCCTCGCACCTGGTCCAACTCCCGGGGGAGTACGTTTCACCAGCCGCCCGTTTGCGGTCACGTAGAAGTCCTTCCCAGACGGTATTTCACGCAGCAGGGCCCTGAAGTTTAGGTCCACCAGACGTTCCGTATGTGATTTTGCAGATGACACATACACCTTTTTAAAGATGTCATTATCGCTGCTCTTGAGCTTGAATTTTCTCCGTAACACCGCCACCTTCTCCTCTGTGGAGCGCAGTTCCACCTTCACAAGCCCTGGGTGGCGTCCTCTCGCCTGAATGCGCTCCACGGCAACGATCTCCGGGACTGGATCACATTCAAGGCCTGCGTGCAACAGGTCTTTCACCAGGGTATTTAAATCCTCGCCGTCCTCTTGCGGTAACCCCGCTATTATGAGCGAGACATCTGGGTCAAATCTTTTATTTGGTGTGGCGGCGGCGGCCCCACTTTCTATGCGCTGCTCAATTTTTTCCATTCTTGCGCTCATAATGCTCACTTCCAAGTCCAAGTTCGTATGCAGCGTCTTCATAGACTCCTCCAGTTCCTTCTTAAAGGCAGCATGGCTGTCAGATATCAGCTTTTCCATTGCTCCACGCAGACTGTCAATTTTATTATTGACCTTTTTTTCCATTGAGGAATGCATACGGTCCTGCTTTTCCATTGCAGACTGCATACGGTCCATTTTCGTATTTAGCGCTTTGAGTTCATTCAGAACTGCTGAGTCACTGCCGCTTTCCACCTCAGTGTCTGGGTTCCTGCTTCTTGTGGCGTCGGCCATAGTATTGTTCAAAACCAGACCTTAAGCCTAGTTATAACTTTGAGTTTGAATCAATATATTTAGCAAGTGAGACACCGAGATTTGCAGTATTTGCAAGTTTATCAAAAGTTTGTGGAGACAAACAACTAGACAACACGCTCACGCGGCCATCTTGGATCTCTACATGTGGAAGTGTCCTTGGGCAAGACACTGAACCCTGCGTTGCTCCCGGTGAGGAGGTTGGTGCCTTGCATGGTTTCCACCGCCACCGGTGTATGAAATGTGTGTGTGAATGGGTGAATGTAATGCACATTGTAAAGCGCTTTGGATAAAAGCACTATATAAATGCACCATTTAAATATGAGAGAGTGTTTTCTGCAGGTGATTCAGTCCGAGTGTATCAAAGGGTGCGTTCGGAAATGCGCACCAGGTGTGTGTTCAGTGTAGTGAGTGCCTAAACCTAATCCTAACCCTAACCTCAGTAAAACTATGCCTAAACCTAACCCTAACCTTTAACCTCAGTAAAACTATGCCTAAACCTAACCCTAAGGTACCCATAACCACACCCGGTGCGCGCACCCTTTGATACACTCGGACTGAATCACCTGCAGAAAACACTCTCCCATTTAAATATAGGCAGAGGCTCACACCCTATTCTTGTTTTTACAGTTTGTATGATCAAAACTAACTTACACTGCCATCTTGTGGTCGAATATGGCTAGTATTCGATGGGCTCTATCACTGATGCAGGTGACAGTGGCTGTGTTTACTGTACTTGCAGAGGTATATTCCTCTTGCATTCAGAATGACGGTCATTCTTTGCTTTTCTCCTCTCTGAACAGTAAAGTAGGTTGTGCACTGTGCAGGGTATCTTTCTCATTTCTAAAGTGATAATTTGAGGACTTTTAAGACCTTTTTAATACCTCTAATGTAGACCATTTTTCTGCAGCAAACGTAATCGACAAAACTATGCAGTGCAAATCGTTTGCCAAATTATCAAATAGCCTATTACTGGAGAAAATAGCCGATCTACGCGAGGTGTTGTGAGCAAGTAAGTTGGCTATTTTCACAATATTTATCTGTGGAACAAACAAAATGTAATGCCTTAACTGCTACAATTCCAAGTTCTTTTCAGGGTGGGGACATCAGAATAAATATTCTCATGTAAACGCCTCAATTGGAATAGAATATTCCATTCCAGTCTGGAGGGGTGGTATATAGTACCGTTTGAATCAGAAATGTCAGAATATATAGGCCTACTCCATGTGGGTATGAATCTCTGTAAGGAATGAGTTTCATTCTGAATTAATAAATATTGTGCAATGCGCATGTAAACGTGACCAGTGACAGAGGCACATTGCATTGAAGTAAACATACTTAGTTACAATCCACCAGTGATTATTTATTTCAATGTTTCCATCATCACAAAGGAGGAGTATTGTAACGTGTCCCACATACACACTGACACCATGTGATTGTGGACGTGGGCTGTAGCCTGCAGTTGAACCATCCAGATCCTGGAAATACCCGAGAATAGAGTGTTGTGCATTGTGGCCAGCCAGACAGCTACTGTATGTGGTGGAAGAAAACTACTCACATTTTGGACATGTGTAAAAGTATAGCAGCAATAGGCCACCACTGTGTACTCGACATTATTGGTATCAAAATGTACTTAAAAGTACCAAAAGTAGAACGTTGTCATTGTTCAGAATGTCCTGTTTCACAAGTTTTCAAATGTATAAAATGTATAAAACTCACAATGCAATTGAGCAATGCAATTCAGCTATTTTCAAATGGCCAGGCCGAAACATATCTGAAGTGGCTATGTATGTTTATTAATAAAATAATAAAAATCTACAAAGTAACTAGTAGCTAAAGTTGTCAAATAGTGTAGGCTAGTGGAGTAAAAAGTGCAATATTTGGATCTGAGATGTAGTGGAGTAGAAGTAAAAGTAATGGAAATTGGAAATAGGCCTATACTCAAATACCTCAACATAAGTACAGTATAAGTAGGCCTAAATGTACTTACAGTAGTTACTTTACACCACTGGTTGATTGAATACTTTATTAGAGGTTTGGATAGGAAAAAAGGTAGGGGGAGAGCGGGGTAAACTGAGACACCGGGTAAACTTCTGACACCCCCTGTATCTAGGCAATGGAACACATTTGTGGTCATGTGACCATTATATTTTCAAGCCCTTTGAATTTCCCACTTGCCATGAAGAGAGAAACCTGATAGTGCTGTAGAAAACATGCTTTTTTTCCACAAAGATTTGTTTTTTGCATGTAAAAGTAAATTTTCTTGCTGTCACATAATCAACTGTTGTGTCAAAGCAAATTGATGCAGGGACAACATTTTATATCATACATGTTGATTAACTACCAACTTATACATCCATGTGATAGATGCTAGATGAAGATTACCCTGAATTGATAAAAGATATCACTTTTCCCAAAATGTGGCTGTGGGGTAAAGTGAGACAATTGCTTTGGGGTAAAGTGAGACACTATCTCACATTATCCCATAGACATGGAGAAAGCTGTAAAAACCTGATTAAAGGGTGTACCAAACTTTCCTCAGTTGATCCTTATGTAATTTCTCCTGTCTAATGCATTTCTGCAGCGTACATTTTTACTGATATATCTTTTAGTTCGCCTCAGTTTACCCCGCTCTCCAAAAAGCAAAAAAGCAAAAAGGATAAACACCACAAAAAAGCTTTAAGTCTTGTTTAATTCATAGGTGAATCATATCCACGAGTTTCCAACGCCCCATAGTGCATTGCGCAGACGCTGTACCGAGCTTCCGGCGCCGCAGCCGAGTGTGATTTACAAGCTCACAACAGGCTGCATCTGCGACGCGACGTGAGCTTGTCTGCTGTTAAACCGGAAGTGTGGTGCAAACAGGTCCAAATAATCCAGTAAACTCCCGTGGAAACAGGTGGATAGGGTCCCTTTTTTTCCTCAATTCACACATTAAATGACAGACAAATAAAACAGTATTATAAAAATGTTAATGTTAGGCTATTTACAGTAAAAAAAAAAAAAAAAGTCAGGGGAGGTAAGGATAGGCTTCGTCTATTTTTTTTACCAGTTTCGAGTTCCAGCCACCACCTGACTTTTCAGAGCTGTTTTAAAGGAGAGTAGGGATTTACACACACACTCTCTCTCTCTCTCTTTCGCTCTCTCTGTGTGTGTGTGTGTGTGTGTGTGTGTATGTGTGTGTGTGTGTGTGTGTGTGTGTGTGTGTGTGTGTGTGTGTGTTTGTGTGCCTACGCACGTGCGTGTGCGTGCGTGCCAGTGAGGAAGAGGAGGGTGAAAGTTCACCACCATGGCTCCCACATATCAGGTGACAAAAATGTGGGCCAGTTGAGTTGAGTTGTTGGACAACAGCTCTCAGTAGCAGCAGCAGCAGCAGCAGCAGCAGCAGCAGGAGGCAGCTTTAGTGGTATGTGTGTGGTGGTGGTGTGTAGGTTTCATGCAAACAGCAACACAACAAAACGTCCATTCTTCTAACCACCACCAACACCACCACAATGACTAGCAGCAGCGAAGCAGGAGCGGCTTCTTCTGGCAAGTTCAGCCGGCAGGAGGAGGAAGAGGAAGAAGAGGAGGAGGAGGATGAAGGAGCCGCCGCCTCCTCCGCCACAGCCATGATGTCGTCGTACTACGACGACATAGACGACGACGACGACTTTGACGCGTTCGCCGACGGCAACCTGGCCGACTGCGGCTGTGAGGACGGAGGTGGGAAGCTTGGAAATAAATAACCATACAACCCGACGCCATGAAAGACTCGTTTATTATAGTTGCGTGCTGCTGCTGTGCTGTAGCCCTGAAAACGACCGTCATGGACGAGGTTGAACCTGGTGTGGAGCAGTGTTATAAATGTGCCACGTACGTCTACGCAAACGTTCAAGTTTCAGAAATAAAGTGCTTACTGAAGGCTCGCGGATGTCCCAACATGGTACGCTCAAGCAGAATCACCCGTATCTTCTGTATTGTGTAATGAGAAGCATTTTAATCCGATCTGTCACCATTTTCTAAAAAGAAGTTGCAATGTATCAGAGTGCAGTACACCTCCCGACCGCTGGGGTCGCGTAGTTGAGGAAAGTGTATTGAGGGAAAAAACGGAGGAAATGGATCGGATTAAAATGCTTTTTATTAAACAATACGGTAGATACGGGTCATTCTACTTGAGCGTACCATATTGAGACATCAGTGGGCCTTCAGTAAGCGCTTTATTTTAGAAATTTGAACGTTTGTGTAGACGTACGTGGCAGATTGGCTAAACTGCTCGAGGCCAGGTTGAGGTCGATCCATAACTTTCAGTGCTAGTGCTGCTGCACAGTTAAGAGCAGATATACAAGCCCACCACACGTATATCTTGCTATTTACTGCACGTAACTATTCGTATAAATGAGATCTTCATATATTGCTCGCGCGATGGAAGGAAAGGTCATAATAAAACGGCGTGTTGCTGCTATTATTTACACGTAGTGTGACGCAGTAAACACCATGGAGCAATGCATTGCTTTGCATTACTTAACGTGTTTACGGTTTACGTTAACATTTGATACTCTGTAACGTGGGCACGCTACTGCTGCAGGGGGGGGGGCTTGTTTTACCATACAAGGACATGATAATATCAGGCCGACCCCCCCGCACAGTCAGTGAAACATGGTATAAAGCTCGCATCCGTAACTTTTATGTCCATCTCTACACCCCTTCGAATTCAGTGTTAATTTTGACAGCACACTTGAATTCATCTTTTTACTAATAACCTGCTAATAACACACATTTAGCTTTAGTGTTAGTCATTTTAGTCAAAGGACTAAATATCAAAATCTCAACACTCAAAGTGTGTGCATGTCTAGCTGCTTCTGTGAGAGGCTTTTTATAGAGTTGTACACATGTCGGTGTGAGCTGTACCACATGTCGGCCAGTAGGTGTCGCAGCAGGGCCTAACATCTCTCAAAGGAAGAGTAGGGCAGTTAGACCACAACAAACCACTGACTGCAGCAGTGTTCATTTTGACAGGACATTTAGTTTAAGGGGGGCATTTAGATTTTGGAGGGGTCCTCACATTATTTGCTTTTCTCCTCGCTTGATTGATTGAATAATTTATTATAAGTTTGCAATAGAAAAAAGTACAGTTTCATGACAGTACAAATCACTGGTAGCCTACAAGGTCAACTAAAAGGAGATCCTAGAAAGCCGAGGCTTATTTCCACAGGAACCACAGCATGGGGGCTTAGTCTATTTACAAGTCACAGGTAGCAGCTGTCTGAAGGTGACTTTTCATACCAATTTTGAAGGAGGCTAGGGATTTGCTCTCCTTTAAGGCTTGGGAGGGCGTTCCACATGTTGATGGTATAGCAGGAGAACGAGTTAGAGCCTTGTTTAGTGTTAAATCTACGTTGATGATGATGACCAGAGCTGCCTCTGGTGTTGTGATCGTGAACATCCTTGACCTTTTAAGAAGTAGTTTGTCAGGTACATGGGTATCTTGGAGGTGTAGTGTATCTTGTACACCAGGCCCATTGCAAGATGCTGTACTCTGTCAGCTACTTTGAGCCACCCCACGCTTTCGTGGTGATGATCGGTAAGGTGGGTCTGAACAGTAAAGTAGGTTGTGCAGGGTATCTTTCTCATTTCTAAATTGACAATTTGAGGACTTTTAAGACCTTTTTAATACCTCTAATGTAGACCATTATACTGCAGCAAACGTAATTACCCCCCATTTCTCCCCAATTTTGTCGTTATGCCAAATAATTCTTCCCCACACACATTTCTGGGTTGTAACCTACTGACTCACCTGCCAGTGAGTATCCCCCACCGGTAGGACTACTCCTTCCGCGTCCGCCCAACACTCCCTGCCGACAGCCTATGTGCAATATTAGCCTTACATTAAGACGCATTCTGCCGAGACTTTCGCATTGTGAATTGGGGCGACGGCAGAAAGCGTCTTACCGACTTGTCAGACAGGTCCGGAGTATGGTCTGCAAAACTGCTACTGCGGCTCTACACATGCACACATGCGAGACATATCTTCCGTACAAGTTCTGCAAGGTTTTTGCGACTTGTCCGGAAGCCTTGTTTAATGTATTAGTCCGTATTGTTAAATAAAATGAGTTTTTACCAAGTGTACAGCTTTTCCTCGTTTGCTACAACGTTAGCTGCAACAGCGCCCGTTGGTGGCTGGAAGCATTATTGTGCATTCTTCCGTATACACATACGTCATGTCCTTGTATGAGCGAATGGGGGAATGGATGAACGTCACGTGATAAGTGCAGCCATCTTTAACCAAACCAGAGATGCTAGATTTGGAAAAGACACACACTTGGTAAAAACTCATTTTATTTAACAATACGGACTAATGGCTAGTGCAATATCACCCTCTCCGCCTGGGGTCCAAGTGTGTTCGCGCACAGACGCCCGACAAAGCCGGATGCACCGCGGTGGATTGGAACCCACAACCTTATGAACTTGTCATGAGGTTGTGTTGTTGTTGTGTTCTGCTCTGCTCTGAGACGAGTCATCAGCCGTCTGCAGAATTCATACAGAGAGTATATAGTCGTTATGAATGATTATTATTATGGCAAATCATCAGGAAATTTAAATTCTTACAGCTCTGATGATACGTAATCATCCATAGAGACAATGGACTATTGATTCCGGATAGAAGTACATTTTTGGAATAGCCTTAGCACAGGGTTCCCCAATTAGTTTTCCCCAAGGGCCGAATTATGTCTAGGGTACCAAGCCGAGGGCCACAACATTGCAAAACAACAGTTTTCGTCGTTGTCGGGTGAAAATCTTGCATGTCCAAAACCGTTCGTTTTGAATTTATCATTTTAAAAATGATTTAAACTAGTGGATTAAAACAGCAGATCTACAAGCACACAACGCCTCGCACCGCGAGGCGTTGTGTGCTTGTAGATCTGCTGTTTTCACTACTTTTGTGCGACAGCCTTGTATGATTTGCGAAAGAACGTACACATTTGGAGATACGAGATTTCCACCCAACAACGACGATATACTTGTGTTGTTGCTGCTCTTATACCATCATTATTACTGGGGTTGGTGGGGGCCAGACAGTAGCCCCCTGCGGGCCGCAAATGGCCCGTGGGCCGCCTATTGGGGAACCCTGCCTTAGCAAATGTTGTGGCCCTCCTTGCGTTCATAGTTGGCACTGTCGCCTAACAACTCCTCCCGAGAATTCACTTCACATTCCTCAATAGGGAGACGTCGAGGTCACAGCACCGGCGCGCCATGGCTGGGCAGTGTGCCAATTCCTTGGAGACAGACACACACACACACACACACACACACACACACACACACACACACACACACACACACACACACACACCAACGCACACACACCAACGCACTCTGACTGTGGAGTGTGGACAGAGTGTGTTACTGAGATGATGAATGCCATGTGCTTCAATACTAATACATAGCTATGTGCAGGCCCTGTGGTGATGTCCACAGAGCATTTGTCATCAGCCACACATGGAGCAACATGGTTATTGCAGTTTTAAATGAACCACGACTTATCATTTCTGTTTTCAGATTTGATCTCACTGGCATCTCACTGGCATCTCATGGCGCGGTTTCACAGACTGTTTTATTCTCCAGAGGGGGTTTGCTCATTTTGGTTGGAGTTGTAATTTCTCATCAATTATTGTTATGTTAATTATTGTTTGTGTTAGTTAAAGCTGTTGCTGTTGCATTGTGTATGTCTACGTACTGACACAACTGGAGCAGTTGTACCGATTCTAGGTCTGTTCCTTGTTCAGTAAGGTGGTACTCATTGATTGATTGATTGATTGAGTATTTTATTAGACAAAAGTGGAGTATTTTTAGTTTTTACATAAGTATAGTCAATACATTAAAGAATGTAGTACAGTAAAAGTACAGTTAAACACCCTGCCTAAAAGGAACATAGCAAATAAGTCTTTTTACTGTCATTTTTTACATCGCAAGTCCTAGGTATTCAACTCATGGTTATACAAAAAACATACAAACATCATCAGAGTTATACAAAACAGTATAGTGTGTGCCAACGGTGACGCAATTGTAGTCCTTAGCGGCCATCTTTTGGGTAAAAACACAGGTGTTTCGATTGTTTGATTGCATAGAACTAATGCTCTACTCCAATCAGAACACCTGTGTAAGGCTGTGTTGACCCAATAAATGGCTGCTCTTAGAACCACATTTGGCACACCCTATATGTACAGGGTAGGGGAGACAGGGCTAAGGTAAGGGGGGGGGGGGGGGGGGACTCACTTCTCACCTGTCTATGGGAGAAGTGCTAACCACCTCCGCCTCTGGCCTCCTGAAAAATGAGTTTTCAGGGCAGTCTTGAAGGAAGCCAACGAGCTATAATGATTCATCTCCCTCCAAATGTTCAGAAATGAGTCAGGTCATTTCCTCTACTGGATCAGAAACAAACTGAGCTACGGTGGAGTGTGCACATGGTGCGTCTGTGGAATAGAATACTGGTGCTGAATTCCAATAGGATTCTAAGAATGGCCTTTGAGTGGGGCATCTTGATCAAGCGTGCATGGGCTACGGATATGTACGAGATTCTTTGGAGAGCTGGGTATGAAGACCAATACAGAAGAAGTAGAGAGCATTAATGAAATAAATTCATTGTATTTTATGTAAAGGACAGATGGGCACTGACTATATGATGTGGACCAGGGGTGGGCATCTTTGATGATACAGAGGGCCACTATATTTCCACACTCACTCCAGAGGGCCACATCCCTTGGTATGTTGTTACTGTCGAGCAAAAACATTTTAATACTACTATACTAGTCATTCAACTACTAATATAGACTGAAGTAATTAAAGCGGGTCATGTTTGCATGTTTGGAGTTGTTAAAGCTGAAATCAATAATATATCAGTATTCCGATAACCTGCGTGCCGCATTAAGTGAAGGTGGGGGCCACCGGGCCGCCAGTTGCCCATGTATAGTGTGGACCAAAGCTGTGCTCACATTGTGAGATGAAGCATGTCTATGGTCCAGAAAATGATCTACTTTGTGTGTAATCTGTCAAACAAGAAATGATCCTTGTGTTCAAATCAGCCCTGGCATGCTTGGCCTTCATATTGAGACGGGTAGATATGTAGGCACTGTTGAGGGAGACGGATTATGTGGTTTGTGTGGGAAATGCCTGCATTTTGTATCGTATTTTGTATTCTACAGCTCTATCGGGCAGCGATATTTTAATAAGGTAGATCCAAAATATGAATTTGTGGGGTAGGAGTATGTGCAGTAACAAATCACCCTCCCCACCCTGGCTTCCCTCCCTCGAACGCGGGCCAATTGTGTTCGCACAGAATACAAAATCCCTCTGTATTATGTATAGTTTTTTTTGTTTTTTGTTGGATGACTGAGAAACTGAAACATCTCTTTCAATATGACATTCCTTTAATTTGCTTAATTTAATCAAAGGCCTCAATGAGGAGGAGGAGGGTTATAGTTTACTTATTTACATGGGTCATCTGCGAGCTTGTAGAACTGCTATTTTTGAATTGATCCGATTCTATAAGTGTCTTTTGAATCCTTCTAAGGTTTTTTTTGAAAACCTTATGTTTCCATGTCAGCAATCTGGCTAGCCATCATCAAAGAAAAGGTCCTTTTCACTTAACTGGAGCTCAGTTAGTCTGTTCTTGAGAGACTACTATGTCAGTGGTTCTGAGCTTGTAGATCTGCTATTTTCCGTTAAAGCATTCAATAATTCTATTAAAATAACAATATGGCTGTATGTTTTTGTCTCCAGTCCAGGGCTACAGCGACCCACTCAGCGGGGAGGTGAAACCTCGCATCCTGCTGATGGGCCTGCGGCGCAGCGGCAAGTCCTCCATCCAGAAGGTGGTGTTCCACAAGATGTCCCCCAACGAGACGCTGTTCCTGGAGAGCACCAACAAGATCTGCCGCGAGGACGTCTCCAACAGCTCCTTCGTCAGCTTCCAGATCTGGGACTTCCCCGGCCAGATCGACTTCTTCGACCCCACCTTTGACTACGAGATGATCTTCCGGGGCACCGGCGCGCTCATCTTCGTCATCGACTCGCAGGTGAGGGCCCGCCGCCCCGGGAAGAAGTACTGACCACTGGCCTGAAATTAAAACGATTTCTTGTTTTCTTTTTTATTTAAAAAAAAAAATCCCACGATTTTGTAACCTATTTTTTCGAGTGTCACTCTCCATTCCGACGTGTCGCCACTCCGAAATTGACTTCTTATTGTCGGAGTGGCGACACTTCCATAGGGGTTAAGTTTAGGGTAAGGGTTAGAGACACTGGCGCCTGATCAATGGAGCAAAGGGTAGCAATGGCTCCCCCCAGATCTGCCAAATGTCTCCTGGCTTTGTGCTCCCCCTAGTGGGGACAGAGATAGGCACCAGTGGTTAGAGATAGGGTTAGTGTCAGAATGGAGACATGTCGGAAAGGAGACATGTCGGAGTGACGGGGTGTAACCATTATTTTCACCCGGTGCCAATTGCCTAATTTGTAATACTGGGCTCTGCTCTCCCTCTGCCAACCTGGGGAGGGCCCCGAACTGAGCTCATGCTTCCTTCAGTGCATGAGGAGTGAGCGGGCCGCTTCTTATCACCTGACAGGGGGGGAGCTTCCCCGGTTGGACTTAACGCGGGGAAGGAACACGTTATTCCAACCAGTTCCATTCCCCTCCATCAGGCGGCCCTGCTGGCCAGGGGGAGGCATTATAGAGACCACGATTACTGCATTTATTTGTGGGGGTATCTACCCTAGGAGACACGGGGAGAACATGCAAACTCAACACAGAAAGGCCCTTTCGCCTTTTATTTAAAACGTTGTACTCCCCCTTTTTTCCTAAAATGTAGACTTGCCAATTATTTTTTTACACCCTTTTCTCCCCAATTTACTCCTCACAGACATTTGTGTTGTCACTGCTGTTGTAATCCTACTGACTCACCTGCCAGTGAGGAGCCCCCACCGGGAGGACGCAGACCCTTTGTCCTACTCCTCCCGCCCAACACTCCCTGCTGACGGGTGCTGCCCCCAAGCCGTAGGAGTATGTGCAGTAACGAATATCACCCTCCCCGCCCTGCCATGCCCTGGTTTCCCTCCCTTGAACGCGGGCCAATTGTGTTTGCACAGAATACAAAATCCCTCTGTATTATGTATAGTTTTTTTGTTTGTTATATTAACCCACTTAGCCAAAAAATAGTAGATCTACAAGCTCGGCAGTTCTTGTGGATGGATATCTTTTGCAAAGAGAATTGGTCCAGACAGAAAGAAATGAGGTACAGAGACTGGTTATGTGCAGTATATGAGCTGTTTGAACTGGTAAGATGTGTGTCAATGATTGATTTCCAGAAATAAGGAACAAAGTGTGTTCTTGACAAACTCTCTGTGCACGACTGACTGTTTTTTACGGCGCATTCTGTCCCAATAACCAGTGACGCACATGTCACTCACTTTCAGGACCCTCCCCATGTGAGCGTCGTTCTGGATGCAACATGTGTGTGTTTATTCACCGAGGGTCTGTAAAACAACTCGGATGCCATTGCTCGCATCGCTCTCGAGTGATTATGCATTAGGGGTGCCACGATTAGCCCTATTCACGACCCGCCCACTCAGCATCCCCCGGGTGCTGAAGTCCCGTTTTGAAGGGGTAAATCCTACTATAAGCCTATTAGCACAGAAATCGCAAATTTAATGCAATTTCCGAATAGTAAAGTATAAAATACGGCTAGCATGATCAAGAACACAAGATAGTAAACGGCACAAAGCATTATAATTTACTTTACCGTTAGAAATAACGATGTGTTGGCTTTAAGTCCAGTGTAGTTTCCCCTTCTAAATTGAAGTCAGCACCCGGGGGATACTGAGAAACGGAAGTAGGTGGGCGGGCCGTGAATAGGGCTAATACTGAACCGAACCGGTATACCGAATGGTCCTGTAGCAAACCGAACAGCCCATACCGAATTAACCGAATTTCTTTATTTTTTTGGGTGTGGCCACATAAAAACATAATTTTTATGTTTTCATTTTTTTGGAGAAAATCTTCCTCCTAGTATAATCATGTTTTGGGGCGGAAACTTAATGATTGCACCCCATCTTTAAAATTAACTGCTTCATCTCTCTCTCAGCTAAGGGGTCCCTGGCCTGAAAACGTTGAAGACCCCTGTTCTTGTACATTTTCATTTCTACATTTGACTTTTGCTCGTAGCAGAGTATTTCTACATTGCAGTAATAGTATTGTTTGAACTCCATCCACCACTGCACATAAGCACTGAAAACGGCTTGAGATCGGTAAATTGCATTTCAAACAGGAAGGCTCCGTCACGCAGTTCGTTGACCGTAAACGTTTACCTTTCCATCTCAAGAGGCTAGGTGGGGAAGGTCATATATTACATTTTGGAAGTCACCTGTCAGAAGCCTATAACTAGAAAATTGAGCTATATGCGTAATGGTGACAGGTTTCGGTGACTCTCTTCTCTTCACGGAGACTTCATGATTTATTTTCTTGATGGGAAGCGTCTGAAGTTGATGTCGCGTCTTTTTGGACAGCCTTGCAGCGGGGCCCGGACTAACCAGGGAATACTTCCTGAACGCAGGGTGTAATTTCATTGGAACACCTGGTTCCCCATCACGACTCATTTTTTCATTCCGACCAAAGGTTTGCTGACTTTGCTCCATGGTGCAGTCGGGGGATTTTAAAGATGTGTTTTTGGGCTTCTCAGCCTTTATTTATAGTGGAAAGTGGAGATGGACAGAAAACAGGGAGAGAGAGAGAGATGGGAAGAGAGACTTGCAGTAAAGATTGTCGGAAACGGGACTCAAACCTGCGATGCACTGTCAGGCCACATCAGAGCCTAGGTGCCTGGACCGTCGTGGACCGACCAAGCCACGTTCCGGGCCGGGAGATCTTGTTTTTTATGCACCGCCATATCTTATCATCTTCGTTATTAACGGGCGCGTATTAATATTTTGATTTGCCGTTGTTTCGAGTTGCCAGTATAGTGTGTTGGCTAAACCCTGGTTTTTGACATTGCCTCCCCCTAGCCAGCCAGGTGCTCCCCAATTCCCCTGGCGCGGCAGGGGGAGAGCAGAAACCAGGACTACAGGTTAGGTAGTTGGCACTGGGTGAGAAAATGGGTTGCAAAAAACGTGGGATAAAAATATTAATAAAAAGAAAATATGATATACAAACTGAACGCAGCAGGACTCTTGAGGATGCCGAGTGAATTCTGTACTAGAATAACGTCGTCTCTGATCTGTCATGTTACATTATTAATACAAGCATACGCAAGACAATGATGATTATTCATGGAACAGTATACACCTGTCTGTTACCTTGTAAAACTAAATCGAGCAAGAAGAGAATCCGAGCTGCGCTCCTGAATCCGAGCTGCGCTACTGATAAAAAAATAAATACTAAAATGGTCCGGGTTTGAGCATGGATTGATAGATTTATTGACCATGGGATTTTGGGAGGTGAGCGGCAAAATGTATGTGCGTGCGTGCGTCTGGCTGGCAGGCATGCAGGCGGGCAGCCAGTTTGAGTAAAAGTGTGAAAGTATTAGTATCAAAATTTAGCTAAAGTAGTTTGCAATCATTATGCAGAATGTCCCGTTTGACAGGTTTTAATGTCTATAAAATGTATACAAATCTTTGGAAAATACCACATCTTCAAGCTCACATAGAATGCGTCGCATCGCAACGCATTGTGAGCTTGTAGATTCGCTGCACTGTGATAATCAGCAACAAAGTGAAGCACACATCAGCGACACTGAGTGTTTCTATTCGTGTACTGTAGCCCTCAAGCCTCTATTAAACACAAAATGTTAGTGCTGAGTCATTCCTTTAATAAAGCCTTCATCCTGTGGTTGTTCATAGAAGAAATTAAGTCAGCACTGTGGTTATTCATTTTTCGTTATTCATTTGGCGATACAGAGAGAACAAAATAATAGAGCTGTCACTTTTCGTCCCAGATTCTGAGTTGTTGTTCGATCGCAGAGAGTCGTAGGTTTGAGGACGGAACGTCTGTGTTGGCGTTGTGTCTCCCTCCCCTCGCTGACACCGACCTCGCCTACAGAAGCGACGTCTAGTTTGTGTCAGCGCCGGCGCGGCGAATGTGATAAACGAGAGAGCACATTACCCAGAGAAAACGGCTGTTATACTTTCCCTTTTAAATGCGGACCATTCATCACAAATTACAACTAGACTTACAACGTTTTGATTTATTTCTGTACTTTTTCTCTTCTGCCCAACATTGCTTGCAGGGATTTCAAATGAAAATTTAAATTACATTTTTCATGAAAGGCGCCACTTCTTCTGATGAAGTGCTTTCATTATCAAGAGACCTTAGAAAAAGTGACAGCAGTTAATATGGCACACGTCACGAGCTCAAATCATTTTTTCATTCTGTCAATTCTGCATAATGTTCTCTTTTTTTTCATCAAATGAAAAAATGGTCTTTGATTTCATTACAGAATTTGATTTAAAAAAGTTAATTTAATTAGTTTTTTTCTGGCTTCTTTTTTATATAGCGTGGCACTGAAAGAGGCTGTGTGTGTGTGTGTGTGTGTGTGTGTGTGTGTGTGTGTGTGTGTGTGTGTGTGTGTGTGTGTGTGTGTGTGTGTGTGTGTGTGTGTGTGTGTGTGCGTGTGCGTGCGTGCGTGCGTGCGTGCGTGCGGTGTACCAACACTTCAATCAGCAGCTCCATACTTTTTGATTGATTAAATATTATTATTATTAGTCAGGAATGTAACACCATGAGGTACAGTCAAACCTTAAAGGTGATACACCATGAAATTTCACTTTTCCTATTTTAAAACCTTTTTTGGGGTCCCACTAGCACCTTCTATCCTCACAAAGTTCCATTTCTGACCGTTGTGTCTTTCTCTGGTTTTGGGAAGGCGGAGGTTAAAAGCATCCCACGGGTTCTCAAAACAGGCTGTCCAGACTTTTTTTTTCTTCAAAAAAAAAAAAAAAAAAAAAAAAATATATATATATATATATATATGTATTTTTTTTTCAAAAATGAGAGAGGTTTTTGGGACATAAGCAATATGACATAAATACTTTTTAAATGCATTGTGTATCACCTTTAAAGGAGTAGTTCACACCCAAAATGTTTTGTTTCATTATTTTTCCCCCTAGTGATTACTCATGCCTTGGAGACTTGAGTTCAATAATATTTTCTGTTTTTTTTGTCACATTCCTAAGACAATAATTTCTTAACAATACATTTACCCCCATTGATCCCAGATGGGGACCCAAATACCATCCGGAATCAATGGGGGTAAATTTACTATAATCACATTTTTATCTTGGGAATGTGATGAATAGAATGTCGGGTTGGGTATAGTCGGGTTTGGGAATCATTTGAGAACTCTATCACAGAGTAAATGCAATTCAATAATAAAAAAATATATTTTCTTTTTTCATTGAGCCCGAGGCCCTACCCGGACCGACTAATTAGCATACATTTTAGGCCCTAATTTGAGAACTCTAAGTCAGGTATGAGGGTGGAGTTAACATTACTATAATGGCCCATGGGGCGGGGTTATAATGTGTAAATTTGCCTTCGTTGTCTATTTTGTGTTTCTTTCTAAAAGCTGTAAGCCAAAGTCAAAAGTCAAAAGGCCAGATTGAAAAAACACTGATTTAATGACATCATGAAATCATCCCCTCCCCTTTTACCATACACCCATCACTGGGTGTATGGTAACACTGTGGGTGTGGCTAACTTCAGCTTGGTCACCGACAACCAGGCATACTTAATGAACTGGTGGGTGTGGCCACATAAAAACATAATTTTAACACTTTCTGTACATTATTTTGGAAAAAAAGATCTTCCTCCTAGTATAATCATAATACATGATCATCGTGTTATAGGGGAGAAAAAAAATCATGGCACCCCATCTTTAACTCTCCCCACGCTTTGAACGATAACGCTCGCCCCATTTTTTACAGAACCTCGATGCCAATACGGCGCTCGTTCGGTTCGTTCGTCTGATGACTGTAAGCTGATGAGGGGTCGCGCGGCCGTTTACTGTAAACACATTTTCCGCTGTGATGGTGTAAAAAATCCATTATGCGTTAGATCAACGGAGAACAATTCACTTCCTTGTTGATTTCCTCTGGCCCGGAGGCTCTGTAGCCAGTGACTGCTCTGAATGTACGGCAACACATAGCAGGACAATTCACATTCATTCTCGCATGACGCCGCCCTCTGCTGCCTGGCAGACCAAAGTGCACTATTGCACAACCAAAAAAAATAAAAATAAATAAATAAATGTCTGTCTGTCTATCTACTATAACGTCGCAAAGGTAAGCCGCTTTTTGATGGCGCCAGACCCAATAAATAAATAAATAATCTGGCAGTAGGAGAGTTAAAAACAAACCCCGTTTGTATTTGCTTAACCCTGTCTTCCTCTTTAATTCGACAATGGAAGTCGATGGCGCTCGCTCGTATCGTGCCACACAAAGCCACGCCGCTGTTATTAGATCCCGCATTCTTGATTCCTTTCAAATGGATTTCAAAGACATCTCACGCATCCAAGGACGCCGCGTGAAGAAATCAATCGCAGCTCTCTCGCAGCTCTGATCTCGACTTTCTTTTTGATACGTTGCTGTGAAGCCTGACTTGCACATTCCCCCAGTACTCCGCAGGAGGCCAACATACCGTGGACGCATGGACCAATTTAAACCTCTCGCAGCTTCTTTTTAGTAGAGTGAAAATCCTTGGCCTCAGTCAGAGTGGTATAATGGTATATTATTTCATACTTAGGAAACATTTCAGAAGGGGAAAAAAACGAGAACATATGTCTTGTTGAGTATTTAGGAAAAGTCATGGAAGGGGACATTTCTGAGACCTTCACTGGGAGAGTTATTGCACTTTGCGATCTCAAAATCGGTCAAAATGACCTGTTAGTCACCTGTGTGTTAACTAATTATTAACCCTGCAAGGCCCGAATTAATTTCTACTGGCCCAAAAAAAAATCAGATGGTGTTGTAGGAGTCCTAATCACAGGAAAATGTAATGTTAAAAAATTAATAATGTTTTTGTAAGGTTTTATAGCCATAAATCATAAATCATAAATCATGCTCTAATTTGCATTTTGGGGATATTTTTCACAATAATAACATATGTACATGTTCTAGACATTCTAATGATCACGAAAAACAATATTACAGGCATTTTACTTATGTTTTAGTGAGGAATAGCTTCAGTTAAAAACTGAGATGTTGTTCGTCCAGACGCTGGAATTTCAACTTCTCTGGGAGGTGTGAATGTCAGCCCCTGTGGGGGGTATTTATATGCAAATATCGTGGCCAATGGCATTGTAATACTAAACAATAGGATTTAATGGTGATGTTAATGTGAAAAAAGAACAGGAAAACTAATAATAACATTTTTTTTAAAATGATTTAAAAAACGTTGCCAAAAAGCAACGCTGGGCCTTGCAGGGTAATTTGACACATACACCAATACTTCATTTCCAGCCGTCTTCGTCGATATGTATACCTCCCATGTTGATACCTCGATATCGATACATTTGTTACAAATGTTCATATCGTCCCGTCCCTGTCGCACTCTCCTCTCTCCCCCTCCCTGCGCAGGACGACTATGTGGAGGCCCTGAGTCGCCTGCACCTGACGGTGACGCGGGCCCACAAGGTCAACCCGGACATCAACTTCGAGGTGTTCATCCACAAGGTGGACGGGCTGCCCGACGACCACAAGATCGAGAAGCAGAGGGACATCCACAAGCGCGCCAACGACGACCTGGCCGACGCCGGCCTGGAGCGCATACACCTGAGGTGAGCGCTGGGGAGAAAATACCCCCGACAGAGCAAGGTTATAATAGTTTTGGATTTTTCCATTAGTTTTTATTTTTATTAGTTTTGAGGTTTTGTTTTCAATTACAGTTTAGTTTTAATTCGTTTTTAAATTGAGGTTGCTGGTTTCGTTTCGTTTTTATTTTTTGAAAATGCTTAGTTTTAGTTTAGTTTTTATTAGTTTTAGTGTTAGTTTTAGTCTTTTACGTAATATGGGGTATTTGTCAGGGGTGAGATTAAAAAAACTCCGGAAAAAGTATTGTCTAATAAACAAAATCAACAAAACATCATATTGTTGAGAGTGGCAGGAATGTTGAGACATACAACTTCTCTCTTTGACATCACCGACTGGTGTTTTTTATTTTTTATTTCCACAAAAGACAAAAGACGAAAACTAAGGAGATTTTCTCTATAATTTTAGTTTATTTTAGTTAGTTTTGTAAACCCACAATACCGTTTCAGTTAGTTTTAGTTTTTTTTTAAAGCTTAGTTTTTATTTTTATTTCAGTTAACTGAAATGTTTTTCCATTCTAGTTTTCGTTTTTTAGTTAGTTTTCGTTTACTATTATAACCTTGCGACAGAGGCTCCAATTGAATAGACCTTATTCACGGCCCGCCCACGCATGCGCACTCAGCAAATTTCTCAGCAACTTCCTGGTGCTGAAGTCAGCTTTGAAGGGTAAATTAATACAGAAATAGCTGGACTTAAAGCCAACAAATCATTATTTCGAACGGTAAAGTAAATTATAACGCTTTGTGCCTTTTACTATCTTGTGTTCTTGATCATGCTACAACAGAAAAACGCAGCGCAGTGTGCAACCAGCTTAAAGGGATATTTCACTTTCAAAAAGACTTTTGGTAATTTTATCATCTAATCAGGCTTTTATGAACACCCTGAACAGTTTTTAATTGGCTTGATTGAATATTTAGATATTTGATGTGAATAACGTTTTTCGATAAAGTTTTTCATTTATTTTTAATAATTATTTTTTTGTATTTCATTTTTTCCATTTTCCCAAATAATTATTAAAAATAAATGAAAAAAGTTATAGAAAAAACACGGCCTGCTCACGTATTAGGAGGGTAGTATGAGTCACCAGAAAAAATAATGGGTGTTTTTAATGAATCTATCACGGTTAAAATGGAGTTTGAAGTTACAATGGGTGTGTGTGTGGAGAGAGGCCCTTCCACTGCTCCCTGTTGAAAGTGGAATATCCCTTTAACTGTCGCTTTTCTCCTCCAACCGAATTCAAACGGTCCCCCCCCCCCCCTTTCAACCCCCCTTCTGCAGCTTCTATCTGACCAGCATCTACGACCACTCTATATTCGAGGCTTTCAGCAAAGTGGTTCAGAAGCTCATCCCTCAGCTGCCCACGCTGGAGAATCTGCTAAACATCTTCATATCCGTGAGTGAAAGCCTCCTCCTCCTCCCTCTTCCTCTCGGAGCCTCGCCGATTCCGGCTCTTTCTCACCTTGGGCCCAGAGTCCTGCAACGTACCCGATGGGTACCCGTCTTTGACGGACGGAAACGGGCGGAATATATACTACTATAAATTTGTGGGGACGGGCAGTGCGTGACTTAACACAGGCGGGTAATGAGCGGGATAATGTCTGGCTGTGTGGCTGTTATATAAAGGTCCCTTCTGTATGATAACCCTTCTGTTGGATAACCCATCAGTTATGTCGGGACCTTTATTTCCCCATAATGACCGCGCAGCCAGACATTATCCCTTACTTATTACTTTAACCATTAGTTTATGTTTTAACTATTGAAAAGTAGCAGCTATACAAGCCAGAGTGCAAAAAATCGTGAAGATTTTAGCAAGTCTTTGAATATACTTTGATCCGATTCTATAAGTGTCTTCTAAATTATCATTATTATTTTTTGTTCCACGATTTTTTTCACAGGTTTTTCAAAAATATAAGATCTACAGGCTTGCAGCCGCGCTGTGAGCTTGTAGATCTATTTTTCAATAGCTAAAGTATAAAATAATTCCAGGTCTTATTGGGTTAATGTGGGCAGATAGCACTTGGCAGTTCATTTGGTTTGAGTTTTAGTCATATTTTAGTCATCTGAAAAGTTTTGGTTTTAGACTGTCGACTGAATACCATGAGATTTTAGTCGACAAAAATGTATTTTGCCGGGCCTTGATGGCGTCGCAATGACTGATTTCACACTTGGTTGCATGTTGAAAATAGACGATCTACAAGCTCACAACACTCACAACACGTCACAGTGGAGTGAGCCTCACAATGCGTTGTGAGCATGTAGATCTGCAATTTTCAGAGCGCAAAACACCCAAGCTCAACCAAACATTAAAAAAATGACTTGTCTTGATATCTTCTCTGCTAGCCCCTCCCTAACATTTTAGTCTAGTTTTACTTTTATTTTTGATGAAATTGTCAATTTATTTAGTTTTATACATCATAGCTTTAGTTTTTATTTAGCTTTCATCAGTGAAAAAACGTTGTTTTACTAGACGAAAAGTAACACTGGTAGACAGGCCAGTGTCAGGAATTCTCATGCAATTCAATTAAATTCAAAGGAGCTTTATTGGCATGAGAAAACATACGTTTACATTGCCAAAGCAAGTATCACAAATACAATAAAAACTGTTGAAAATGGGGAACATAAATACAGTTGGAGGGGGTACAGCATTGTGTAAACAGAGCTATGTCGCATTGTGACATTTTATATATATACAGGGTACAAATAGCAGCATTATTCTTTCTCAAAATGCATTTAAAGGTATCGGCTCTGTTTCATACTGTATGTGCAGTAGGTCTAGAATGTCAATCCATGGTTTGTTGTCATGCACTTTGTGTTGTGGTCAGTAGGTGGCAGCGACATGCAACTGATGGCAGCAGCAGCGATGCATAGAACAGACAGTGTTGATGGTACTGATGTGCTGTTTCAGGTCTTCAGGCTTCACTGATCTTTGCCTGAAAATGTCCTGCAAATTCATTTCCTCCACAGTTTTGCCTTTCAAAATGTTATGGGGAATGGAGCTAGGGATGAGACGATAAGCGCTTATCGTGATAAAAAACACTCACGATAATCGTATCGTGGAGATTTCATTCATCGTGATATCGTCCTCCATCATGCACTGGGATCAATTCACCTTTTATTTGCTGAGCTGCATATCTGGTACCACTTAAACCCTCTATTGGTAAAAGGTACTTATAATATACCTACTTGATACAGTAGGTAGCCGTTGTGAGCATGTAGATCTGCTATTTTTTGGCAAATCATGTTTTGCCCCAGGATAATGAATTTTGATTATCACGATATTGTAAATCGCGATTTCTTTTGTCACAATAAGCGTGATATGTGAAATGTTCATATCGTCCCATGCCTAAATGTGGAGTATTTTTGCAGAAATCACTCCATCCCCATTGAAAAGCAGAATCCACCTCCATAGGTGGATTCTGATCAAAACTGCCCTGAAAACTCACCTTTCAGGAGGCCAGAGAAGGAGGTAGTTATCACTTCTCCCATAGACAGGCGATTAGTGAGCAACCCTTCCTTACCTTAGCCCCACCCCCATGTTTCCCCTATCCTGTACATTACATAGTGTTTTTATAACTGCAATATTATTGAACGTTTTCTTTGCTTGCTAATTGTTATGTCCATGAATTAAATACCAAGGACTTCCAACGTAAAAAAAGACCGTAAAAGGTCTTATTTGGGATGTTCCTTTTAGGCAGGGTGTTTAACTGTACTTGCACTGTACTACATTGCTATTGTATTGACTATACTTGTACTGAGAAAATAATCAAGCAATGAATCATAAGTAGATTTTTTTTTTACAATATATTTATTGAATTTTTTCTTTTCTTTTTTTCACAGAAAATATTACACATATTTTTTTACATACATAAAGCAAAAACAAACAGAAAAATAATCCCGTAACAAAACGCAAATTACAGTCTTTAATATAATCAATAAAACATCCCCATATCTTCTTGAACATCTCTTGTTTGTCTTTCAAAATATATGTAATTTGTAATAATTCTAGAGGTAGACAAAGACACAATTCTCTGAACCATTGTGAGATACTTGGTTTCCCCAGACTTTTCCATGACTTTTACAGGCTATTCTCTTAGCCTGTAAAAGACAAATGTCAATAAACTTGATTTCACTCGTTTTAAGTCTGTGTCCATCTGGATCGAGGCCAAGCAGAAAGAATTTTGGTTCTGGTACGATTTTAACTGATAGAATCTTTTCAATTTCCTGCCCGACCTCCCTCCAAAACTCCACCAATCTTGGACATGACCAAAGACAGTGGAACAGTGTACCCTTATCTTCACCACATCTGGTGCACACATCGGGAATGTTGCTATCAAATGTATTCAGTTTCTCTGGTGTAATGTACACTCTCATAAGCCAATTGTATTGTAGAAGTTTTAATCGTGTGTTCCCGGTTTGGGACAAGCCGTACGCCACTGTTCCTCTGTCAGGTCTTCCTGTAAAGGCCTCTCCATACTTCGACCGAAATGTTCGGTGAGTTGTGTTTTCCGACGTGCAAATTTCCGAACTCTCGTTCGGTCCAATGATTTTCAGAAGTCCAGAGGGATATAATTTTATGATAGAAAAGGACCTTTTGACCGAAAACGGCGGTTTTGGTAGAAATATGGAGAGGCCTTAAGTCTGCCTTCCAGGCTTCAAGTTTAGATTCAGAAGTCTCCAACGAGAATGACACCATGAGATAATAGAATTCTGATATAATTCCCTTTTTAAAAGGGTCTTTAACCAGAGCTTTCTCCAATACCGACACGGAACTTCAAAGTCAGAGAAGGTCATAAAAATAGCAAAAATACCTTATCCACAAGCTCAATGTTCTGCCAATCTGCTGTCTTGCCAATGGCAGGACGTTTGAAGTTTTGAAATGGCACATCCTGTACCTCTAGTCAGGGAATATTACCAGAAAAAATTGCCAAACTTAGAATACATTCCTTACTAATACAATTCTTCACCAATGTGTTTGTGAAGGTTCTAGAAACACATCTCACAAAGACTGAAATGTAGTTTCCCTATAGGGGAATCTGTACCAGCTGCTGAAAGTTGGTGAACCATTAACTTTACTATGTAGGAAAAATATGTATATAAAAGGAAAATCAATCTGTTTTAAGTAGCATGTGAGGGGTCAAACAAGGGTTTTTTAATGATTCTGTATCCATTGCAAGCATTTGTTTTGCACGAAAAAACATACCTTGGGCTAAAAGTGACCATAACCACTTTAGCATGTCATCACAAACCATTCTTTTGTGGGTAGTTTTTAGGTCAAGGAGTGTTTTCCGTGCAAAACAAATGCTACACTCACATCCGCTTTCCTCGTCTGTGCTGTGTTTGGAGACGGTGTGGAGTAAAAGGGTTTTGTTGAATTGAGTCAGTTAATCTTGTGCTAACAGGTTCACGGACACAGATGGTGCACGAGCAGCACGACACATCGGCCTATACTGTACAGATGGACAGGAAAACCCCTAATAAATGATGCATGATTACAGTTGAGCGACAATTCAAATGTTATCGTGCTCCGTGGCGTGCAGGGACGTGCTGGGCCCCTGATTCAGCCCAGGAAAAAGAGTTGGAGAGGCCCTCATTGCGTGCTATAGAGAGATATCTCTCTATAGCGCTGCTGCTACTCAAAGATTTGCCATTTCAGATCATGACAAGTGACAGGCCAGTGGGCCAATTACATGAGTTATATTTCGTTGTTGTCGGGTGGAAACCTTGTATGTCCAAAACCGTTTGTTTTGTATTTATCATTTTAAAAATGATTTAAACTAGTGAAAACAGCCGATCTACAAGCACACAACGCCTCGCACCGCGAGGCGTTGTGTGCTTGTAGATCTGCTGTTTTCACTACTTTTGTGCGACGGCCTTGTATGATGAAGCGGGGCTTTGCTTTGCGAAAAAATGTACAAATTTGAAACTTACGAGGTTTCTGCCCGACAGTGACGATTTACTTTGTTGGCCGCCCAGCCCCCAAAATGGAACGAAGGCCGACATTTTATTTTAATTTTTTTCCTAATGGCCCGGCCTGGACCGGCCGTTCGGGAGTTGTCCCGCTTTTCCCAATGGCCACGTCCCTGGTGGCGTGTGTGTGAAAAGATGGCAAGAGAAACGGATCTGATTGACTCCGAAGGAGTGTTCATTCAGGCATTGCCTGGCCACCTGCCCCCGGCAGGTAAATAAAACGTCAGGGCAGGTGAAGTTTGCTTTCAGGTTGCCCCGACCGGGCAAGTGCTCATTTGAGAGGGGGCACAAAGGACAACACGAGATCTGTCTAAACACCTGAACTTGGCCAGTGCGATCTGTCTTCTGGTCTGTGCAATGTAAAATTAGAGCACTAGTATTTACCTATAATGTGCTGTTTTTACTGTGGCTACTGTGTGAAGATTTCTTTTAGAAGGCATTTTTAGAATGGGCCTCAGGTGTTAAAAAGGTTAAAGGAGTAGTTCACCCCCAAAATGACTTTTTTTCTATTGATTACTCATGCCATGGAGAGTAGAGTTCAATAATATTTTTAGGTTTTTGTCGCATTCCTAAAACAAAAATGTGATTCGAATAAATTTACCCCCATTGATTCCGGATGGGGACCCGTTTCGAAACGGGTCCCCATCCGGAACGAATGGGGGTAAATTCATTGTTATCACATTTTTGTCTTAGGGATGCGACAAAAAACTAAACATATTATTGAACTCTAGTCTCCATGGCATGAGTAATCAATAGAAAAAAAGTCATTTTGGGGGTGAATTACTCCTGTAATAAATGGGACTCGGCACCTACAGTACGTGTTTGAATTCTGTCTTCAGTGCATATTAAAATCAACTTCACAGTTATAACAAGACTGGCGTCCTGCGTCAGCTGCCAGGCAACACGGTAGCACTATAACACTGTACATGGTGCAGTTATAAAATCCATATCGTGCTGCTATATACATCTGAGCTATTATTAGTTAAGAAAGAGTGTGTGTGGGCATACATTTATTTGCTAGATTCTAAGAAAGGCATCAATATCTCTGGAAGTTATTAGATCCGTTGTAAACTGCATGGTAAGGTGCATTTTCAGGACACTGTACAGAGGCTCCTAAACATGTGATTCCAATTTTGGGGATGACTGGATGTTTTTTATTGTAAGAAATAAGACTCATTTTCAATTCAGACTCAAGGCAATTGGAGTATCACAACCCTCAATTAGCAATTCAAATTCAGGGTAGATCGGACTCTGCGTGAATAATGCTTTTTGAGATGCTTTGCTGTTTTTTTGCTGAACACATCAAAGCCTCCATCCTGCCCTTACTCGACGCCTACAAGTGCACGCTTCAGTCCGCTTTCACTCGTCTGGACCAGAACAATCTCTCAAGACAGAATCAGCCAACAGCAGAATCTGTCAGCACCACTCTCCCTAAATACAATACAATACAATACAATACAGTGTTTTTGTCACAGTACAGTTGCACATACGTGTGAAATTTGTCCTCTGCATTTTACCTAGCCTGGAACCAGACCAATCCGCCTGAAAAAAAAAAAAAAATATGGTTCTGGCCCCGCTCAATTGTGAATCCATTTCCTCTCCCCCAAAAATTCAGGGTAACCAATCGGGGCCCAGCATTGGTCTGGTCTAACCAATCGTGTCCAGAGCCATTTTTTTTTAACCCAGACTAAGTCCAGAGTCCAGACTAATATCCGATACGCAGTGAGGAATTAGTATGAGCCAGGCTACATTTCACCCATCCTATAACAACAAGGAGCAGTGAGCAGCCATTGGATTCTACGGTGCTTGAGGAGCATTTAGGGGTTAAAGGAGTAGTTCACCCCCAAAATGACTTTTTTTCTATTGATTAGTCAGGCCATGGAGAGTAGAGTTCAATAATATTTTTAGTTTTTTGTCGCATTCCTAAGACAAAAATGTGATAACAATAAATTTACCCCCATTCGTTCCGGATGGTGACCTGTTTCGAAACGGGTCCCCATCCGGAATCAATGGGGGTAAATGTACTTGAATAAAATGTTTGTCTTAGGAATGTGACAAAAACCAAAAATATATTATTGAACTCTACTCTCCATGGCGTGACTAATCAATAGAAAAAAAGTCATTTTGGGGGTGAACTACTCCTTTAAGAGTCTTGCTCAGGGACACACATCGACACATTGCTGACCTGGCCGGGAATCGTACCAGGGACAAACAGGGGCTCTGGCTCCCCAGGATATGAAATATATATTTTTAAGAAAGAAAGGTATGGAGCCACACCAGGTTCCTCTTTCTACGCAAAAAAAGTTAAAAATAACAAAGGGGATTTTTTATTATTATTTTTTTTACTGAATGGGTTCCCAGATTGGGACAAGAATTGTGCCATCAGAATGCTATTCGTTGATTACAGTTCTGCATTCAACGCTATATCCTCCCCTTTAAACTGGTCACTAAACTACACCCCACCTTCGGCTCACCACTCAATTGCAATTGACCCTTTGTCAGCCTTCTGATTGGTCCCTGACTGGCCAACCAGAAAAATCATTCTCTTATGCTACCGGGGGTGGAGTTATGCAGTGGGACATAGCGGTCATAACGATTTCAATAAGTATAATGAATAAGCTTCAACAAACTAGTTCACGTGAACTATAATGATGTAACTAAGATATTCGATTGGGTACATATATTTTAAATGGGCAGAATTACAATTAAAATACATTGTATGTTGAGAGCGAGGCTATAGTTCCTCAATTTCCTGGTCAGTGCGAGTTACCCAAGATGCACTGCTCTCTCTCTCTCTCTGCCCTCTGTATTTTCGGGGGAAAAACCTCTGTTTTGCAATGTAACTACTGTACTTTTTTGTTCCTTTTTTATTCATATTACGTAGTTGTTTTACTTTTGGTACTTTAAATAGCAATAATGAGTCTATAAAAAATCTTTTTCTTCCATTATAAAAAAAACAATCTTCCCTGGCTTTTTCGTCCCGCCTAGAAAGCGACATGGGGTGGGACTTGACAAAGGGTGAATTGCAATTGTAAGCTGAACTTTCTGACTAATGGACCCCAAACTGTCAGGCTGGGGAACCTCGCCCTGACCACAGGTGTACTGTATTCCAACGCAGTGGTGGAAAAAGTACTCAAATGTTTTACTTAAGTAAAAGTATCAAGCAATGTAGAAATACTCCGTTACAAGTAAAAGTCGGGAATTAAAAATGTACTTGAGTGAAAGTACAAAAACATTGGTATCAAAATGCACTTAAGTACCAAAAGTAAAAATACTCATTAGGCAGAATGTCCTTTTTTTAAGGACATCTACTAGAAGCGCTGTGTGGGTGAGAGGACACAGCATGGCCCACAACCAGGGGCGTCACAAAGGGGGGGGGGAGTGGGACTGAGTTACTAGGGCCCAAGGTGGAGGGGCCTTAATTATTTTATACTTTAGCTATTGAAAAATAGCACATATACAAGCTCACAGCGCGGCACCAAGCTTGTATATCTGCTATTTTTCAATAGTTAAAGCACAAAATAACGCGTAATAATGCGTTCCCAGTCTAAATGGGTTAACCCCCCTCCCCCTATGAAGAACATTCATTGGGGGCCCGCAGTGAATGCTTGTACCCAGGGCCCAGAATTTGGTGAGACACCCCTGCCCCAAACATGCAATGCAAAGGACCCTTCAGTCCCCCTGCCAAGTGGGAAATGGTGTCAGTGATGCTGGGCCTGAACCAACATGCTCTGAAATAGCATGCACCCCAACACCACTGGTTTAAACTATTAATTAACAAGACGAACCTCGGTTCGAAGTGAAGCGGTGGACAGATAAAACCTCCAATAGCACATGAAACCAAGTCATTTGATGAGACGATCAAATTGTACATGTTCCTCTCCATGCTGACTATAGCAAAGTTAATAATTATTTAGTATAAACCATGCTATTACCTATAGGGTTGAATTGTCATGTGAAGCTTCACCAATCCAATGCAATAGGTGAGACCTATGCAATAAGTGAGACCTATTGCATATTTGAAAAAGCCTATTCATTCTGGACTGATATTTTACACGTACGGGACAGGAAAAACCTGTTCATTCTGGCCTGGAGTGACCATATATGGACATAAGGTAACGGACATTGTGTTTTTGAAAAACCTTGTTCATTCTGGACTGAGATCACCATATATGGGCGTGATACACAGAAAACCATTCATTGGAGGTAACGGACATTCTGTTTTTGAAAAAACCTGTTCATTCTGGACTGAAATGACCATATATGGGCGTGATACACACAAAGCCATTCATTGGAAGCGGTTTCCACCGCTTCAAAAAGAAAAGATAGATTTCTTCACTGAGAAACTTTGTTTTACACATTAATATTTTATATTTTGCAGACCAATTAGTGTTGTACCATAATCAAATAGTTTACTTTTAAAAAAGCAGAAATACGTGCCAAGCCCAATAAGTATGTTTTTTAACAACTTGGGTGCCAAACTTGTTCAGTAACGAGTTAAGGCCACTAGGGGTCACCCTGCCAAAAGGAGTTGTCTCGTTCCTGAACGAGACAACCAAGGGTTAACTGTACGTGCAGCTGCCTGCCCTCTGAATGACCCGAGTCCATACGTCACCCCGTAGCTGAGAGAGAGAGAGAGAGAGAGAGAGAAAATGGCACGAGCTGGTTGCATTGATTTCCAAGATTTCCAAGCTTCCGAGGCTCTTCAAAATAAAGCGTGAGTGAACGGCGGCAGCAGCAACAGCTAGAAATGTTATAAACCTGAGCATCCCATGTGTTAACAAGCTCCCAACAGTGTTTTTCTTTTTTTTTCGCAAGGCTGTCACATCGATTTTCTAGTCAGAGGAACTTTTTAATATTGTTATTTTAATCAGTTTATTGGGTTCTTTAATCAATTAACTGAGTTATTCTTTCACTAACCTTTGAAAAAACCAAAAAAATAATTATCTAATTAATTAGAAACTTTGTAATTAACTCTCTTACTGCCACAGAATCTAACAAAAAGCTGGATCCACTGCCAGCTAAATTTGAGAATTGTCGCTCATCTTTGAAGGCCTACTGGAGAAAATTGGCTTTGACTATAAAGACAACAATTATATGGCAACGAAGAATAGAATGTCTACTTTGCAACAGAAAAAGATTTAGTGTTTTTATCATGTTCTATTCATTAGCTAGAAGCTGCTGAATATGGCCTAAAAAACAGCTCTTTGAGAACATAAAGCTGAGAAAAATGCATTTTTGTGAAGGAAACATTTTCAGGCAGAAATCTCTCTTTATCTTTTACTGTTGGCAGTAAAATCACACAGTAACATCACACCTGTGCTCAGTGGTTGTTTACAAACAAATTAAAACAAATAAAAACAAGTGCTTTTTACACACTTTTAGTGTGTAAGAGAAGTAAGAGCAGTAGTAAGGAGCAGTGCAGCAGAACATTGACACAGTGACATGAGATTCAGCCTGAATCCTGCTTCTGCTTTCAGGGTTCTCTTTATTTCACACTTTTTAGGTTGAAGTACAGTACAAATGATTGATGAAAATGAAAATAAAATATAAAACAACATTTTAGACACTAGAACTCTTGGTTGTGGCCTACCTGCACTTACACAGGCCTCAACCACTACATGTCTACAGAGTGTATATGTGTGCGTGCGTGCGTGCGGGTGTGCGTGCGTGTGTGTGTGTGTGCGTGTGTGTGTGTGCGCGTGTGTGTGTGTGCGTGTGTGTGTGTGTGTGTGCGTGCGTGTCAGGGGTGGAAAAAACACATTGTATGGCAATTTAGCTGCGACCGTCAGATTTTAGCACACACACTCCTTGCCTGCCAAACCACTACCTCCACCCATCAATTCTCACATGGCCCTCTTCTAGCGCCACCATGAGGCCTATTCTTGCAAAACACATTTTTGGACACTGCTCCTACAATTTTTGCCCTAAAATCACGCAAATCGGTACACAGTATGTGTACACTCATCTCATCAACATGGATCTGTCCGATTTAGCGCCACCTTCAGGCCGATTTTTTAAAACACATTTTGGACGCTACTCCTACAGAATTTGCCCTAAAATCACGCAAATCGCTACACAGTATGTCTACACTCATGTCATCAACATGGATCTGTCCCATATAGCGCCACCGTCAGGCCGATTATTTCAAACACATTTTTGGACACCGCTCCTATAGATTTTGCCCTAAAATCACGCAAATCGGTACACAGTATGTCTACACTCATCTCATCAACATGGATCTGTCCCATTTAGCGCCACCTTCAGGCCGATTTTTTAAAACACATTTTGGACGCTACTCCTACAGAATTTGCCCTAAAATCACGCAAATCGCTACACAGTATGTCTACACTCATGTCATCAACATGGATCTGTCCCATATAGCGCCACCGTCAGGCCGATTATTTCAAACACATTTTTGGACACCGCTCCTATAGATTTTGCCCTAAAATCACGCAAATCGGTACACAGTATGTCTACACTCATCTCATCAACATGGATCTGTCCCATATAGCGCCACCGTCAGGCCGATTTTTTCAAACACATTTTTGGACACTGCTCCTACTTATTTTGGCCTAAATTCACGCTGTGACCTGACGGTCGCTTATCTCCCGATTAGGGAGTCTTACTGGTACCTACTCTGCAGTCATACCAGGTAAGATCAGCTCTGTGTGATAAACTGTGAAACAGTCACGGTGTAAGGGCATCCTACAGATCGGGCAAAAGTAGCGTGTCTCGCTCCGCACTTTGTTGAGCTGACAAAGCCTACATTTCTTGGTTGGTCTAGTTTTACGGGGGGTGGGCTGTAAGGTCGCAAGTGAATGACCCAGCTTTTCATTCAGCCTGCACAGGGCCTGACCGCGTGGTGCCTTTGGATCTGGTTCAGGTGGAGGGGCATCGCTCTCCCCTTCAGTATCCCCACTCCCCCCATCCGCAACCCTTCTCCTCACTCTCCCAGCCGCACGCCTAGCACGTTCTGGGCCGGTCCAAGACCGTATGACCGACATCACGAACTCGAGAAAAACTCTATACTTGCCCTTGGGATTTTTGGCCACGTAAATGACAAAAGCATTGAACATGCAAATTTGAAACAAGTAGGCCACAAATTTGTTTGTCCACTTGTTGGACCTCCTCACCCAGGGGTAATAACAAATTCGTTGGTCCAATCTGTCGACACCGTTCATTTTCTGATTGTACTCTACAATGCAGACAGGCTTCTTTTTATTCACTTTTTGACTCTGACCTCGTTGCCATACCTGCACTTCTCCCATGTTTCCCTGGTGGAATGTCGACACCATACGGACAATGGTTTTATCCCTCCATGCTAACACCATGACTGTGTCATTGTGCCTCAAAATCGTATCCCCAACTTCCAGGTCAGCGTTGGTAAGGTGTCGAATGGATGCTGGTTCCCCCCTGTTCTTTCTCAGCGTTCCACAGACATGTGTATTCAGCTCAAGCATACGGTTACACATCTTTACCGAGTTGTAAAAGTTATCCATAAATAACCGATATCCAAAACCTGCTAGCCCATCAAGGAGGAATTCAACCGTCACAAGCAGGGAAACAGATTCTCCACAGTAGGGTTTCATATTGAAACAGTAACCTGTACCTGAATCGCAGAGAATATAAGATTTTATCCCATATTTCACTGGTTTCTGTGGATTGTAAACCTTGAAATTTAGGCGCCCTTTGAATAAAAGTGTACCTTCATCAATGGAAATTTCTTGGTTTGGTTTGTACAGTTCACGGAATTTGGAGACAAGATAATCTAGAACTGGGCGTATTTTGAACATCCTATCACCACTCTTTGCATCTGGACCTGTGTTATCTGCGAAATGAAGATACCTCCAAATCAATTGAAAACGGTTTCTGGACATGGTTTTATTGAAATAAGGGGTCTCAATCAAATCGTCTGTTGACCAGTACATTCCTATTTCTGGTTTATGTACTATGCCAGTGAGAAAGTGGAGCCCGAGATAGGCTTGCAGCTCTGTGACATGGGTCGGTACCCATGCATTTGCCCTACCATGTGGTGTACGCTCACTCCCTTGTATGCACTGTTCAGCATACAAATTAGTCTGCTCAACGATCAGCTCCATTAGCTCACATGTGAGGAACAGTTCCAGGTAGTCCACTGGATCTTGGGACTCGAGGGCAGCTGCGGCACCAGCAGGTCCAGGGACTGCAGTGAATTCAATGTCTCTGGGGCTCCATTCTGTTTCACTCCAGCCAGGCTCCTCCGGAAGGGCTCCACCGGGTCTGCTGAACTCTGCACCCCTACCCCTACCACGTACACGAGCCCATGGTCGATCTGTAAATTATACAAATACATAATTACTACGAGTAAGCAGTGTTGTTTTTGACAGCAAATTTTGATTTTGTTTCAGTCGTAGTCTTTTGAATAAAATGTATTTTAGTTTTAGTCTAGTTTTAGTTGACTGATCATCATAAGATTTTAGGTAACTAAATCTACAGTTGATTTAGTCGACTAAAATCTATTTTGGCAGGCCTTGATGGCATCGTAATGACTGATTTTACACTTGGTTGTGTGCTGAAAATAGCCGATCTACAAGCTCACAACGCGTCGCAGCGCGACGCGTTGTGAGCTTGTAGATCTGCTATTTTCAGCAAGCAACACTGGAGCAAACAGATGGTTCCGCTAGATGGGACAGATGCATTTTGATGACATGACTGTAGAGATACTGTGTACCGGTTTGTGTGATTTTAGGGCAAAATCTGTAGGAGCAGTGTCCAAAAATGTGTCTTGCAAGAATCGGTCTCATGGTGGCGCTAGAAGTGGGACATGTGAGAAATGAGGGGTGGGGGTTGTGCTTTGGCAGCAAAGGAGTGTGTGTACAAAGTTTGGCAAGGATCGGGGCAACGGTGGCGGAGATATGAGTAGGGGGAAAGTGTGACGTGTGACGAGTGACGTGACGGAGGGACTGACGGACTGACAGCCATGGAGGTTTGGATAGTATAAGTGTAAGTAACTGCGACCTAGCGGTCGCAATAAAATACATGAAAAATAGTACACCTCCAAGCTCACAACGCGTCACAGCAGAATGCGTGGAGGTTGGGGGCCTACTATTTTCATCAAAAGGCTGTTTTAGACATTTCAGCCCCTGCCTCTCTAACATTCTATACAGTATATAGTAATTATGTAAAAACAGAATTCATGGTCTGGAGAGGGCACTTTTTACAGATGGATAAAGGGCATGGGCTTAAGCCCCCTTTGATGTCTATGTGAGCATGTGCCTGGTGCCAAGTCTGATTTACAGAAAAAAGTTTTTTGTACTTTACCTATCCTTGTCCTTGGACGACCACGATGTGGCAATGAAGAAGTAGGCTGTGCCGCACTCGACTCTTCTGAAATCACAGTAGTAAAATATAAACTAGTAAACATGATGTGCACAAAATGAAATCAATTATTTACACACCCAGCATGTCTCAGACAGGTCCATGACATTATGATGTAAATGATAAAAGCTTTGAACAAACAGATAGCTGTATCTACTCTAAAAGGTCATGGCCTACCTGTCCTCAACCACTACATGTCCACAGAGTGTGTGTGTGTGTGTGTGTGTGTGTGTGTGTGTGTGTGTGTGTGTGTGTGTGCGTGCGTGCGTGCGTGCGTGCGTGCGTGCGTGCGTGCGTGCGTGCGTACGTGTGTGTTGCACGCGTGCATGCGCGTCAGGGGTGGAAAAAACACATTGTAAGGATATTTAGTACTGCAAATGGAAAGGTCATGGCCTACCTGACCTTAGACAGGCCTCAACCACTACATGTCTACAGAGTGTATATGTGTGTGCGTGCGTGCGTGCGTGTTTCAGGGGTGGAAAAAACACATTGTAAGGCCATTTAGTACCTACTCTGCAGTCATACCAGGTAAGATCAGCTCTGTGTGATAAACTGGGAAACAGTCACGGTCTAAGGGCATCCTACAGACCGGGCAATAGTAGCGTGTCTCGCTCCACACTTTGTTGAGCTGACAAAGCCTACATACTGTAAAGGGCATGGGCTCAAGCCCCCTTTGATGTCTATGTGAGCATGTGCCTGGTGCTAAGTCTGATTTACAGAAAAAAGTTTTTGTACTTTACCTATCCTTGTCCTTGGACGACCACGATGTGGCAATGAAGAAGTAGGCTGTGCCGCACTTGACTCTTCTGAAATCACAGTAGTAAAATATAAACTAGTATGATGTGCACAAAATGAAATCAATTATTTACACACCCAGCATGTCTCAGACAGGTCCATGACATTATGATGTAAATGATAAAAGCATTGAACAAACAGATAGCTGTATCTACTCTAAAATGCTATAGAATTATACAAAATGCATCAGTTTTTTTTCTCCTTACCTCTATTACCTCCAAACGTTGTAGACCTAAGAACACAAGGAGTCCCCGGCACCTCTCCATCCGATTCATCATCTAAAATCATAGCCAGGAAAATATCAAATAGTTTATATGTAAACAAATCAATTTACAATTTTGACATTAGCAAATATGAGTGACTTACAATAAGTTCATATGGAATACATAAAATGCAGATATAGTAAATAGTTACCATGCATTTACTGTCACAGTGAAATGCCCTTTATACCCTGTATGTATATATAAAATGTCACAATGCAACATAGCTCTGTTTACACAAAGCTGTACTTCCTCCAACTGTTATATAGGCTATCTTCCCCAATTTCAACTGTTTTTATTTATAACACTTGCTTTGACAATGTAAACTATATTTTCTCATGCCAATAAAGCTCCTTTGAATTGAATTGAATTGAAAGGCCTAGCCTTTCAATTCAATTCAATTCAATTCATGAGAAAATATAGTTTACATTGTCAAAGCAAGTGTTATAAATAAAAACAGTTGAAATTGGGGAAGATAGCCTATATAACAGTTGGAGGAAGTACAGCTTTGTGTAAACAGAGCTATGTTGCATTGTGACATTTTATATAGGGTATAAAGGGCATTTCACTGTGACAGTAAATGCATGGTAACTATTTACTATATCTGCATTTTATGTATTCCATATGAACTTATTGTAAGTCACTCATATTTGCTAAATCTCTGCAGAGATGTAGGCCTACTGATGATGATGACGACATAGCGAGGTGGTTGCGAGTGTGCACCGTACGATCACGCGCGTGCAACGCACACATAGAGTATAGAAAGAACGCACACTCTACGTGCACGCGTGTATAGAAAGAACGCACACTCTACGTGCACGCGTATGCACCGCACGTAAAAAGAAATCTCTCTCTCTCTCTCTCTCTCGCATCGTACGCACGCACACACAAACTAAGCCACTAAATCCTAAAATCCCATCAAATAATTATAGTAGCTGGCTAAATGCGAACATGTGCAGTGCACAGTACACGACATGCGGTACGTGCACGGGCGTAATAGGAAATCTAGATGCGTCCTGTGTAGCGACAAAAACAAATGCATGCATGCTGATCCGGTCCGGATACGGAAACGTTTCTTGCATATATGTGTGCTTGTAAATAGCCGGATGCAGTAGGCGGGCTCTAGACCGGATCCCACTGGTTTATTCGCAATAGAGATCACTCAGACCTTTAGGCTTGTCAATCAAACCAGGCTTCCTCACGGATGCAGTGGAAGGCCTGGTGACGCTATGTTATCACAGACAGTATACAACAACATGCACTGGATTTAAGTCTTACCACTTTGGAGAGTAGAATCATGGCATCTGTTCTCCGAGGGGTCTCTCGCGGGAAGCCATTCTCCGTCGACCATATCGTCCAGTGAATCTGTCGATGTATGCTCGGATTCGGACATTTGGCTGCTGAATGGGCTCTCATCAACTTGGTCGCGGTGGCGGCGGTGATCTCTCCCGCTTCGGCGGAGCACTGTGCCGGGCGGTGAGCCCCCTGTGCCGGGCGGGGATAAATCCAGCATGGGGCTTTCACTCTCACTACTAACGGCGGGCGCGTCAGGAACGGCGCTGGCCTCCTCGTCCGAGTCCAGCTCCGAGTCAGTTTCGGGATCGGTTTCCACAACATCTGGAGGCTCTTCATCCATTTGTGGATCGGGTTCTTCGCGACCACTGGCATCATCTTCATCACGAGCAACGGTGCCAGGAAATTGTATCTTTTTATCTTCAATAGCAACGGCTACAGGGATATTTTTCACGTCAATACCAACAGCAGGGATATTTTTGTTTTCATCAAGACCAACGGCACCAGGCAATGGAATATTTTTCTCTTTCTTCACGGCTACAGGAATCTTTTTCTCTTCTTCTTCTTCATCATCATCATCACCATCACGACGACCACCACCATCATCATTCGTGTGAGCTGGTCCTGGGTCACCACCAAGGCGGGTAGGTTGTAATCCGAATTCGAACAAAGTTTTTTGTCGAAACTTTCCTTCCACAGATCTGCTGCTGCTCGATCTGCGACCACGGCCCCGGGCCGTGGGCTGTTGGGGGATGGGTCGCTTGCGTTTCGGTGGCATTTTACAAACAAGCCGAGGCTGAGCAGGCCAGCAGGGCCTACTAGTACTGCTAAATACTAATTACTACCTACTACAATTACAATACTACTAATACTTCTGATTTCCGACAAAATGATTGCTTTTACCAACGTTTCTCTCTCTCTCTCAGTCAAAATGATTGCTTTTACCAACGTTTCTCTCTCTCTCTCAGTCAAAATGATTGCTTTTACCAACGTTTCTCTCTCTCTCTCAGTCCGATGCATAAAACAATATAGTCCCTCGAGGCTAGCAGCTAGGCAGGCGCAGAGTCGCTCTGGGCAGGCGGAGCCAGGACAGTGTTTACTTTTTTTTTAATGACGCGGTTTCCGGCTGTCCTCAAAAGACCCCGACGACCAATTATAGATTCACAAGTTGCGCAAGGACCTGTTTTATCATAATCCATAAAAAACATCAAACGAACGAACGCCCGTAGTGGCACAGAGGTCTCTTGGGGATTGGGGCGAACAGGAACGTTCAAAGCAGTATAAGAGTTAATCAATAAAAATTAATTGCATGTTTAATTGCATATAAATATCTGACCTGAGAAGCAATTTTATTTAAATTAAAACACATTTTGGTATATGAGTGAGTTTTGTAAATCAAAATTTCTGATCCATTGTGCCGATCAAAAAAAAATCTCCCATTGTGTTTGTTGACTGTTGGTTGGTGCACCGGTATGATCGGTACACCTGAAACTTGTCCAGTGAGAAAGGTTCAAAACTAAGCGTGATTAAAAAGCATACATTTTTTGAATCGCGTTAATCTTCTGTAATTAATTAATCGAAATTAACCAGTTGCCAAGTTCCAGCCCTACTTAGAATATTATTCTCAACAACGATCCACGCACCCGTCGCTTTAAAACCCAATAGGGTCTTGGAGAATCGCCATAATCTGTTTTTTGTATTTATTCTTTATAATATTATAATGTCAGTTTTTTTTATAGTGTCCGTTTTTCAAGAAAAAGTTGACTATAGCTCCTTTAAAAAAAAATAATAATAATAGGGGAAAGTGTCCTGCGGCTTTGACGCCTTATCAAGGTCAGAAAGACAAGGTCTTCCTTGTCCTTCTGTCAGGGAGAGGATGAAAGTCTGCGGTCCAGAGAGACTTATCTCCATGGCTCTCATTGCATCAGATAGAAGCAACATAAAGACACAACATAAAGGGAGGACACCTCTTGTATGCATTTATGATACGGTTGGCTGTTCAGTCCCCGTAGACTCCTATCAACTCCATGAACCCATTGGCGGCACCGAGTGCCACGCTGCGAGCTTGTAGATCTGCTATATTTTTTTAAAATCATGAACGATTGTGCTGGTCTTATATTTTGACCCGATTCTATATTCATTTATCACATTATATTAAATGTTTAGGCCTGAAAACTTTTCAGACGACTAAAATATGACTAAAACATTGTATTCAAGAATTTAAATATTCAATATTAACTTTTGTTGCTTGTTGTTTTCCCAAAGAATATAAAATGGCGCTACACTGCAGTTAGCCAAACAATAGACTATCGTAACATCCCATATTGATTTAAAACATTAATCTACTCTATTGCAACACACCATGACATCCGAAGCTACAGTATACAAACGTTGCTTATTGTGGGTAAATTTGTTGTTGTTGGTCACTGCATGGTCTGCAGCAGATGCAAGGAAAGCAGGATAACAGGCTTTTTCCAAATCCAGTTGGAAAAACATGCCAAAACATCTCGCCGTCGTTGCCTTTAAATGTAATTAATTTCTACCAGAGCTAACCAGCAGTAACACTAGCATCCATTACATTAGTTATCAGCCCAGACCCAACACAATATTTATTAACAACAGAATCATACAAAGTCAAACATTGAAACATTTTAAATGTTGAAAGTACAGTAGGCCTACTGTAATGTAAGTTATATAAATAATACGGCTTGCCAGATAAAGAAAAAGCAGCTGGTAATACAGACACCATTACTCACTTTATCCTTGATTTAGACTTTTCATGTAGCTTATAAAACAAGACAAAATGATGATAACGTTCGGGGAACAAAGTCTGTCAATGTTTCTATCGTCCAAAGAAATCGCTCCATTCCAATCGTGAATCCCAAATAATGCTGAATGCAGGACGACTTGTAAACCACGGTCACAGAAAAATAAATAAATAAATAATAGCCCAGCGGAACAGTAAAAAAACAAACAAGGGGGGGCGAAAAAAAGCGACTAGCCTCGCCCAAGAAAGCTGGAGCGCTCAATTCCACATCCTATGCAACGCCGACAGCATCGCCTTCAATTCAAACGCACGTGCTGTGCGCCTAATTTATCGACTGCACCATGCTCACGTGACTGTCAGGGGAGTTTCGTGGACTCAGTTCAGCTTTTGCTGCTTTCAGCAACAAAAGGAAAAGCTATGGCTATAAGCTCAATCAAAATGTGCTGTTAAAAGTCAACACTGCCTCGTGTCTCCCTGGTCAGAACTCGGGCATCGAGAAGGCCTTCCTGTTCGACGTGGTCAGCAAGATCTACATCGCCACGGACAGCAGCCCGGTGGACATGCAGACCTACGAGCTGTGCTGCGACATGATCGACGTCGTCATCGACATCTCCTGCATCTACGGGTAGGAAACCCCACACGGAAGTGTTCATTTTGACAGCAATTCTTTTGATTCATTCTCTCTCTCTCTCTCTCTCTCTCTCTCTCTCTCTCTCTCTCTCTCTCTCTCTCTCTCTCTCTCTCTCTCTCTATATATATATATATATATATATATATATATATATATATATGTGTGTGTGTGTGTGTCCCAATCTCCCTGAGAGCCAGTCATTGCAATTTTTTTCATTTTCATGTTTTCATTTCATTTGAAAGCTGGGGATCATAGCTACAAAATGATATATTGGTTGTGGAGATTGACCCAACAGTTTTGAAGATATGGCTTATAGAATGATGCCATGCTGAAATAGTACTTTTGAGATATTCAAGTTTTAAATACATTTCTAACCTGCAATGACCTGACTCCGCCACATGGGGAGCAATCTTCAATTCAATCTTCAATTCAAAGAAGCTTTATTGGCATGAGAACACAAACGTTTACACAGTGGTGGAAAAAGTACCAACATTGTATAATTAAGTACAAGTATCAATTCTGCAATGTAGAATCACTCTGTTACAAGTAAAAGTCCAGAATAAAAAATGTACTTGAGTAAAAGTACAAAAGTATTGGTATCCAAATGTACTTAAAGTAACAAAAGTAAAAGTACAAAATGTTTGAAAATAGCAGATCTACAAGCTCACAACGCGTCGCACCGCAATGCGTTGTGAGCTTGTAGATCGTCTATTTTCAAATAGCCTTGGTATAACATAGGGCTAAAGTGGTTTATGTATGTTTTAAACTTTAGTTATTGCTCTCTAAAAAGATAATGCCACAACAGCATCTCAAGCATTATTGGGCTAAATGTAAAGACGCTACGCTGCGCCAACCGTGAATTCAACACAATCTGCTGTTGAGCAGTTTAACCAATTTGCTATGTACGTCTACACAAACGGTCAGATTACAAAGATAAATTGCTTAGTGAAGGCTCACAGATGTCACCATAGGGTACGCTCCAGCAGAATGTCCCGTAATGATCGTATTATTTAATGAGGAGCATTTTAATCCGATCGGTCGTCGTTTCCTTAAAAAGGTATTAATGTATCTAAGTGCAGTACACCTCGCAACCGATGGGGTCGCATGGCTGAAAAACAACAGAAAATGGCATCTGATCGGATTAAAATGCAGTTTATTAAACAATACGAAAGATACGGGTAATTCTGCTTGAGCGTACCATACTGTGACATCTGTGAGACTTCAGTAAGGACTTTATCTTTGAAATATGAAGGTTTTTGTAGACGTACGTAGCAAATAGGTTTAACTGCTCAACACGAGGTTGAAGTGAATTTATTACGTGCGGATGGTCGGGCTAACTGTGCTAAATGTAGCATAATCAGTGTTTGTCAGTGCTTCATGTTACATGAGTGTTTGTGTAACTTCAGTCAGAACAGAAGGATAATCTGACCTGATAATAAAACAATCTACAGGCTTAACCGCCTCGCGTTGTGAGCTTGTAGAAGAGCAACAGAGTTGGGTCACGTTTTATTTGTTTATACGATGCCTGCGTTAGCCTGCAGCTAGCGCTAGCCGTTAGCCACTCATAGCCATTCATCCAGAATGGTCTACTCTAAAGTCAACTTTCCGACGGCGAGTGAACGATTCTTGGCTGTCAATTTATTGTCCAAAAAAACAAACGCTCTGAACGTTAGAATTAGATAGTTTAGGACGACACTGATCTATTCAATGCTAAGCTAACTCAGTGACAAAGGAAGCTTCCGCACCGGAGCTTCACGGAAGACAAACGCATACGTCACAGACGTCTCCAGGCAGGAACGGATCATTTTCACCAGCGTAGAAGAAGAAACAGCGGAAGAACGGCGGAAGAATAATAAATAAAATAATACACTAAATCATACATTACGTGGTTAATAATTGTTCATTTGGAACACACGTGGCATTAAATTAATGGGATAAATACTGTGGGTTGCATCGCTAAGTAATGGAGTCCCGATATTACCGCATTTGGCTACAAACGGCTAACACAGGCGTATTTTGTTAGCATTAGTTAGCATTTTAGCTAATATCAACTGGGAGGACTAACAGAATTATGTACCGATCTCTCACATTAATTAAAAAAAGTCTTATTTACATGCAGAGTTAAGCTCTGGCGTTTAAGTGAAATGTAGCCTAGATATTATGAGATGCTGTTGTGGCATTATCTTTTTAGAGAGCAAAAAAAAAAAAAAAAAAACATATTGGCTGCAGGGAATAATGACAGACCCCGAGATGACTAGCTCTCAGGGAGATTGGGACACATATTAGTGTCCGACCGATAGACTTTTTTTTTTAAACAATACGATACACCAATGTTCCCTCTAATTTTTTTTTCGGTCTGAGCAAACACTCCAACCTTCTGAGCACAACTTGAGCACTGATGAGCAACATATGTCGAGTGCACGATATATAGTAGGTATAGCCTACTACGTCAGTGCGTCAAGTCATGTCAAGTTATGGCTTATTCAAATTTAATTACAGAATAAGTAATAGCGGTTCGACTACTGTTAAGAAACTGTAGGACTGTTACATTTAAAAAGACAGGGGGAAAAGGGTTTTATTCATTAAGCCTACAGACTGATTTTCCCCCTTGGGATAATAAAGGTAGCCTATCTATCTATCTTATATAGTATATACACATGTTGACAACATGTTGTGTAAATACAATACAAACAATGGGCCTAAATATGAGTCTACAAAATAACAATACATTGACATATTGACATTGACACATCTAAAGAAGGTTAGCCATCGCTAAGAAGTGTCATTATTATGAATAAAATACAGTCCAAAGCATTACAGCATTATAGCAAAAGCTATCCCAGGGAGCCCCATAAGATAATATTTGTATGGCTTTAGCAGTGATTCCCTTTTTAATGATAAAGACCCCCTATTTCACATGCATTAGGCTATGGACCTCCATTTAATGGCATTTCTATCACTGAGACCCCAATTTATATTTGTTATAAAATCAAGTTAATTTAACTCTGAGTGTGTGGTTCCATATGTGCACTCTGAGTTACATAAGGGTCCATTTGGTTCCTAACTTTTGCTGGGGACCCCTGGAACTACCTCAAGATCCCTGGGGGTCCCCGGACCCACTTTGAGACCAATGCATTACAGGACTGGAGTTATTTTTGTTAACTGGTCGTGAAGGTGAGACGCCAAGCTCGTCAGCTCCAGAGAAACATTGCAGTTTATATAGTTCATACCTGGAAGCTGGATGGAGGAGTAGTGTGTAGCCTACTGTAGGTCTAATCTCCGCTGTGCACAGGCGGGGGACGTCTTTATGAAACTGCACATTAGCAACCATGGTCCTTTGACTGATTAGCAATGCAAAGCACATGCGTTTGTTTTGTTTTGGTAGCCTGCCCTACAGCCACGCTGTTGCTAACGTTAATGCACACATAGAAGATGTGAGAAAGTTTTATGACGGCAATAAAACAATAAAAGTAGTCCGAAGAAGTCTCTGTTTACCACACGTGCTTGCGTGCGTGTGTGTGTGAGAGAGATAGAGAGAGAGAGAGGGGGGTCGGAGGAGGCGAGCGAGAATCGAGTCGAGACGAGAGACGCGGAGACAGCGAGAGCACGAGAGGAGGGGGGAGGCACAGAGAGAGAGAGAGAGAGAGAGAGAGAGAGAGAGAGAGAGAGAGAGAGAGAGAGAGAGAGAGAGAGAGAGAGAGAGAGAGAGAGAGAGAGAGAGAGAGAGAGAGAGAGAGACCTAGCGCTGTCTATGTTAAGCATATGCAGGCAGACAGAGACTGAGTACCACAAAATAATCAACTACATTTCACAAATCTATCAGCGTTAAATCTGCCATGCGCTACAAAGATTTGTCGTGCGCGACAGCGTCCTGAGTAGTGCGCGGGCGCGCGGGGCGCGCATGCGCGCAGCTTAGAGGGAACATTGCCCATCACCGATACCGATACGATACCGATATAAAATATTTTTGGAAAAAAAAAATGAAAAACATTTTTTTTGAAAAAGAAAAATGGCTGCCAACTCGGGAAACTTGGGGCGGGGGCAGCAAATGAGTTATTATTATTATTATATTTTTACACACAATCCAGGAGCATTGACAGGCCTGACATTGCTCGGCTGACACAAACACAGTACGTTGTCAATTAACCATACAGTAAAGGAGGAGGGGAGCGCACTTTTTATGATCTATATACCAGTTTGCTTGTTTCTCTCGCATAAATCTGGCAACACTCTTCTTTCCACTGTCCACACAGTGTTTTGTTTTATATACCAGTTTGCTTGTTTCTCTCCCATAAGTCTGGCAACACGCTTCCTTCCTCCCTAGTCCCTCCACTGTCCACAGTTTGGCTAATGGCTAATGCTAGCTCCGGTAGAACTGGTCGTTTTAAACTCTATAAAGGGAATTAAAAATGCTATCCTTAGATCGCAAACAAGTGCTGTCCCTGTACTCCCATGGACTTTGTTTGGAATTATCTTTGTTGTTCTTCAGCAATGTGAGACGTTACGTGAGTTATCACACACATGCACACACACACACACACACACTCACACTCACACACACACACACACACACACACACACACACACACACACACACACACTCCACTGGCCTGGCCTCGGTGTGAAGGAATGGTGCTGTCCAGTCCAGTCCACACAGCTCAGCACTGCGGCCAGCTTTGTATTTATTTATTTTTATATCGGCGGGAAATTTCACCGATACCGATATAAACCGATATGCCCAAATAAGGCCATGTCGGCTACCGATAATCGGCGTCCGATATATCGCTCGTAGACTAATATATATATATATATATATATATATATATATATATATATATATATATTTTTTTTTTAGACTTTTTATGCCTTTATTGATAAGACCAATAGACTGACAGGAAACGGGGAAACAAATGGGTAGTGACATGCAGCAAAGGTCCTCTGGATGGAGAATCGAACCGGCGACACGCTGTCAGGCATCAGAGCCTACCAGTAGGCCAGCGGACACCCCCAGTTGGATACAATTTAGTCGACTAAATATCATACGATTTTAGTCGACTAAATCTACAGTTGATTCTGATGACAGAAAATGTATTTTGGCGGGCCTTGATGGCTGATTTTACACTTGGTTGCACGCTGATGGCACGATAACACGCGTTGCGAGCTTTTACATCTGCTATTTTCGGAGCGCAATCAAACATACATTTTATGTTTCATTGCGCTTTGAAAATAGCAGATGTAAAAGCTTGCAACTTTTCTTTTAGTTCTACTGGATCTCTTCTCCACTAGTCCCTCCCTAACATTTTGGTCTAGTTTTTATTTGTTTGACTTAATTGTCAATATATTTGGTCTTAGTTTTAAGCTGCGTTCAAATCTGAAGCTATTTCTTCTATTCTAGTCGCTTCTATCGCTTCATTCTGGTCTTGCAGGCCCGCGTTGGTAAAACATCACGTCCCGTTGGAATCAAGGCGAAACACCCGGGAAAAAGGAAGTCCAAACACCAAAAACATTTCCGTGTCTCCGGAACAACATCAACGCTGATTGGGCTGTCAGGACGCGATGGGTGGAGTGGGGGTGAAGAGAAGGTCGCTTCAGCTGGATTTTCTCAAGTGGGGTGAAGATACGAGGCGACCGTTCGCGGCGTTCGCGGCGTTCGTGCTGCCCCGTTCGGATCGTTCGCGCGTCGTCTTCTCGTCTTTGCATTCACTTTGGATGTGATCGCGCCGCTCGAACCGTCCATGTTTTAACCCAGCTTTAGTCCTCCTAGCTTCGTCATTATTCAGTGTATATTAGTTTTTCGCCAATGAAAAAAGGTAGTCGACGAACATACTGTATCTACGTCATATTTTTAGTCATGGCTGTCACCGCTGCACAGTAACAACCATGCGGTTCAATTAAACGCTTTCAACCAGTTTTGAAAATGGTGAAAGTAGCCAAAACAATATTGACGACATGTATGTGGCTCGTGTGTGTCCGGATAGCTCAGTTGGTAGAGCGCTTGCCTCTGGACCACAATGTTTTGGTTCGATACAGCCAGCTCACCGTCTAAGTTACTGAAATATCCCCCCAAAAAAGCAAAGCATTTTTTTTCAGTAATTTCATGTAGAAATAAAATACAAATCAAGTTAGAAAAGGGATGTTTAAGAAGTAGTGGAAATAGCCACAGCTTTCGCGTTGCGTTGTGTGAGCTTGTGGATCTGCTATTTTCACTTGTTTGGGTTCCAGGCAAACGTCTCATGTCTCTTTTGGGTCTTGAGTTAAAAAAGGGAACCTGAGACGTGTGGTAAGTACTGGGAGCTGATGGTGTGTTGCGCTCCACCTCAGCAATCCATCTCCCAGGGATCTAGTGCTTTGAAATGGGGACATACCATATAGTACCAAACAGTCATTAAAAAGCTCTAAAAGAGCACTTACAGGTGGCGGCAGCAGTTCATAACTGGCCCCTGTAAAAAGACAAATCTTCTGAGCCAGGGGTGGGCAACTTTGATGATACAGAGAGCCACTATATTTCCACACTCACTCCAGAGGACCACATCCCTTGGCATGTTGTTACTGTCGAGCAAAAACTTCTTATCGCCAGTAAGAGTAGCAAAAATAGCCGATCTACAAGCTCAAAACGTGTCACAGCACGACGCATTTTGAGCTTGTAGATCTGCTATTTTTGCTACTTTTGAATTGGAATCCTGAATTATCTTTTTGTTGTTTTTTAATTGGAATCCTGAAATATAACATTTTGATTGTTAAAGCTGAAATCAATAATATATCAGTATTCCGATATTAACCTGGGGGCGCCGCATTAACACATTGGCTGTGAAAATAGCCAAAAAGACGTCTGGAAACGAAAATTGGCGTTCCTGGCGTTTCTACCAATAAATAATAATCAATATTACTATTGTATCGCCAGATTAGCAAAAACACTACATTACCCATAAGCCTCAGTGGCGCTCGCTGGTGACGCGCATGACGTGCGCAGAGCTCTGGGAAACAGAGCGTCATTCTAGCTCCATTGTAAGTGAACGGGGGCTGCCCGCAATGATAGCTCGATGGTGCGACGCGATCACACCATCATTGTTTTGGATTATACCGGACCACGTTAACGTTATGATGCGGGGCCATCACCGACGCCGATGTATGCACGCACGACACGCATGCATGCGCCTCGGTGAGTTCCATTAACCCTATGATGCTATCCTATGTGTTAAGTGAAGGTGAGGGCAGCATGTGGCCCCCAGGCCGCCAGTTGCCGATGTATGTTCTAAGCTTATCACTACAAATTGCATGTGTAGCAGAGTGACTCACAGCCTGGTGGCTTCAAAGAGTATAGTATAGTATTGTATTTTTTTCTATCATTATTTTTGCTCTGTCTGTACAGCATTTAAACAGTAGGATTGCTTATTGTCAAGGACGGAATGATCCAATATTACAGTGCTACATTACATTTGGTATAACATGGTTCTATTGTGAAAATAGCAGATCTACATGATTTTCACATTTGCTGCCTCTATATATTTGACAATTTGGACAATGTTTAATTTGTAATTTTAGTGGTATTAAAAAGTCCTTAAATTGGGACTTTAGAAATGTGAAGATACCCTCTATATACTTCAACTTTATGTTGGTTTGTTTACAGTTGAGTGAGAAAACAATGTTGCACATTAAGTTAATCATCTGAGGACCCCCCAAAATATTTGGGGGGTTGTGTGTGATGTGATGACGTCATCAAAAGATAAAGTCGACTTCAACTCAACTTTTTACTGAGTCGACTTGCAAAAATAGTTGTTAATGCCCTAGACCAGGGGTGGGCAACTTTGATGGTGGCGAGGGCCACTATATTTGCACCTTCACTCCAGGGGGCCACATTGCATATTGCTACGGCCTACTTTGTCATTCTAGTATCTCATACAAAAGAAGCTAAAATAGCCGATCTACAAGCTCAAAACGCATCGCTTGTATGTAGATCGGCTATTTTAGCTTCTTTTAAATTGGAAACCTGAATTTTTTTTAGTTATTTTTTTTTATTGGAATCCTGAAATGTAACATTTTGATTTTATTTCAAACACATTTGGTTATATAGGCCTACTCAAAATTACTCATGGTAACTTTATGAACCTAAATACAAATACATTGGACATACAAAATACATTTTAATACTACTATACTAGTTAGTCATTAAGCTACTAATATAGACTGACGGAATTATAGCAGGTCATGTTTGGAATTGTAACAGCTGAAACCAATAATATGTCAGTATTCCGGTATTAACCTGCGGGCCGCATTAAGTGAAGGTGGGGGCCGCCATGTATGCTCTAGTCTAGACTGTACACAAATGACTCTCTTCCAGTCTCAACAAAATCGGCAAGAGTACTTAATACATATACCCGTAATTGCCGGACTATAAGCTGCATCTTTTTTCCCATGTTTTCAACCCTGCGGCTTATACAACGGTGCGGCTTATATACCGATTTTTACAGCTAACGGCCACCAGGGGCGCTCTAGCGGGAAGCAGGAAGGACACCTGCGACTTATAGTCAGGTGCGGCTTATATATGTAAACATTTGTTTTTTGTTCTAAATTTAGCAGGTGCGGCTTATATTCAGGTGCGGCTTATAGTCCAGCAATTACGGTAATAGCCTCTCTATTGGCAAAATGGACAGGTTTTTCATACCACCATTTTAGATGAGGTTTTTCAATCAATAATTAAGCAATTGATTTCTAATAATAATGTGTTCCCAGAGAAGCCAGTTTCGTCCGTTGACTGGAATGAACCCGTAGCATTAATATTCAGTGTTTTAACAAGATTTAAGTACTTCAGTCCACTTTCGCCTTTGAGGTCAGCCAAACATAACCTCAATCACAGCTCTGCTATGACACCCATTATATTTCCGTGCTGTTTTTTTATTCATGTAATTATTTTTCTAACTGTAACCACGACGTCTAACTATCAGTAACCCTGAGCTCGGATTTCGGACAAAGTTCGGAAAATGACAAGGCTCATATTTATAACCAGAGAGTTGCTGCGGTGACATGGCAGGAATGTATGTATGGTCATTGGGTTCGCCTTCGAGTGAAGTTCACGTGGCTTTCATCCAAACCAAGTTCAGAAATGTTAGTGTCAGGCAATTTAAAACTCCACGTTATACTATGCCCTAACTGCTTTAGTTGTTAACCCATTTAGGCCTAGACGTATTGAATGCTTTAACCAGTGAAAAATAGCAAGCTCACAGCACGGCACCGAGTGCCGCGCTGCAAGCTTGTAGATCTGCTATTTTTCTAAAAGTTGTGAAAATGTATTTTCAAAGCAAACGCTTGTAACTCAAATTTTGCTTCTGGGTGGTCCCTGGAACTAAATATTTTGAGATGTGGGTCCGTGGCCAAATAAATATCAGTTTGGGGGTCCTTCACCTGAAAAGGTTTGAGAACCACTGACATAGTAGTCTCTCAAGAACAGACTAACTGAGCTCCAGTTAAGTGAAAAGGACCTTTTCTTTGACAATGGCTAGCCAGATTGCTGACATAGAGACATATGTTTTTCAAAAAACCTTCGAAGGATTCAAAAGAGACTTATAGAATCGTGTCAAAATTCGAATTTTGATGATTTTTCTAAAATAGCAGATCTACAAGCTCACAGCGCAGCACCGAGTGCCAGATTGTATATCTGCTATTTTTCAATAGTTAAAGCATAAAATAATACACAATAATGTCTACCCGTTCTGAATGGGTAAAAGTTTGTAGAGATCATGAGCGATTGTTTTGATATCCAAACGAATGAATGAATGAAAGGAGAAACAAATTAAAACGGCATGAATCACGGCTATTCAGAAATTGCCTGACTGCGAGCGCCAGACATCTCACACCACTTCGTGGGGGGATAGTCTGAAATTGAGGGCAGACATTCTATTTCGGCGGGGGGGGGGGGGGGCTGAAGCCTATTACGTCACACACACACACACACACACACATACACACACACACACACACACGCGACGGCGACGTGGCGTGACATTGCAAAAATACGCTATTTCTCATAACATATTATATGTCTGCATGTTTACGTTAGTGCAAAATGGTATTAAAACGTGAAGAAACGGCACTATTGTATAGTTTATTAAAATAATACGAGTCGAGTCTGACTCCGCCATGACAGTTTTCACAGACCAATCAGAGTCCACTAGACTCTCACGTGGGCAGAGGACACCAATCAGAGTCCACGAGCGTGTCTCACGTGAGCTCAAGAGCTCTGTTTGGAGGGGGCTGTTACCGGAGCAGCCACACCATGTGCCCCAAGCATACAACCCTGATTGGCCCATTCAATTCGCCCGCTCCTCGAGCGAGCTCGAAATAGATTAAAATATGTGCAGCTTCAGTCCACACTACAAACCACCCACCAGCAGGGGGTGGTGATGTGCGGACTGAAGTGTGAGGCTAATTCAGAAACAGTCTATCCTCAAGGTCCCCACGGACTTTAAATTCACATTAAAAACTGCGGCATAAAGATGTTATTGAATTCTCTCCGGGACATCTCTGCAATTTCAAGCTAATCGATTGAATAGATTTGAGTTTCCTTTGAATAAGAGGCAAGCTGTATGAACACCCCCCCCCCCCCCCCCAAAGAAAAAATATATACTACAATGATCACTATGATTCATACCTCCTATATTGTCCTCCTCATAACAGTACTTCCAAACTTCATTTCATGTAGAAAATCTTCCACCATTATCGCTGATATTGGTGTACTTTATCATGAAGCCTTTAAAATAATAATAATAATCACGCAATGCATCTAATCCTCTCTCTGATGCACTAAAGCCTGCCACAAGGGGGGGGGGGGAGTCATAAACCAATGAAAAGTAGTCGATGATACTCAAACCACTTTCAGGCCATCTCTTGCCACATTAACTGGTATTATTGCCATCTCGGATACACGTGCATTAGACATGAAAGCACGTAAGTTCATTGTGCATTAGCGGGGGGGGGGGGGGGGGGGTCATTTTTGGAGACATGCAGCTTTTGTTGTTATAAACCTTTTGAGGGCACAAATGCCATGCCGCTGACGATGCTTTTAAGTCCCATGGAAATAACAAAGTGAATTTTAACAGTTAAGGATGAGTTCATTTAAATAAATAAATAACTAGAAATTACCAAGATTTGTACGAAGTCAGAAGTTCATGCTTGCTCTGCACTCATTTGAAGATGGGAGCGTGGAGTCAGGAGGTAATTCACCCTTTGTCAGCTTTCTGATTGGTCCCTGACTAACCAAACCAGCAGGCTCTTTCTGCCTTGTCCCGCCCTGGTTCCGCCTTTTTTATGTTGAATTTGCTAAAACGTCATTTCTGGAGAAAAACATGAAAACATTTAAAAACATGCCCAGTCACTATACTGCACCTGAGAGTCAGCCATTTGAAAATAGAAGATCTACAAGCTCACAATGCGTCACGTCGCAACAAATTGTGAGCTTGTAGATCTGCTATTTTCAAAAGATTTTTACACGTTTGAATACCTCTGCATAATGAGTACTTTCTACTTTTAGCACTTTTATACATATACTTTTTTTCTTTTTACTATACTCAAGTACATGTTTAATTCCGGACATTCTACATTGCAGTATTGATACTTTTACTTGAGTAAGCCAGGCCCGTCGATAGGGGGGGGTAAAGGGTACTCTTTACCCCCTTCCGGGAGTGGGGGGGCCCGGTGGAGTGGGGGCCCCGGCCCGGGCCCCCTCCCTCCGGCCTGGGCCCCCCTAGGAAAGAGTTGGAGGGTGCAATTACACTGTCAGTTACGGTAGGGAGGCTGTGATGTCATTACGTTTCCACTGCGGAATCTTGTAATCTCATTGGGTCAAGATGGCCCACATGACATTTATCTCCTTCGCTATTCGCTCTCATACTAGCACATGTTTTGTTTGCGGAAGAATACAGTGCTGAGTGAACCTATTACCTATGGAGTGAACGCTATAGATTCCGAGACAAGTTTGAGTAAACATTAATTTATTGGAAACATATGGATTAACACATGGCGAGGACGAGGAGTTTGCGGGTTTCGACAATGCGGTGAGCACCTTATATATTGCATAATTGTACATGTTTGGAGCGGCAGCTCATTAATATAAGCGACATCTCTCTCTCTCTTTCTCACGACGTCTCTTGCTCTCTTTCTCACTCTCTCTCTCTCTCCCTCCCTCCCAGAGAGACGCAAGCGAAGCGAAGTTGCACAAAATAAGTTATACAGTACATATTTCCTTTTAATATTAACCTGAGTAAAATAAGCTGCATTGGGAGGTAAACGGGAGACACTTTATTGTGAATGTAAGACCAGAATAGATAGTTGTGTGTTGCTGGGTCCTAGTTGTCTCACAGTCACTGAATGTTATACTGTACCTCTGTCGCTGGCTTCATGATGGCTTTGGAATAGGGCACAGTTTAAGTTGCACGTGGAAGATGGACAGTCAAAGCTGTATTATTAGTTAGAGTATGTTACAGACACTTTGAAACAAGAGGGCACTTGTGTGAGTAAAGTTGGCTAAGTTGTCCAGCCACTGCACACGCATTTGAAGATGGAAAAAAATGGAATGGGCTGGGCTGTCCCACGTAAAAATGTCACCGTGGCTTGAGTGGAATATATCCGAGGAGGCACAAATGCTTATCAACTGAACTGTCCCAAACAGCTGTCCTAAACCAGATGCAGGGACGCCTTTATCTATTACAGTAGCTTGTGAGTAGCCTAAGCCTATATACTTTATTACCTTATGTCAGCTGAAAGCTGAGCCATATTTTGAAGGATTAATCTGAAATACATATTTCTGTGCAGCAGGCTATATGCTTTGTTTCTTATTATGAAGGAAATGTGTTCTCAAAGTAATGCAATGTTCAGGTTATTGAGCAACCCTTTACGCACACCGATGCGCAAATGGTAACGTGGTTAATTAATGTATTTGTGCAAGATTGCCCTAACATTTGTGTACATACTTATGTTCAAACAGTACAATCCAACATGTACCGATGTCTCTGGTTCACATTGGCACATTTCACTCAGGTTTTTTTTCATCTCACTAATGTCAATTTGTCTGCTGACCTCACTCAGCAACAACATAGCAGTGATCACCCCATGATGTGCACTGCAATGTAGTTTCAAATGCACTGCATTGCAGATGCTTTTTTTTAGAGTAAAAAACTAAAAAAGAAGAAGAAGATACGTGTGGCATACATGATCTGGGCAGATTGCCCCAGGAAATGTGCCAATCTCAACCCAAAACAAAGGTCATGCTTAGGGCTGTGTCTGTGTGCTGCATTTACCCGACCTGCTTGTCATTAATGCATACAAATATCTATGACCGATATTTTTTATCAGATGTCTGGTAAATTTTAACCATGCCAGTTACAGTGATCAACAGTTTAAAACCCAGTTTAAAACCCTAACACAATCTCTGAACGGTTATGCCGCCATGTAGAACCACTTTTAACAATTCTTTTACTTTGAAAATGAGTAATTTCCTGTGAAATACACGTTATTTCGGCCCGCGCTGCGCGCGGGCCAAAATACGAATACGGGCACGCGTGGAGGGGGGCCCGCGTGGAGGGGGGCCTCGGCCAGCTCTTTGATATTGACCCCCCTGCCAAAAATACTCTCGACGGCCCTGAGTAAGCTTCAGTAAGCGGCCATGCCAGGGACAGGAATAGCCCCAGACTGACTGAAATGACGAGCCAAGCTCCCGCTAAAGCCAAAAGTAAACAGTTTGGAGGCTGTGCTGCTGCTCCTCAATAATACAGTGTCAGTTCAATATCACTGCAGCGGCGAATGCAAGTTAATCTGGCTCTCTGTTCTTTGTTCCGTCAAAAAAAGAACATTTGAACTCCTCTGGCAAAAAAAATATCTGACCTTTCCTCTGCTGTCAAGACGTAGGAGTTGTGCGGAGCAAAGGGCCTCATTATATGCAGGTTTTTGTCCCAGCCTTTTGAATTGCAAGAAATAAAATCGTGACCCTTTTTAATTGTATTCACTGGCAGAAATATGCTTCCGCATGTAGCTGTACATAACTTGCTGCAGAACACAGTTTGCTTTGTTGCAACGTCTGTGAATGGCAGTGTCCATGCTTCAGTGTCAGCCTCGAATGTGACTGAATGGCTGCTTTAAAACCCATTCAGAACGGGTACACGGTATTGTGTATTATTATTGTATGCTTTAACTATTGAAAAATAGCAGATATACAAGCTCACAGCGCGGCACCGAGTGCCGCGCTGCGAGCTTGTAGATCTGCTATTTTTGAAAAATCGTGAAAGTTTGAATTTTGACCCGATTCTATAAGAGTCTTTTGAATCCTTCCATGTTTGAAAAACCTATGTTTGTCACCAATCTGGCTTAGCCATCGTCAAAGAAAAGGTCCTTTTCACTTAACTGGAGCTCAGTTAGGCTGTTCTTGAGAGACTACTACGTCAGTGGTTCTCAAACTTTTTCATGTGAAGGACCCCCAAAATGATATGTATTTGGCCACGGACCCCCATCTCAAAATATTTCGTTTCCAAGGAAGCCCTCGGAAGCAAAATTTGAGTTACAAACGTTCGCTTTGAAAATACATATATTCAAAGAGTTGCTCACATTTTCACGACTTTTCAAAAATAGCAGATCTACAAGCTCGCAGCGCGGCACTCGGTGCCGCGCTGTGAGCTTGTATATCTGCTATTTTTTTATAGTTAAAGCATCCACTAATTTTAGGCCTAAATGGGTTAAGAAACTGAACACATTGACCTGGACAAAGTTTGATCCACTGATAATTTTTATTTTTTATATGAAATTTTAGGCATTTTTATATGAAACTGTAGGCGTGGTGCATCTTGATGTCCTGGATTATTTAGACTAGAGACTATGCCAAATGTACCACTTTGGGGGTTGGGGTGATTCATTTGCCCCTATTCCAGGGTGAACATTTGGCAAAAAATTGCAGATCTGCAAGCTAGCTCATTGTGAGGTTATACATGAGTTACTTTTGGCAAAGAGATTTGGCGTAGAAGGAAGAACCATGTAAAATACAGAGACCTGCGGGAACCCAATCTACTAAATATACTAGCTAGATGCCTCAGGGCAGGGATGTGGACATCAGGGATCTCCATATATGGGCATAAAAGGGATGTGATCCCCTGGCATCACAGGGATCTCCATATCTCCATATATGGGCAAAACAGGGATTTGTTCCCCCTGGCATCACAGGGATCTCTCTAACAGGGCATATTGATGACATCAGGGAACTCCATATATGGGCATAAAAGGGATTCTGTTAGCGTGACATCACAGTGAAGCCAGAGCGTGATGTCAGAGCGGCAAACCCATTCTGGTCGAGTGGTTCCCCTGACATCACAGTGACATCAGAGCCTGTTGACATCATGATGACACATTTTTACGGTCTATGGGTTTGCCCATAGAAACATTTGTACACATCTACACGGACAAGCTTCAACATTTCTCATGGTAAACTGCGACCTTCGGTCGCAATAAGGTTTAAGACAAGTGGTTAAATAAATACGACATTGGGCTACGACTTGGGCTACTGTTGCTCTTTTCACGTGCAGGCGCGTTGCAGCTCTTTTCCTATTGCACATACTGTAAAATCACTGTGAGAATACAGTATTTTAATGCTAGGATTTCAGTCGCTGAGTGCCAAGTTCCACCCCTGGTACACAGACAGACATGGCAAAGTTTTGATCAGTCATCTGCGGACAAGTTCATCCGGGACTCTCATTTATTTAATCAGGCAATTTTAATATACAGTAGGATACTGCAGCAGTATTACTGGTAAAACTGTTGCTTCTTTGTGCACGTCTTTATATATATGACATTATGTAATTTTATTTAGCACTCATCTAAATGAATCCTCAATTGGATTCATTCAATTAAGACTGTAGTTACATAACGTCTTTACGCACTCAACGTGTATTTATTCTCACAACCGTTCACGATTTGAATGTTCGTTAACAAAAGGCAAACTCAACTTAGACATACTGTATACTGTATACCAGTGGTTCTCAAACTTTTTGTGTGTCAAGGACCCCCAATTTAATATGTACACTTGCCCGCAGGCCCCCACCTGAATATATTTTGTGCCTGGAGCACCCCGTTTAAGAATTGTCGTTAAAGCATTTCCAACAAATTCCAAATTACACATCACATTTGAACAGTTAAGCCTTATAAGTTGTGCGCCGCGGCAGAAACGCTGCCAGTGCTCGCAGCAGACGGCGCGCGAGACGCTGCCATTTGCAGCATGGCTGAGCTCAGGGACGTGCTGGCCATTGGGAAAAGCGGGCCAACTCCCGGTCCAGGCCGGCCATTAGGAAAAAAGTAAAAATAAAATGTCGGCCTTCGTTCCATTTTGGGGGCTGGGCAGTCAACAAAGTAAATCGTCACTGTGGGGCAGAAACCTTGTATCTCCAAGTTTCAAATTTGTACATTTTTTCGCAAAGCAAAGCCCTGCTTCACCATACAAGGCCGTCACACAAAAGTAGTGGTGCGAGGTGTTGTGTGCTTGTAGATCTGCTGTTTTCACTAGTTTAAATCATTTTTAAAATGATAAATACAAAACAATCGGTTTTGGACATAGAAGGTTTCCACCCAACAACGACAAAATATAACTCATGTAATTGGCCCACTGGCTTGTCACTTTGTCACAAATCTTTGAGTAGCAGCAGCGCTATAGAGAGAGATCTCTCTCTATAGCGCGCAATGAGGGCCTCTCCAACTCTTTTTCCCGGGCTGAATCAGGGGCCCAGCACGTCCCTGGCTGAGCTGATGGTTACATTGTGTGTTCTGGGCCGTAGAGGAGAACTGTATGGGCTCTGAGACGATTCAAAGACTCCGTCGGCAGGCTTTGACAAGAAAGACGGCATTGATGGGTGTAGGCTTTGACAAGAGGCAAGAAAGCGTGAACTGAAATGGGTGCGCACACTGCACGCCGATAAGAATTGGTAAAGAGGGTTATTGTTGATGGCTTTTACTCGATACTGTCCATTATTTAACCTTCAAGGGCATGCCACAGAATTGCCTATTTATCTGCGATTCTATGTCGTGAAAAATATATAATGGTCTGCCCTCAGTTTAACCCTCAAATACCTGGAACGTGCCCGAGTCGCGATCGATTTTAACCATTTTAGCCATTATTTTATGCTTTAACTATTGAAAAATAGTTATAGATATACAAGCTGCAATCTTTGAAAAATCGTGAAAATGTGTGCACGTTTTTGAATATGTTTGACCCGACTTCTAAATCCTTCCTCTAAATCAGTGGTTCTCAAACTTTTTCATGTCAAGGACCCCAAAATTACAGGTATTTGGCCACGGACCCACATCTCAAAATATGTTGTTCCAGGGACCCCCCGGAAGCAGAGATTTGAGTTATAAAAGTTTGCTTTGAAAAATATATTTGGAAAAATGCACACTCATTTTCAAGATTTTTTCAAAAATAGCAGATCTACAAGCTTGCAGCGCGGCACTCGGTGCCGCGCTGCGAGCTTGTATATCTGCTATTTTTCAACAGTTAAAGCATTAAATAATTCTAGGCCTAAATGGTTTAACCTGCCCAACCTTACCTCTCCCGGATTCAGGTGTCACTTTTATGCCGAACGTATCTTTTCTCGATGGATTCCTGACTGTCTTGCAGAGGAGAGCGGCGTACGATGAAATGGCCCCAACAGAGCGCGAGAAGAGATCTCACTCATCACCTGTCATGATTTCACTTTCTTTTTTAAACTCCCCATTTCACGAGACAAACAAGGAAGAACAATTTGTCCGTTCTGGGTGGAAACCTCGTATATCCTGAACTGTATGTAATTTTTCAGGAAATGTAACCTGTGCTCCAACCAATCCAATGTTTATTTGGTCACAAACTCTTCAACTTCAATGCTTTTCACTGATTAAATATTTTTAACCTATAGTTCAGTCAGATAACTCACAAATAGGATTAACCAATATAGAGTAGAATGAACTAATGAACATTTACTATCAAACCCTTTGCATTTACTATCAAACCCTGCACAAAGTGTCAGTCCGTCAGTCCGTCTGTCTGTCACACCTCACACGTCACACTCTTGCCCTGCTCATATCTCCGCAACCGTTGCCCCGATCCATGCCAAATTTTGCACACACGTTCCTTACCTGCCAAACTACAACCTCCAAGGACCCCCGGAGCTCCAGGGACCCCCAGGTCCCTGGGGGACCCCCAGATGTAAAAAATGACCAAATGTGCTAAACTGACCAAATGACCACCCCCACGGGGCTGCTCACGGGGAATTCCCGGGGACCACCCACTCCTGGTGCTCCAGAACGGATGCAAAAGTGGTGGCGCCCCCAGTGGAGGACCCCCTACACTGCAGCTCACATAAAATGCTGTAACTCCGGCTAGGAGCGACCGGGACAGCCGGGGCCGGTACCTATTCGTCCGCCTTGCCGGCGCGGAGACCCCACCCCTCATTTCTCACATGGCCCTCTTCTAGCGCCACCATGAGGCCGATTCTTGCAAAACACATTTTTGGACACTGCTCCTACAATTTTTGCCCTAAAATCACGCAAATCGGTACACAGTATGTCTACACTCATCCCATCAACATGAATCTCTCCCATATAGCGCCACCTCCAGGCCGATTTTTAAAAACACATTTTTGGACACTGCTCCTACAGATTTTGCCCTAAAATCACGAAAATCACTACACAGTATGTCTACACTCATGTCATCAACATGGATCAGGAAGATTTTGGCAAAACACATTTTTGCCCTATTTGTGGAGATAAGTGACCTACGGTCACCGATTAGGGAGTCTTACTGGTATATATAATTGCAAAATGTGACTGTGTATATGTAATTTAATCTTGGCGTTCAGGCTCTGCTACATTTTCTCCCTGCTCAGCACAATTAGAAAACCATCATTAACCAGTGGGAACCTCTCGGGTATATCTGTCTGAAGTAACCTCGCAAGCTATACGTATCATTCCACTTACACCTTCATTTTCTAAATATCTGGACGATTTACGTAGCCAATCTACGAGTTCACAACGCTTTTCGTACCTATGTGAGTAGTAGGTCTGCTATTTTGGCTGCTTTTGTGTGACACTGTAGGAAGGCGCAGTATGGCATTGATCTATGAAGAAAAAAAATTACAAACATAAAAAGTTAAAATATGGAGAGATACAAGGTTTCTTGCCCGACAGCAATGATTTGGCGAGAGCCGTGCCGGATGGCATTTATTTGATTTAACAAGTCGTACGGGAACGTCTGTTGCCTTGACTACAAAATCAAACTGTCTCAGAGGGTCTTTTATTCCTCCAGCCCCGAATCAAATAAACAAGTGGAACATGTATTATTATCACACGTGGGAGTTTTGGCAGCTATCTTGCTGCAGATAGCTTGATTGTTGCATGCCGTGCGCTTCACTCGTTGGCTTTGGTCGTGTAATCGATTCTACCGTCCCCACCTTTTATATGGGCACAGCGATGGCAGCCCGCTCCACGCCCACAGATACCCCCAAGGTGGCCCTGGATCGAAATCCTTCTCAAAGCGTCTTCCCCAGGAAAATGGCAAAGAACAAAGAGGAGGACGCCTCGGTTTCCTTTCAAGAAGAAGGGAGGCTTGTGAAGCTTACCAGCAGCATATGTGTCCCAGCGTGGCTGACGGCTAGTCATTGCATTTTTTCTCATTTTCATTTTTTCATTTCATTTGAAAGCTGGGGATCATAGCTACAAAATGATATCTTGGTTGTGGAGATCGACCCAACAGCTTTGAAGATATGGCTTATAGAATGATGCCATGCTGAAATACTACTTTTGAGATATTCAAGTTCTAAATAAATGTCTAACCTGCAAATGACCTGACGATCTCTCACATTAATTAAAAAAAAGTCTTATTTACATGCAGAGTTAAGCTCTGGCGTTTAAGTGAAATGTAGCCTAGATATTTTGAGATGCATTCGTGACTTTTTTCATAAAAAAAAAAAAAAAAAAAAAAGTCATATTAGCAGTAGTGAAAAACCCTGCCTTCCGAAATGACTGCCCCTCAGTCAGGCTGAGTCACATATTTCTTTCTTTTATTTTTTTGGTAAGGATAGCGCAGCATTATGCAATATGTTCTATTTTTTTCCCCTCCTCTTTTCTGAGATACAAAGTGATATATTCCAGGGTCACTGAAGTCATTCTGTCGAGGCGAGCCTCCCCTGCGCGGAGACCTCTGCTCCTCATATGTATTCATTGGCTCCTTCTGAATATCGCTGCGTTCCGGCAGAAACCTTGTGTCTGCATATTTTTCCCTCTTCTTATTTTGTCTGTAAAAGCAATGAAAATATCACGATGTGACACATTGTGAGCTTGTACAGTACAAGCTCAGCTCAGCCCAGTAAGACGCCTAAAGGGGCGAAAAGTGCGCCATCTGTCTTGGCCATATATGGATTCTGTTGGTGTGGTTCTCCTAACAGGGCATCATCTGGGATACAGTCCCGTTTATGCCCATATATGGAGATCCCTAACCGAATCCCTTTTATGCCCATACAGTATATGGTCATCCCTGATGAGTATCTGACATCACTGTGATGTCACCTGTTTATGCCCATATGGAGATCCCTGCTCTGAATATCTGACATCACTGTGATGTCACAGTGATCTGTCAGGGGAACCACAGTTACCAGTCCGGCCGGACGGACGACCGGACAGACACGGACACGCTGTGACGGTTCTGATAGTAAACTGCGACCTACGGTCGCAACAAGGGCGTGTATTGATAACATCAGGGATCTGATGTCTCTGGAACTAAATATTTTGAGATGGGGGTCTGTGGGCCAAATACATATCATTTTGGGGGTCCTTCACATGAAAACGTTTGAGAACCACTGACATAGTAGTCTCTCAAGAACAGACTAACTGAGCTCCAGTTAAGTGAAAAGGACCTTTTCTTTGACGATGGCTAGTCAGATTGCTGAAATAGAAGCATACTGTAGTTCTTTCAAAACACCTTAAGGATGGTGCTAAATGGGTTAACATACTTGGACACTGTCCACCGCTGCCCACGATATGAGGTTGTGTGATCGTCAGCGAGCTGCCATATGAGCAGTAATGGACATGAAAGTCACCCCTCGGGGGTCCACGCAATCCTGCTTTGACCCATGTGTGTTGCTGCTGGTGGTGTGTGTGTGTGTGTGTGTGTGTGTGTGTGTGTGTGTGTGTGTGTGTGTGTGTGTGTGTGTGTGTGTGTGTGTGTGTGTGTGTGTGTGTGTGTGTGTGTGTGTGTGTGTGTGCGCGCGCCAGTAGCTGGGGGTTATCATGTCATGAGGATACCAGAACTAGGCCACATAGAACCTGAGGTGAATGCATTTTTTAAAAACCCTGGATAACTGTGTGTGTGTGTGTGTGTGTGTGTGTGTGTGTTTGTCAGTGTTGGGGGAAAAAGTCTGGAATTCAAGTAAAGTCCTGAACTCAAAATGTACTTGAGTAAAAATATGGAAGTGTTGGCATCAAAATGTACTTAAAGTACCAAAAGTAAAGTACAAAATGTTTGAAAATAGCAGATCTACAAGCTCACAACGCATCACGATGCGATGCGTTGTGAGCTTGTAGATCGGCTATTTTCAAATAGCCAAGGTATAAAATGGGGTGAAAGTCGTTTATTTTATGTTTTATAAATTATAATCTATATCTGCAAAGGGCGTGCGTGTGTGCGTGCAGCGCCGCCGCTACTATGACGCGCATGACGCGCTGTGAGTCAGGCACCACGTTGCCAAAAGGCACCAAAAATTGAGAGAGAAAAGAAAAAACAGCCAAGCCGATCCATTTGATCTGGGGGCGGGGCCGCAGCGCAGTCCACAACTCACTCTGAGTCTGCACTCACTCACAGACAGACAGGCAGACACTCACCCAGTGGAGATCCAATGGTCATAGTCTGATCTGATCTGATACATTGCAAGTAAGAATCAAACATCTTTCCACCTCATGTGAATTAACTTATCCCTGCCCAGCTCAACAACTATGGAATATCAACTTGGCCGAGCAGTTAACCCCGTGAATTTCGCGGACATTTTCGCGCGCGGGGGGGGGGGGGGTTGTCGCGGGGGTCGTTGTCGCGCGGGGGGGGGGGGGGGGGGGGCACCCAACAGCCAGTTGCGAGTCAGGGCACCCAACAGCCAGTTGCGAGTCAGGGCACCCAACAGCCAGTTGCGAGTCAGGCACCACAAGGGCTTGTGGCGCCCCTGCGTGCATGGCCAAATCCCTCCTCAAACAAATTCCAAAATGCTAATACAACTTGTTCATGCTAATGTGCACTTGGCCAGGGTTATGCCACATTACAGCGTCCTATTGAAGCAGCAGCGGGCAGCCGTCTGGAATACTGAGGAGGGCATGGGGGTCCTCCTGAGGGGACCGGTGGTCTGTCAGGCTGGACGACATTGCTTCCAGAACCTCGTCTAGAGCAGGGGTCCTCAAACTGTTTTGTGTCAAGGACCCCTAAATTGACACTTATTAGCCCGCATACCCCCCATTTGAAAAGGTATGCCAGGGACCCCCATAAGAGAAGACTTTTTTACAGCTCTAGCAGTGATTCAACCGTTTTAATTTCAAGGACCCCCAGTTTGACATGCATTAGGCTATGGACCCCCATTTATTGGCATTTATATCTCTGAGACCCCAATTTTCTTTTAATGTAAAAATCAATGTCAATTTAACTCGGAGACTCTCTGAGTTACATACGCATAAGGGTCAACTATCACTTGGCTGGTGACCCCCTGGAACTCTCTCAAGGACCCCTGGGGGTCCCCGGACCACACTTTGAGAACCAATGGGTTAATAGAAGGAATTACATCAGATTTATACCATAGGAAAAGCACTCGTCCGGAATTCTCCTTTAAATGAACACTCAGGAATTGCAGGAATGCAGTGTAGATTGGGGTTGTAATAGTATAATTTAGTCCAATGATTCTCAACCCTTTTTAAATGTGATATGCTTTAGGCCACGTACCTACATTTTTTTAATCTTCTTTGATGCTCTGTGACCGCAATTGACACTGTAAAAAAACAACAACACCATCTTACTATCCACCACCGTTGGTTAATTCCTCTTTCATGTCGGTGAAATAAATACGGAGTGATGCAAGGTCTCTTCACAGTAGTAATTTACATATACACAATGATATTTTCCATTATGGCCTGAAGCCACGTCTCCTGTAGCCACAACAGCAGCAACAAATATGATACAGTTCAGCGACCTAATTCACAAACAGATTGAAAATAAATGTTATTTATGAAATGTAAATGCAGAGTGTGAATATTATACCGTTCAGTCAGATGTCTCACAAATGGATTGAAAACATCTTTATTTGTGCAGGCAAGGCCGCTTTCTTTGTGCGGTGCCTTTTTATGCACCAAGGCAACTCAAAAGAACAAACACGAATACAATCAGAATGTTACAACACACTTAAAAAAGAGATAGAGAATACAATGGATACAATTCAAATAAAAGAAAAAGAGAATACTAAAGATAAAGGAGCATGTTAAGAACGTTTCGTTGTCAAGCTCAACGTTGGGCGTTTAGACCCATACATGGAGAAATGGAGCGAACCTATTTGGCCTAAACATGGAGATTTGGAGAAAACTATATATGGAGATAGTCCAGTCCATCATGTCATATGGGACTGCCGTCATAGACAGTAGCCATTGTTAGGCCGGAGTCAATGGCAACCAGGCATGGACGGCATACGTGTCGGATTGATGTCATCAATATGACATCAGACAAACTTATATAAACAGGCTTCCCATCCAGATCGGTGGCAGACTCCAGCGACTCTCTGAAGAAGCACTAAGCTAAGCATAGCACTAAGCTAAGTCCAGCACTCTAGACAGACCTTAGTAGCGAAATATATACCAAAGGGTTAGACCGGGCTAAGTATTGAAAGAGTCCCACCAGACATTCGTCAGAGGTTCTGCCGGTTAGAAACGAGCCTGCGTCAGAGCCAAGGTCGAGCTCTATTTCAGAGCATATATAAAAAGTACTCCCACCTTGGATACAATAAATATTAGCCAGTTTAAGCAGACCATTTCTACAACCGCGACACAAGGCGGGACTACGGCTGCTATGACGTAATCGCCGTAGCTGTCAAAATCGTTGTCAAAATCGTTAAGCAACAGCCGTCCGTGAGGGGGGTCCCACCCCTGTTACTGAACTCTTTGGTTCCCATGGCGACGCGACCACACAGCAGGCGTTGTAGACGCTACGTGGAAAGCTAACCTCTGCCGTTGTAGGGACGGCTGCGACGGCGGCAGGTTGATCTATCGAGCGCTGATCGTTTCCGGTTACCGTTGTCATCTGCCGACACTATATACAGATCTTTAATAGACATTTTAAAATATGTTTTCGGGAACGGAAATGACACAAACAGATGGCGGCTTCCGACCCAGGCAAACGTCTAATTTCTCTTTTGGGTCTGGAGCTAAAAAGGTTTGGGAACCACTGGTCTAGTCGAGGGCCTTAGGGAGATAGAATGGTAATTGTGTGCGAATCAGTCTAAAAGCGCCAAATTTTGCACAGATGTAGCCCAGGGCATGCTCTAATGAAATAGCTAGGGTGCCAGAGTCGGCAAGCTTCAGGGCCAAATCAAGTTGGGCTCCCATCGACTTTCTATACAGGGGAAAAATACCCAGAAAAGCATTTTTTTTTCTGGGTATTTAAGTAGGATGTGAGGGGTCTAACTAGGGGTTTGTCATGATGCTGAATCCATTGCAAGCATTTGTTTTGCACAAAAAACATTCCTTGGGCTATAAATGGCCCCAGAAAACGATGGTTTAGTGATGAAAAGTGAGTCATCACTTTTTCTGGGGCCATTTATAGCCCAAGGAATGTTTTTTTTTTTTTTGTGCAAAACAAATGCTTGCAATGGATTGCAGCATCATGACATACCCCTATAGTTAGACCCCTCACATCCTACTTAAAGCAGATTATTTTCTGGGTATTTTCCAACTTTCCAACATCCCATCGTGCATTGTGCAAAAGTTGCACGGAGCTTCCGCTGCCGCAGCCGAGTGTGATCTACAAGCTCACAACAGTTGCATCTGCGACGCGACGTGAGCTTGTATGTCTGCTGTTAACCGGAGGTGTGGTGCAAAAATCCTCCGGTAAATTCCCGCAGAAAGAGGTGGATAGAAAGTCGATGGGAGCCCAACTTGATTTGGCCGCTGTGGCGACCCCAGAAGGTCACCGACTCGGGCGCCTTAGCTAAATCATTAGAGCGTGCCCTGCGCTACATCTGTGCAAAATGTGGTGCTTTTAGACTGATTAGCCCGAAAAATCCCTGTGGCCTCCGACTACTACACAAGACTATGTATCAGCCAATAGGGATCGGAATGAACTAACTCAATGAATAGAGCTCCTATAGGGGAAAAAAAGTCATGTTGTATCTGGGGAAGGGGCCTGGTCGCCGCACATTGATCATTTTATTCGAATTCCTGTCCTGCTTTACGGGCTGTCAAAAAAAAAGAAAAAACAGAATAAAATAAAAAATATATCCTCCAGGAAGGAGCTGACAAAAGTATTATCTAGCCTTTCAAAGAAATCCCCAAGTGGACCTGGGGGATGGATGGAGCACCAGTTGACAGAAAGAGGGACAGGGGTTTGTAGAAAAGAAAAAGTCAGCCATGGAATGTGTGTGGAAAGTGAAAGATGAGAGAGATTATGGGAACAAAAGCATCCCCACTCGGGAGACGTACCGTAACTTACACCCAGAATCCCTGGGAGAGTGGCTGGCGTTGGTGGGGTTCTGCCAGCGTGCCGCTGTTCTTTGTCTGTGGTTAACCCATTTAGGGCCTAGAATTATTGAATGCTTTAACCAGTGAAAAATAGCAGATATACAAGCTCGCGAGCTTGTAGATCTGCTATTTTTGGAAAAAGTCGTGAAAATGGGTGCAGATCTTTGAATATATGTTTTTTTCAAAGCGAACGTTTGTAACTCAAATTTTGCTTCTGGGTGGTCCCTGGAACTAGATATTTTGAGATGGGGTGTCCGTGGCCAAATAAATATCAGTTTGGGGGTCCTTCACATGAAAAAGTTTGAGAACCACTGACATAGTAGTCTCTCAAGAACAGACTGACTGAGTTCCAGTTGAAGTGAAAAGGACCTTTTCTTTAACAATGGCTATAGCCAGATTGGTGACATAGAAACAGAGGTTTTTCAAAAAACCTTAGAAGGATTCAAAAGACACTTATAGAATCGGGTCAAAATTCAAATTCTCACGATTTTTCAAAAATAGCAGATCTACAAGCTCGCAGCGCGGCACCGAGTGCCACGCTGTGAGCTTGTATATCTGCTATTTTTCCTTAGTTAAAGCATTCAATAATTCTAGGCCTAATCCAAGTTTCAGTGAGAGGAAAAAGGACTTGCGTGTAGTAGGGATGGGACGATACACAATATTATCGTTTATCGGGTTAAAAAACACTCAAGATAATTGTATCGTGGAGATTGCATTTATCGTGATCTGTCATACTGGAATCAATTCACCTTTTATTTGCAGAGCTGCATATCCGGTACCATTTAAACCCTCTATAATTGGTAAAAGGTACTTAAAATATACGTACTTGATACAGTCTTTTTTTTTTAACTCTCTATCAAATTTCTTTGCCAAAAAATTGCCGATCTACAAGTTCACAACGCGCCGCGATGCGAGCTTGTTGATCGGCTATTTTTTGGCAAATGTTCCGCCCCAAGATAATGGATTTTGATTATCGCGATAATATCGTAAATTGCGATTACTTTTGTCACAATAATTGTGATATGAAATTTTCATATTGTCTCATCCCTACTCGCGTGTTTTATTTATTAAGTAATAGTATCAGTACTGCAATGTAGAAATACTCTCTCACAAGTAGAAGTTCGGAATTCAAAATGTACTTGAGTAAAAGTATGAAAGTGTTGCATTCAAAGTGTACTTGAAGTACCAAAAGTAAAAGTAGGCTACAAAATGTTTGAAAACAGCAGATCGGCGAGCTAAATACGATAGGAAAAAGCCTTGGCAGCTAATCTACATTTGAGGCTTTTGGGTGAAAACATCGAAAATAGCAGACCTCCAAGCTTGGAGGTTGGCTATTTTTGATTTTTTGATTTTTGATTTCTACACATTTCTTGATTTCAACATAAGATACTGCATTCAAGTTCAGGATGCTGCCTTCAGGTATGGCATGGAAAGAGGGGCATTTGCATTTCTTTCACCGTAGTAAAACAGCATTCATGGTCTGGAGAGGGCACTTTTTTACAGACAGATAAAAGGGCAGGGTGAGTCTGTGTATGTGCATGTGCCTGTCTAAGTGTTAACTAATACAAAAAAGTATGTTTTCCGATAGTAGCCCTGAACCATTTAGAGGCTATCCATCCTCTGAGTTGCATTACCTTAGATTGACAGCCCATTCATTCAACACTGGGCTCTATTATGAACCAGGTCTTATGCCTTATGCCTTAACTTCTTTGCCTTTTTTTTACTATTTTGAAAAACATTTTTAAATACTTCAAATGCTGATCTACATCTGCACGTTGTGAGCTTGCAGATCAGCTATTTGAAATATTAAAAAAAAAAATGTGTGTATATATAGTAAAAAAAGGCAAAGAAGTTAAGGCATAAGGCATAAGACCTGGATCATAATAGAGCCCATGTCCCATCTAATTGTATTAGACTTTTGACACAGTCATTAGAGGAATAGTTCACCCCAAAAATAGCATTTTTCTATTGATTACTCACCACATGGAGACTTAAATTCATGGATTTATTTTTATTTTCTTCTTGATTTTCTTGTCACATTCCTAAGCCAACAATCTGAGACTGAATATGTCTGCATAGGGAACAAAGCAGGCTCTTTGTGTTCTCAAAAAGTTTCAAAAATAACAGATGTACAAGATGGAGCTTTGTTCTTCTTTTAACAAAGACTTTTGTTAAACGAGACAAAGAGGATGACCCAAGCTGTCCGTGAAGGTGCAATAATGTTGAGTTTATCGTGGTTTAATGGATGGGGCTGTCAATGGGGAGTGTTTTCAACTTTAGAGTTTGGATAACATGTTGCTTGCGGCTCGATGGCCAGATGAGATTACAGCGATTTCTGTGACAAGGGAAAGTTGTGTATAGAGTGCGCCAGGAAGAGGAATAGTGATGAAATACATTGTAGCAAAAAAAAAAGATCGATACAATACGGATGCAGTCGGGAAGAAACCTCCATATTTCCATATTTCAACTTTTTCTTTTGGAGTTGGACTGAGTTTCTAGGGCCCAAGGTGTAGGGGCCGGGAATTATTTTGTACTTAAGCTATTGAAAAATAGCAGATATCTGCTATTTTTGAAAAGTCGTGACAATTTGTGCAAATCTTTGAATATATGTATTTTTTAAGCCAACATTTGTAACTCGAATTTTGCTTCTGCGGGGGTTCCTGGAATTAAATATATTGAGATGGGGGTCCTTGGCCAAATACATATCATTTTGGGGGTCCTTGACATGAAAAAGTTTGCGCACCACTGACAGAAACATAGGTTTTTCAAGAAACCTTAGAAGGATTTGAAACATTCAAAGACTTTTCTGCTTTTTCAAAAATAGCAGATCTACAAGCTCGCAGCATGGCACTCGGTGCCGTGCTGCAAGCTTGTACATCTGCTATTTTTCAATAGTTGAAGTACCCATTGCTCAGAATTTGGTGCGACACCCCTGCACAAACGTAGCAAAAGAGATAGCTGATCAGATTCAGATTACTTTATTAACCATTGTGTAATACACACGAATTTGCTTTGGCATACTACATTTTTGCATTCAAATACATTTTTTCACATATAACAAAAACAAACAAACACAAAACAACACCGACAGAACGCAACACACGTAGTCACCACAGCATCCATGGGCGGCGCGATATTGCTGCTCGTTGTGACACATGAGCTTGTTGCAATTCTTTCCATTCACTGAATTCGTTTTTCAAAGTGAATGGTTACGTTATTGCGACCTGACGGTCGCAATAACTACTATAGTACAATTAGAACACATGGTTCTTTTTTTGCCCTGTTTTCCTTAACAGTTAACAGTTTTGGACATACAAGGTTTCCACCGACTGCGAAACAGGCAATCTTTGTCATTGTGCAGCGGAGGCTGCTACTGAGAGATTACACGAAGAGAATAAAACACACAGCAAGTGATTGACAACAGCTGCGCTTGATTGATCAACTGGGAGAGTGAGTGTAGCAGGTGTGTCTAAATGAGCCAATGCCACGGCGGGCTTGGATAAATAGACTTAAATTGGACAAATTGATGCTTAAACTGGTCTCACACGGTGCTTCAAAACACTGTGAGCTAACCAGGTGAACCCGAGCATCCCCAGTATAGACCCTTCACCCTACAGAGGTTGAAACGGCCATTTCCGTACTGTAAACATAGACTGTAAAAGATATGGACGATGGGAACCCATTGGTTTCTATGCTGTGAAAATTAAGCTTTTTTTTTGCCCTTGTATGGGTGTCGCCATCACTGTAACAAGGAATGCTATTGGCTGCCAGTGGTCACGTGCAACCGCAGGGATACTTGGGACATTGTATTGAGCTTGCCGAACCCTAACCCAATTATAACATAAATTGGACCATATTTTCACAAAACGCATATCATGGTGATTGAAACGAGGCTTTAAACTAGCGACAGGAAACAAAGTATTTATGACAATGTTTATTAAGGTAAGAACATCAAATGTAAAAGTTGCAGGGGAAATGAATGGAATCCTATGGAGAACATGTTGCTTTTGGTACCAGAACAGTGCAACTAGTGGTCAATCATAGGAACTTTCAGTTCCGTGTTTGCTTCATTTTAAATCCGGACAACTGGCCCCCTGGGTGTAAACAGTTGTGTAAAGTAACTAGTAGCCTACATTTACTTAAGTAATGTACTTCCCTGCTTAGTATTCACTTTTTTCAACTTGGCTTTTAATCATAGCTGAACTTAATTTTAATTTGATCACCAATTGTTTGATTGTATTGTTTTGTTGTATTGTTTTTTTTACAACTTTGGTCGGCGACAATAGTTTTTATATGTCATATATAAATACAACTTGATTGATTTGATTTGGTTCCAGCCAAAACGTTTGGTTAGCTTGCTTCTTTCTAACTGATTGTTGTATTTATTAAAGTGTTGATGTTGTCAGGGGCGTCTCAAGGGGTAGGAAAGTGGGACTGAGTTACCAGGGCCCAAGGTGGAGGGGCCCTAGTAACTTTAGCTATTGAAAAATAGCAGATATACAAGCTCACAGCGCGGCACAGAGTGCCGCGCTGCGAGCTTGTAGATCTGCTATTTTTGAAAAGTCGTGAAAATGTGCGCAAATCTTTGAATATATGTATTTTTTAAGCGAACATTTCTAACTCAAATTTTGCATCTGGGGGTCCCTGGAACTAAATATTTTGAGATCGGGGTCCGTGGCCAAATACATATCATCTTGGGGGTCCTTGACATAGGTTTCTTGCACACATTTTCACGATTTTTCAAAAATAGCAGATCTACAAGCTCGCAGCGCGGCACTCGGTGCCGCGCTGTGAGCTTGTATATCTGCTATTTTTCAATAGTTAACATTCATGGGGGGCCCGCAGTCAATCCTTGTACCCAGGGCCCAGAATTTGGTGTGACGCCCCTGGATGTTGTTGACGGTAGTGCTGCACGGTTAATCGTTTTCAAACCGAAATGGAAAAGTAGACTTCCCAAGCAATATGGAGACGTGTTCATTTTAGAAATCGCTTCATAATTAACTACGGTATGATCAAATCAAACTGTGGTGTCTTTATTTGCTTATAGCCGTGCATCCCCGCGCCGCACCGCGGATTAGCCGTCAGTTTTATATTGCTAAAGCAAAATAAAAGAATTCTTGTGAAATATAACTGAACTGAATCAAACCATTTGCATGATTGCCAATTAGCCTAGTTAGAAATAATACATTTATTTATAAAGCTATACTGTGTAAGTTGCTAAACTAGTGGTCAGTAGCGGTATTGCTTTTTTCGGCCGTTTTTCGCCCGGAGTCGTCGCGGACCACCGCCGCGGACCAACAGAGCGGCGCCGCAAACCACCGCGACCGATACGAATCCGTGGAGGGGTAGAACCATGGTAGAACGTAATTTTCTGGCCAGGATTTGGGGATTAATCCTTCACCATGGTAAACACTGTAGCTGAGGGAGGCTACTTCCTGAAGACACGGCAGATACGCTGTGATTGGCCGGTAGTGTATCATGTGTGTATGATCCGCGATGTGATTGGCCAACGTATACACAACGTATACAGATGATGCAGATGACGTATTTTTTTCGCGAAATCTGGTCCCCGGCCAGGATCATAGCATACATATAAAGAGAAGGCTTTAGAAGCTGAAAATAACGGAGTGGGTGTTCTAAAACTTTAGCGATTTCACAGTTAGGACAATTTTAAGATTTGTTTTATAAAAAAAGTTACATGGTATAACTTTAAATGTATTACACAATAAATATTCAAACAGAAGCTAGACTTAAGGTAATGAAGTGATTTTCTTTGGTTAAAATAATTTATTACCGGTATATCAACTTTTTTTTTTTTTTTACCTACCTTAAAATAGATATATAAATATCGCAATTGCAATATTAGTCTGAAAAATCGCAATTAGATATTTTCCCAAAATCGTGCAGCTCAAACAATGGTCAAAGAAACTGAGAAAGACAAAACTCACACACACGTGGCACGGGGTGCAGTCGGTAGTGCTGACGCCTCACAGCTAAAAGATCCTGGCTTTGATTCCCGCAGGGGGACGGTGTGGGCGTGTTCTCTCCTCCGCGCCATCAACGCCCACGCCTTAGGTGGGGTTGGCGAACAGAGTTGGGGTCCGTTACTCAAAAAAGTAGTGCACTACATATTACATATTACCTTTGAAAAAAGTAGTGCCTTACACTACTTCATTACTCCCTGGAGAAAGTAACTAGTTACACTACTCGTTACCAGTGTTGGGCAGTAACGAATTACTAATAATATATTACTGTAATATTATTACTTTATCCAGTAACGAGTAGTGTAAGGTATTACTCTGTCAAAAACGGTAATATATAACGCTTTACTCCGCCCAAAAAACGCCTCGTTACTATATTACTCGTGCCTCGCTGGCAGGAGAGGAGAGCACTCAGAGCAGCGCATGCAGCTGCTTAATTGACGGTCGTTAACTTCTTTTGATGTTCTCTGAGAGCCTAGGTCAACTTGACACAGAGTTGCGCAGCGAGTTGTAGATTGCATCGCAACACACACACACGCACGCACGCACGCACGCGCGCACACACACACACACACACACACACACACACACACACACACACACACACACACACACACACACACACTGAAGAGAGAGAGAGAGAGAGAGAGAGAGAGAGAGAGAGAGAGAGAGAGACGCACACACTGAAGAGAGAGAGAGAGAGAGAGAGAGAGAGAGAGACGGTCAGTGTGAGCCCCTCCTCTTCTCATTTACACACGACGACACACAGGGAGAAGTAGTTTCTCTTCATCTCCGTGGTGCTGGATTGTTTTTCAATTTACAGATACTCCTAATATAGTAGGCTGCTTTCTGATTAGGCCTATATCCTTTATTCTGAGTTAAAGACCATACAGAGCCTAGGGTCAAAATTACTGACAGTTTTAAATGTCTGGTAAATGCACTTATCACAGCTGTCAAATAAAGCTTGTTTGGCTGATTGGAGACTTATTTTTCCAATAAATTGGATTCTGTTCTAAAAGGAGCTGGCTAAACAGATTGTGTCATTGTACCCTACATCTCTTTTCTTTTGCGGGGTAAAAAAAAGAAAAAAGTAATATAACTTAATATATTATATATTACTCTTGATTCCAAGTAATAAGTAATATAATATTATTACTTTTTCCAAGGAGTAATAAGTAATATGTAACGATTACTCTCCTAAGTAATATTGCCCAACACTGCTCGTTACACTACCTTTGCGTTCATACTCCATAAAAGAGTCTGAGATGCATTGCCAACATAATTAGATGTATTAATATTTATTAGATATTATAATAATATCTAATACAATACAGCTGTTGTTCAATGAAGTGAGTCCCAGGGCTCACTGGTGGTCATTTGAATGAGTATAATTATAATAATAACAATAAATACAAATGATAATGTAATTATTTCTGAGCCCCTGGTGCCTTGTTGTAATTTAGGACTCCCATTGTGCAGCAAAAAAACAGCTGCCATACATTCATGAGTTTATTCATTTTTATTTACGGACATACAAGGTTTCCACCTGACATTATATAGCCTATATATGGTTCTGTATCCTTGTGTCAGTAAGTTTAAGCAGATTTCATTCCATTTGGCTCCTATGAATTTTACCAGCCAGGGGTGGACAACCTAACCTGGCGGAGATTTTCCCCCCGCAGAGCGCAGCACGGCATAGCAGGGGAGAATGATCAACGAGGCGATTGATTTACTGTGTACAGCTCAAACAGTATCAAACTGATTAGGCTATAGCCTATATAGCTGGCTGCTGAAAACTTCATGCTTAAAAAAGCAAGATATCACCGATGTTCTTTGCATAAGGATTATATTTATTATTTGTCCTTCATCATGACAGCGTCATGTCAGTCTCAGAGAGGTGAGGTGGTGCAGGTTTCTTTCCCTCTCTCTCAGCCTATACATGGATTTCCATTAGGCTAATTCATTCCTGGCTTGCTGGATATTTAATACTCATTAATTTTGAGGGTTTGCTTTATTGTGTCACATGTAGGATATTAATCTAGGTTGTTAAACAACTGTCGGGTTTGCGCACCGTATGCGCTGCCTGCCACAGAGTGCGACTCTTTTTTTTTTCCTTCTCTCTTTCTCTCTCTCTTCCTAAAAGTAATTCATTTCTTAGCTTGTTATTATAAATCTCCTTAGTTGGGGGTTTTGTTGTATTTAGTCTTTAAATTATTAATCTATAAGTGTGACTGTTATCAAATGTAGGGTGCCTGCTACTGTTGATTGCAGGCATCTGGTCACCGTGACCTGCTGCTGCACTGACTCACTTGTGTTTGATTACCTTTTCTCTGGTTAGTTATTTTAGTGAAATGACAGTTCCAATGTTCTAAAAGACAAGTGATGATGTTTACAATCGGTTCCTGCTGAAGGCAGGAGCAGGAACTGCAGGCACGAAAGTAGCGAGTAGCGAGTAACGCAACCAGGCAGTATTTGTAGAGTTATTATATTCGGAGGAGTAGTGCCGTTACACTACTCGTTACCAAAAAAAGTAGTATTATTACAGTAACACGTTACTTTGTAACGCGTTACACCCAACTCTGTTGGCGAAAGGGCCTTTCTGTGTGTAGTTTGCATGTTCTCCCTGTGTCTCCTAGGGTAGATACCCTCACAAAAACATGCAGTAATCCTGGTCTCTATAATGCCTCCCCCTGGCCAGCCGGTGGCGCCTGATGGAGGGGAAAGGAACTGGTTGGAATAGCGTCTTCCTTCCGCACGCTACGTCCAACTGGGGAAGCTCCCTCTCTGTCAGGTGATAAGAAGCGGCTTGCACACTCCTCATGCACTAAAGGAAGCATGAGCTCAGTTCGGGGACCTCCCCAGGTTGGCAGAGGGAGAGCAGCGCCCAGGATTACAGTTTAGGCAATTGGCACTGGGTGAAAAATGGGTTGCAAAATTGTGGGATAAAACATTAGAAAAATATCCTGTCTTCTAATGCAAAAAAAGTCTTTAATTGGAATACACAACGTTTGGGTCTGTTTAGACTTTCATCCACCGTAGGTCAGACAGTCTTTAAAATATGTTCTCTCTCAGGTCGGTTGGTTCATAAGAAATAGCCTGGTGAAGGTCTAAACAGACCCAAATGTTGTGTATTCTCATTAAAGCCTCTCCTGCACTTGAAGACGGTAGTTTTTTTTTTTTTACAATCTAGCACTTTTTTTTTTAAACTCCCAATTAAAGTTGGTTCCTCCTTCCCTTATGTAAAGCAACTTTGGATTCTTAGAAAAGCGCCATATAAATCTGAGCTATTATTATTATTACCCTAATGAAAAAAACATCACAAGGATGCAACTGGGACGTATCATCAGTGATGTAGCCTGGGGTCGACGGGTGTTTCGGGTCTCGCAACATCATACACCCTCGCCCAGGTGACCCAGCCGGGGTTGATCAAGTCACGACTTACGTCCCAGTAGCTATCCACGATCAGTCCTATTAGGGAAAGACAGGGTCACTCAATGTGCTGCACCGGAACTACTCTGCCGGGATTGGGGGTACTATTCTGGCGCGTGGAAGAACTAGGCTCTATGGGTTGACTCCTGGCCGGGCTCCTCCTACGTCTCACCAGGTCCTCTCCTGCTCTCACCAGGTTCAGAACCTGTGCGTTGCACCAGACCCCAATCCAAACATTCCATTCAGCTGCTGCAGTTGAATGGCCCTCCTAAAGGCCTCACCGTGGATTTGTTGGGCTTCTTCCTCACGGAAGACACAGGCTGGGGCGCTAACCCAACCTGCTCCCTTATTATTATTATTATTATTATTATTAAACATACAAAAACACAGGCAGTTTAAAATGTATTTTCTTGTTAGGAGTTTCTCAGCCCTTTCATGGCATTGTAGAGGGAAAGAGAAAGGATAACCTTTTGAGAAAGGGGATGACTCACGCTGAGTCATCATCGTTGATGACTCAACCTTTGTGTTCATGTGATTATGTGCCCCCTACAGTACCGTGCACACAACGGACCCAAAGGGACCCGTGAGGAGCTAATTTTGCTCCACTCCCCAGAGGATTTAACTGTGTTTCCTTTTGACTGTTTTGCCGTGTTGATTTGTGCGTGTCCATATGCCAACTCAGTGGCACGTGGACACTAGGGGTGTGCGCGATTATTCGGTTATCCGACTAAACGGGGCTGATCCCACTATTCGGTTTGTAAATAAAATTCGGTTATTCTATTAAATATATTTTTAATTATTGAGATAAGAACATTATTCAACATTTGCAACTTGCACCCATATTAATGTAATTTCTTTATAATAAAAGTTTGCTTTAATAATTAAAATAAACAACTTAAGAATTACCATGGGTGATTTGCGGAGCCTGACTGTCACACTGGTAAGTGGTCACGATGACCCAGAGTGGGTGCGCACTGAACGCTGGCAGCAGCATTCAGCGCTGTCTGTCTGTCTTTCTGCTGCTTAAACATGAGTAGGCCTACATTGAGTGATTGAGCAGCTGCAGCATCATTCATCATTCATCATTCATCATTCATCATTCATTACAGTTAAAACTTGCTACGATGTAAAGTTTGTCTGAGTGCTTTGATGGAGAAATCAAATCCAATAAAGGCGACTGGATGTGAATCACTCGTTACCTCGGCTCGTTACCTCGGCTCGAGTAGGCTATTGCCTGCTGCATCAGTGTGATCCGCTCATCTGAAGAATAATCCATTTTGAGGTGAGAACATGGAGAAAGTAGTCTCAATCATAAGTTGGCTGCGAATGCCATAAATAATGGTTTAACGTAACAGAGAGATGAACAGGTCGCTTCACCAGACGAGGCCAGTCAGTCCAGCTGCGGTGTGGTGCGCTGCGCTGCGCTGTTAATTGGTATTTGACCTACTTAGTGTTACGTCTCTCACTCACTGGTGATGTAATAAATTATTTTGGAGCAGATTCCAATAGTATAAACATTATTAAAAGGCTTTCATATACTCTTGATATCTTTTTCAAATGAGGTTTAGCCCAATAGATTGAAATGTGCAACATTTTGGCTATAGTCTGCGTGTTAATGTCAATAAATAAATTCATCAATTAATTTTCGGATATCCGAATATTCGGTTTCAAAATTGTCGTGTACACGTCAGTGAAATTAGTCGCTAGGAACATCCCTAGTGGACACGCAGGTCAGTTAGAGCAGGGGTTCCCAAACGTTTTTGTCTCAGGGCATCTCATAAATATATATATTTTTTTTTTATCCGAGGCACCCCTACATTATAATTTTCACTCCCAGCACCTTATATTTATAGCATATCGTTGTTGTCGGGTGGAAACCTTGTATGTCCAAAACCGTTCCTTTTGTATTATCTATGAAATTTACTAAACTAGTGAAAACTAGTGCACACATCGCGAGGCGTTGTGTGCTTGTAGATCGGCTGTTTTCACTGGTATTGTGAGACAGTCTTGTATGATGAAGCAGGGCTTTGCTTTACCAAAAGACCTACACATTTGAAACTTTGAGATACGTGGTTTCTGCCCGACAGTGACGTTGATATTATCAAATGATCTCGCGGCAGCCCTGGACTGCCGTCGCGGCACCCCAGGGTGCCCCGTCACCCACTTTGAAAACCCCTGAGTTAGAGTGTCCGCCCTTAGACTGGGAGCTCGAGTTTTGGTCCCCGGCCGGATCATTCCTAAAAAACCAAGGGTTGGATGAAAAGAGAGTTTAGCCAGAAGCTCTCTGTCTGCCCGAGCAATCTTTGTTCCTACTCTCATGCACCTATGGTCATGAAGTGTGGATCATGACCGAAAGCCATAAGGTTGCGGGCGAAATGAGACGGGTGGCTGGCATCTCCCTTAGAGATAGGGTGAGAAGTTCAGTCACCCGAGAGAGACTTGGAGTAGAACCGCTGCTCCTACACTTGGAAAGGAGTCAGCTTAGGTGGTCCGGGCAGCTAGTACGGATGCCCCCGAGCGCTTCAGGTCCTCAATGGACTTGCCCTGGGGCAGACCAAAGACCAGATGGAGGAAGTACATCTCCACGCTGGCCGAGGAACGCCTCAGGACGTGCTACAACGTCTGCTGCGTAGATGCGTCGCCATGGGAACCAAAGCGTTCAGCGAAAGGGGTGGGACCCCGTCGCCGACGGCTGTTTGCTTAACGATTTTGGACCGCAACGGTGATTACGTCATAGCAGCCGTAGTCCCGCCTCACGTTGCGGTAGTAGAAATGGGCTCCTTAAATTCCCTGCTCAGGAGAGGGGAACACTGGAAATCTCTGTTGGAACTGTTACCCCCCGCGACCCGTTTCCAGATAAGCGGTTGAAGAGGGATTGGGAGTACGTCCCTGTGCCAGGTGTACTTGTAAATCAAGCTGCCTCATGCAACAGAAACAATAATATAGGCTCCTGCCTTATGGGCCTTGTGGCTTGGCAAGGCTTACTTATTATGCACATGCAATTGTGCAACAAATATACATGCACTGCACTTTGCTTTGTGTGTGTTTGTTTGTGCGCATGCGTGAGTGCGTGCGCATGTGTGAGTGCGTGTGTGAGACTGAATTGTGTACACATTCAACAAAAGTTGCAGTCATTGCAACTATTATTAGCGGTTGCCCCAGTTGACAGATTACTCCGCGGAGGGCTGCCATCATTATCATAAGAAAACAGCTGGGGTATTATTGTTAATTACAGGCTTTAGTAAATTGAGTCTTTTTCTATCTTCATTTAGCTGATGGGCCACTCTTGTGTGAGCAACAACTTGGCATGCAAAGGAGTTGGCACTCTAAACTGTCTGTTAAAAAAAAAAAAAAAAAAAAAATTTGGCTATGCTATCTACAAGCTCATAGTGGTTCACTTTGTGCCACACCATATGAGCTTGTAGATCTGCTTATTGAGCGGTGGTCACACCGTCTCCTATATGTGGCCGTGTGTGTGGGTATGTATGCGTCCGTCCGTCCGTCCGTCCGTGTCTGTATGTAGCCTGCAGTACCTTTTCTGACCACACATGTTAAGGGAGGGGCGCTGTTGTTCACACACACACGCACACACACACACACACACACGCACGCACGCACACACACGCAGCCTCCACCGCTCAGTTCACACAAGTGTGATTTTTTTAATGTTTTTAATATATTTGAATAGATATATTTAAAGCATTTTTTTTTACTCTATTGGGGAAACATTCTTTGTTCCTGGAACAATATATTATGAGTTTGGGGGGTTGGCGGCCAAATACATATATAGTGTAGTAGAAGTAAAAGTATTGAAAATTGGAAATACTCCATAAAGTAAAACAAACTCAAAATTATATTTAAGTACAGTACTTAAGACCACTGCTAGCAGGCAGTCCTTGGTCTAAACCAGTGGTTCTCAACCTTTTCAGTCTGTGACCACCAAAATCATCCTATTTTAACGGGGGACCCCCCACCCTGACGAGCACTAATTGTTGAGGTATTACATTTTGTATAACACGGTTCTATTGTGGAAATAGCAGATCTACATTAATTTGTCATTTTAGAGGTATTAAAAAGTCCTTAAATTGTCACTTTGGAAATGTGCAGATACCCTCTATACACTTAAACTTTATGTTGGTTTGTTTACTGTTGAGTGAGAAAACAATGTTGCACATTAAGTTAATCATCTGGGGACCCCCCCCCCCCCCCCCCCAAAAAAAAAATGTGGGGACCCCCCTGGGGGTCCTGACCCACAGGTTGAGAACCACTGGTCTAAACGGGGCAGATGAGATGTGAGTCCTTTTACTCCACTCTTGTTTTATTAATTTTTCCTGTTATTGACAGAAAAACAGAGCCCAGGGCTCGTCTTAACGAGTGACCCAGTTTCCAAAAGTTGTGAAAAATCGTTTTATTTAATTATTTATTTATTAATATCTATTTTATATCAGCATCTCTTTTGGATTCCGCTCGTATCACATTGACACAACACCAGTTAGCTGGCGGACGGGCTTAATCCATTAAGACCGGGAATGCATTATAACACGTTATTTTATGCTATTAAAAAATAGCAGATATAGGCTACAAGCTTGCAGCGCAGCACCGGGTGCTATTTTTGAAAAATCGTGAAAATGTGTTTGAATATTTTGACCCGATTCTATGTGTTTGAAGTGTTTTTTTTTTCTTCTTTTTTTTTTACCTATGTTTCTATGTCAGTGGTTCTCAAACCTTTTCATGTCAAGGACTGCCAAGATAATACTGTATGTATTTGGCCACAGACCCCCATCTCAAAATATTTAGTTCCAGGGACCCCCCCCCCCCCCCCCCCCCAGAAGCAACATTTTTGTTAAAATGTTTGCTTTAAGAATACATATATTCAAAGATTTGGAAAAAAAATCACGACTTTTCAAAAATAGCAGATCTACAAGCTGTTAAAAGGTTAATGTGCGTATATAAGAGAACGGAGTACGTGTCCCTTGCAGATCAAAGGCGCGGAGGAAGACCCTAATGCAGGAGAGCAAAAAGTTTTCCACTTGTTGAATATTCATCAGATGGAGATTTTTCCTTTTGTTCTTTGAGTTTGAAACAATGGAATAGGCCTACATTAAAATTGAGAGCCCAGTAATAATGTTTAACACATCGGGTGCCCAGAATTATTCAACATTTAATTTGCTGGTGCCCATGGCAACCCGCCATTTTACCTACCTTCGAGGTCCTGGCGAAAAAAGTAAGGATGAGTAAATGTAATACAAGTATGTCCTGTTTATTTCACAATAATATTTTCTTTCAGTCAGGGCCGTTTTTAAACAATAAGTGGGCCACAGCGTTTTTGTAACGGCCGGTAGAAAAGGCTGCGTTTTGAACATGAAGGTGATTTAAAAGTGAACGAGGGAGACAGCAGATTGACGCATTGCCACCTCATGGGCATCCGATGAGTTAAGCCCCTGCGGCCTTCCGGTCCACCTACGCCCCCTGCTGGAGTGGACTCAGCCAGAGTGAACCTCTGTGTGGTACCGGATTCCGGAGATTCATAACAAACTCACCTTTCAGGAGTCTGAACTATACCTGCAGTTGGTTGGTCCTCATTAGGTGCCCGCAGGGCTATAAGTAACATTGGCATATTTTCATTTACAAAGCCATCGTTGGCGGTATTCTCCCTTCTTATATTATCCTCCAAATTTGATTTAGTCAGAAATGGCCTTAGTCTCAGATCAAATGCTTGGATAGGTTGTATTCATACCGTCATTTTCATCTGAGGTGGGCAAAAAAATGCAACGATATACAGTATGTACTGTACATTAGTGCAATAGTAGCCCTGAAACATGAGGCCGTGATATGACATGACCGTCATGCATCCACCTCAACCTTGCTTGCGCTCAATTGTATTTCCGAGTTTAAATAAAATAAAGGTAACCTTGCTTTTCACGAGCAGTGTTGATTTTGTCGACTAAAACTATGACGAAAAATGTTTGTCGACTGTGTTCTTTTTTCACTGACAAAAACGAAATAAAAACGAAATAAAAACTAAGCTGTGTTGACTAAATATATTGACAATTTCATCAACAACATAAAAACGAGACTAAAACGTTAGGGAGGGACTAGTGGAAAAGAGAGTCATTTTATGTTTCGTTGCTCTCAAGTGTTGCGTGCTGAAAATAGCCGATCTACAAGCTCACAACGCGTCGCAGCGCGACGTGTTGTGAGCTTGTAGATCTGCTATTTTCAGCACGCAACCAAGTGTAAAATCAGTCATTAAAATGCCATCAAGGCGGCAGGCCCACCAAAATACATTTTAGTTGAAAATTTAGTCAAAATCAGATTTAGTCGACTACAATTAGACTAAAACTAATACTTTTCAGGTGACTAAATTATGACTAAAACTAAATGACATCTTATTCAAAAGACTATGACTAAAACTAAATCAAAATTTGCTGTCAAAAACAATATTGTTCACGAGGTAGACAAATGGTGCATTTATAAAGTGCCACAGCAGGCTAAACAAATGTTCCGATTTCAAAAATAAAGTGCTTTACCCAAGGCATCAATTGAATGGAGATGATGCGAATAGAGGGATCAGGGGAAAAACAGGAAATAAAAGGGAAAACAGAAAACGATCGGATAAAAAAGATTTTTTATTAAACAATACCGGAGCGTCATGTAATTCTGGTTGAATGGCATCTATTATGACACAAATTAGCCTTGGGTAAGCACTTTATTTTAATCTGAAAGTTTGTTTAGTCTGCAGTGGCACTTAGTCTACCTCGCGAAAAGCAAGGTTGAGGTGGTTGAATGTCGGTCGTGTCATATCACGGCCGTAATTTTTTCAGGGTTGGTGCAATAGAAACACTACAAGGGGAGTATTTGGAGAATGATTGCAGTTTGCAGTTCTGTTTGTTTGTTTTGTCCTTGTTCTTGTTCAGGGGCTCCAAAAGCCTCAAGAACAAATAGTTGGTGATGGTGAGCCTTGAGCCCCGGGCTTCTTGTGTTCAGCTTTTCTCCTTCATGGCACTAACCTTGCATCATCACACTTTCCACCGCGCAGGGAAGCCTGGCATTCGTTCTAAACCGAGTGATCTGGTTTAGAAAAGAAGAAAAGCATGTTCTCCCCGTTTCCCCTAGGGTAGGTACCCTCACAAAAAAACATGCAGTAATCCTGGTCTCTATACTGCCTCCGCATGGTCAGCCGGGGCGCCTGATGGAGGGGAAAGGAACTGGTTGGAATAACGTGTTCCTTCCACACGCTACGTCCTACCGGGGAAACTCCCCTCCCCCCCGCGCCGAGCCCTCTCTATCGCCAAGATCCCGCCCTATAGCTGCGGCTGATTGGTCCAAACCTGGCAGTGGTCACTGTCGACTCCAATCCCCGAGCGAGTCCAGATGGAGGCTGTATTGCCACATGCCACAACAAATTACTTTTTTCTTTTTGAGCGGTGGTCACAACGCTCCTATACGTGGCCGTGTGTGTGGGTCTGTCTGTCTGTCTGTCTGTATGCGTGTCTGTATGTAGCCTACAGTACCTTTTGTGACCACACATGTTAAGGGAGGGGCGCTGTTGTTCAGGCCAGGCCAGACACAGACACAGACACAGACACAGACACAGACACAGACAGACACACACAGACACACACAGACACACACACACAATATATATATATTTGTTTTGCTGTTGCGCAGCCTCCACGACCACCGCTCAGTTCACACGGGTGTGATTTTTTTTTTTTTAGATTTGTTTTGGGGGCTTTCATGCCTTTATTGATAGGACAGTAGACTGACAGGAAATGAGGAGAGAGATGGGGAGTGACACGCAGCAAAGGTAGTTGGGATCGGAAATCGAACCAGCGACATGCTGTCAGGCTACACTGAGCCTATGTGGTATGAGCCTGGACCGGTAGGTCAGTGGGTACCCCCAAATTACCTTTTATGACTGTTTTCTTTTTTCTTTTCTTTTTTTTCTACATGGTACTGTTTTATTTGTCTGTCATTCAATGTTTTGAGTTAAAAAACCCCGTAAGCCCAAAAGCTTTCTTGAGGTGTTGATCCTTTTGGTTGACCGTGTACCTGTAGTTGAACTGTACTGTCATGAAACTGTACCTTTTCCTATGCAAACTTCTAATAAATACTTCAATCAACCAATCAGTCATGTTTGTGTAGGGCTGTCACGATGATGACATTTTACATCACTCAAATAATTTCGATTAACGATGTAATAATTATGTTTTTGTCGTTGACAATTACATTTCTGTTTGGCTTGTAGGCTTTGAAGTAGCACATGGCAGATACGACACATATAACAACTTTATACTTAAAAAAAGAACATTGATCTTGGAAATAGCCAACCTAAAAGCTCACAACGCGCCGCAAGCTTGTAGATCTGCCATTTTCCACTATTTTTGAAAATGTTTGAAAACATAAATTATTAACCTTGTTCAACCTGTAAACGATTGACGATTATGACAAAATAATTGCGATTATGTCAAATGATCACGATTTGACGACCGTGTCCTAACTGTGACAGGCCTATGTCTGTGTTGTTGTTAGGGCTGTCACGATATGACATTTTACATGACGATTAATTGTCACTCAAATAATTGGCGATTAACAATTTAATTGTGTATTTGTCGTTCATAATTACATTTCTCTTTGGCTTTTAGGCTTTGAAGTTGCATAATGGTAGATATGACACATAACCTAAATATACAAATACATTACTGACATATTTGACAACTTACTACTTAAAAAAAATAACATTGATAGTGTAAATAGCCGATCTACAAGCTCACAACGCGTCGCGATGCGACGCGTTGTGAGCTTGTAGATCTGCTATTTCCACTATTTCTGATATTTTTCAACATTCACGATAGAGAGTATGCGTGTGACATCACTGTTGCTGGAAGTTATGTGGGAACACGCCTACTGAGTGGCAAAAAACTCATTTCTGCCATTGACAGCCCATACATCCAAACAGAAAAGTCCTTTCTGATTGTATTAAACAAAGTTAAACTCACCAACATTGCGGCTGTACTGAAAGCTTGAATTATCCTCTTTCTATCTGCACATTTTTTGTTTCATAAAAATCCACCATAGGCATGTTATGAGCTACTATCTGTCAAGACATTCTGTGCAGGTTTTTATTTTTCCAAGTGTCAGAGTTTGGAAGCACTCGTTTTCTACAACACAACATCCTGCTGCCTCCTGCATTATGTGCAAATTAGAAACAGGTGGTATGCAGGGGCGTTGAGTGATTTGCAACTAGCACTTCCAAACTCCAATGCTCCATGCTGCTCAATGTTTTGCCACTCAGTCTAGATTAGGAGGGCGGGTCCCAGTGGACTTGCATACCCTCTATTATGACGATTATGACAAAATAATTGCGATCATGTCAAATGATCGCGATTAGACGACCGTGTCATAACTATTATGTCTGTGTTGTCGTCCCTCCACGCAGCCTGGCGGAGGACCGGGGCTGCTCGCCGTACGACCAGGAGTCCATGGCCATCATCCACCTGAACAACACCACCGTCATGTACCTGAAGGAGGTCACCAAGTTCCTGGCCATGGTGTGCTTCCTGCGCCAGGAGAGCTTCGAGAGGAAAGGTCAGTGCACCGGTGGCGTCAGTTCAGCAAAGGCTAGGGCAGGGGTTTTCAAAGTGGGTGACGGGGCACCCTGGGGTGCCGCAACGGCAGTCCAGGGGTGCCGCGAGATCATTTGATAATATTTGGAATTCATTTGGACACTTGAAAAAATATTTAGTATCCTTTTAAACTTGAAGTACAACGTTATTTCCAGTCAGTTCTAACCAAAATGGCTGTTATCTCAATGTTTTCCTCACAACATAATCACTAAAATATCGTCACTGTCGGGCAGAAACCTCGTATCTCCAAGTTTCAAATGTGTACGTCTTTTGGTACAAGACGCACAAAACAAGTGAAAACAGCCGATCTACATGTGCTTGTAGATCTGCTGTTTTCACTAGTTTAGTACATTTTATAGATGATATACAAAACAAACGGTTTTGGACATACAAGGTTTCCACCCGACAATGACGATATGCTATAAATATAAGGTGCTGGGAGTGAAAATTATAATGTAGGGGTGCCTCGGATTAAAAAAATATTTATTGGGTGCCCTGAGACAAAAAGGTTTGGGAACCCCTGGGCTAGGGTATGGGAGTCCTCGTGCGTACGCCCGCAGGGCATGCGCGAAAAATAGGATTTTGACAGTTTTTTTTCTCCCGGTTTCTACGGTTTCTTGGGCTGGATATGGCAGCCTGGAATGGTTGTTCAAGTGCAGCTAAACTTGGCATGTTAGTAAACGTGCCGCAATTAACAATAATGCATTGCACCTGTGCAGCTGACCTGCGGAACCAGGGAATATACCATTTTGTCAAGATGGGGAGAATACAAGTGTGGAGAATATACTTATAATACATTGTTAAAGTGACCATTTTGTTAAATTTAGCATTTGTAGTTATTTTACTGTAATTTAACAACATAATAACCAGCACAGATAGACAAAGAGACATTCATGGATTTATATTTATACTGTACACACCCGCTCCACCCCTCATCTGCGCACAGTGCTCAGACAGGTAAAAGAACGAACGCTCGTTATGGCGCGGCGGAAATGTGAAGCAAAGAACGAGCGCTCGTTTAGCAGTAAAATAGTTAACCTGCTAGTCCAACTCTACTGCAGTATATTTACAGTACAGTAAGTCAAAATGCTTAGTAGTCCAGGCGTTTCGGGCAGTATTTTGATGTAATCGTGCACTTTATGAAAGAAGCATGAAATTTGGCACACAGTTAGAACATGCCATATGGAACATTTTTGGCTATAGGGGCATTGCAGATTTGTCTTGGGAAACCTGTGGGAGCCAATTAAAGTTGGGCTCTCATAGACTTTACTATAGAGTAAAATAATATAAAAAATACATATGCTTTAAGTAGCATGTAAGGGGTCAAACTAGGTGTTTTTGGGGATGCTGAATCCAATGCAAACATTTGTTTTGCAGGAAAAACATTCCTTGGGCTAAAAACGGACCCCATAAATCTATGGTTTAGTGATGAGTCATCACTTTTCAAAGTTTAGTGGCGGCCGTTTCTCGGAAAGGAATGTTTTTTGTGCAAAACAAATGCTTGCATTGGATGCAGAATCCCGAATAACACCTAGTTTGACCCCTCACATGCCACTTAAAGCATATTTATTTTTTGTATTTATTTGACTCTATAGTAAAGTCTATGAGAGCAACTTCGATTGGTTCCCACAAGTTTCCCAAGACAAATCTGCTATGCCCCTATAGCCAAAAATGTTCCATATGGCATGTTCTAACTGTGTGCCAAATTTCATGCTTCTTTCATAAAGTGCACGATGTTTGCCTGAAACGCTCGGACTATAGAGAGGGCCTCCATTCTTTCTGGTAATGAGTGATGGTTTCAGTAATTCATCGTAGTTGCCGGTGACCTCATGTCAAAGCCTCCGTCAGCTCCACTCATCTCGAAATCCACTTTTCATGCTGTTGTTAATGAGCGTCCATCCATATGCAGAGAACCATATTCATTGAGATCCATCGTTTTGCACCGGACTGCTTTGACCTTGTAAACTCCACGCTGCTCACCGTTCCCTCTGAGCCTTGTATTCCAGTTAGCAGATCATTTTAAATGCTGGCGATTCAAATAATGTGGAGGGGGAAAAAATAACGGTAGCTCTGTTATCATATCCATATTTTATTCTATGAAGTTGGTTGTTTGAACTGATATTCCTTGGATTCGAAAATCAGGTGCTGAAGCCAAAAAAACGTGTATGACTTGCCAACTGGATTTTACAGGGAATGGAATGAAATCGACCCTACAGTAAGGTAAAGTTAGCCGAGTGTTAGACCAATCTGGGAACTAAATCAAAAACCAATAGCTTTCTTCACAAAATGTGTTCATAAAAGTGTCTACTATCACCTCTGAACTTTCTCAATCACAACTCCCTTCGGAAACTTTGTGGGAGCCAATCAAAGTTGGGGGTATCGGGATACCTGGGCCTCGGATTAAAGGGGATAAAATTATAAAATATGAGCATATGGGGTGTGTAATTGGGCTGCTGAATCCATTCCAACCATTAGTTTACAGTTAAAATGACTCCTTGGCCATAAAAAAGGCCTAATTGGCTAAGGCCTAGCCAATCATGTCCTTCGAGTTCACCTGTGTCCTGTTAGTCCCTATGTTTTAAACCCTTTTGAGTGTTCCTTGTCAGATTGTATCATGTTATCCTGTGTGTCATGATGTGCGCTTACCCACCTGATCTTGAATAGTTTTCATTAATTCAAACCCTACTCCAACCATTTTTTTTATTGCCAATATATGTCTCGTGGCCTATTTTATGGCCAAGGAGTAATTTTTACTGATAACTAATGGTTGGAATGGATTCAGCAGCCTCAAAATACCCTAATTACACACCTCATATGCTCACATTGGCCATTTTTATTTTTCCCCCTTTAATCCTAGGCCCTCGGGATACCCCCAACTTTGATTGGCTCCCACAAAGTTTCCGAAGGGAGTTGTGATAGAGAAAGTTCAGAGGTGATAGTAGTCACCTTTATGAACACATTTGTGAAGAAAGCTATTGATTTAGATTTAGTTCCCAGATTGGTCTAACACTCGGCTAACTTCATATATCTCACCAAATTCTGGGCCCTGGGTACAAGCATTCACTGCAGGGCCCCCATGAATGTTCTTCATAGGGGGAGGGGGTTTATCCCATTTAGACTGGGAACGCATTATTACGCGTTATTTTGTGTTTAAACTATGGAAAAATAGCAGATGTACAAGTTCACAGCGCAGCACCGAGTGCCGCGCTGTGAGCTTGTAGATGTGTTTTTGGAAAATGTTGACAATTTGTGCAAGTCTTTGAATATTTCAAATCCTTCTAACGTTTTTTGAAAAACCTCTGTTTCTATGTCAGTGGTGCTCAAACCTTTTCATGTCAAGGACCCCCAAAATTGCACGGACGCTTAAAAAAATAAATACATATAAATACATATACCGCATACAAGCTCACAGCGTGCCACTCAGTGCCGTGCTGTGAGATTGTATATCTGCTATTTTTCAATAGCTAAAGTATAACATAATTAAGGCCCCTCCACCTTGGGCCCTAGTAACTCCGTCCCACTCCCCCCTCCCCCCCTTGTGACGCCCCAGCACAGGGGTGGGGTGGGGTGGGGTGGGGTGGTGGTGGGAGCAAAAAAAACGAAACGAAAAAAAAAAAATCTTTAGCGCAGAGTACAAAGCAGCAGCAGCAGCAGGAAAGAATGCGCTTTGAGCAAGGAGGTTTAAATAGCCGATCAGCCGTTTTCTTGAAAAAAAAAAGAAAATCTGTATTCTACAAGCTCACCCATTTTCATAAGATGTAACCTCTTTCAATTCAAGTGCTTATCAGGGTGGGGTTTCCCCAGTTCAAATTATGATTATTTGGGAGGGGGCGCAGCCCGAAAAGTTTGAGAACCACTGATCGACCCATTAAAATCCAAGTGTTGGTCTGAGCGTGAAATGGAATCAAAATGAATTGACCCTATGATCCGTAAAATAACAATCATCTACAAAATCAAAGTATTAATCTAACTATGAAAAGTGTACTTAATGGAACCTAATGGACCTGCAATAATGTCGGGGAGGCAGGGTACTTTACTCTAAGATATAATAATTAGACCAATAATTTATATTTTACTGTTGCACATCTACACAGTTTACTCGTAAAATGTGGATTCACCACGTTGGATCTCAAAAGGTTTTGCAGAGCAATTTCATTCATTATCTTTTATTTTAGGTAATTATCGCATGATTTAAGGACTTTGCACACAGGCGCGATTTTCAACCATTGTGTTTTACCCGTTTGGTGCATGATTAAAACGCATTGGATTTGGTGTGCAAGGCTGTGTGGAATCCACACTGCGGATCTGAAAAGGAGTCATAAAAGGAGTCAATGATTTTTTACAACATGCGACAAGACGCACAAATCGAACTGGGTTCGATCGGGAAAAAACGCACTGCCGCAGCCACCTGCCGCATGGCAAATTTGGAGCCAGTGTGCATGAGGTCATAGAGAATCATTGTTTTCTTTAAAAAAAAAAAATTGTTTTTTCTGTGTGAAAAAAAAACGTGTCTGTGTGCAAAGCCCTTTAGTGTATTCTTTAACATCGGATTGTATATTAGTAAACATACTTTTCATGGCAGACTGTGGATGTTTTTCGTATAACATGAAACGTGCATCTGTTCCCACTTTGCACCGTTTTTTTGGTAGCACCTTTCATTATAGTCTCACTATGGACATAAGAAATCTGGAGATAAGGATGTTTCAGCAGCGATCTATCTATCATTACCCCTGCTGCTAACCCTTCCCACGAGCTCCAAGAGAAGGCGATACGAGTGGTTGTTCATAACGGCGCCCAGCTCCCCCGCCCGCCCCCACCGGAGTAGCCCCCACCAGGGAGCTGTAATAGCCAGCCTGTTCAGGCATGCTCGTGTCGCCTGAAGGCAAGCGGGGAGGTGGAGGTGAATCCCCGGTCATGTCATTCTAGTGTTGGTGATTTTCTTTTTTTTTTTTCTTTTTTGGTTCGGTAATTTCTGTGGTGGAAAAGGTACTTGTATTCCTTACTTAAGTAAAAGTATAAATACCTCCATATACAAATATTCTGTTACAAGTAAAAGTCTGGAATTCAAAATGTACTTGAGTAAAAGTATTGAAAGTATTGGCATCAAAATGTACTTAAAGTACCTAAAGTAAAAGTACAAAATGTATGAAAATAGCCGATCTAAAATAGCCGATCTACAAAATAGCCGATCTACAAGCCTCAAGCATCGCGACGCGTTGTGAGCTTGTAGATCGGCTATTTTCAAATAGCCTATGGTATAAAAATAGGGCTAATGTGGTTTATGTATGTTTTATAATATTATAATTTATATCTGCAAAGTAACTAGTAACGTCAAGTTTTCAAATAAATGTAGTGGAGTAAAAGTACAATATTTGGATCCCAGATGTAGTGGAGTAGAAGTAAAAGTTGGAAATATTAAAGTAAAGTACAAATACCTCAAAATTGTACCTAAGTAAATGTACTTAGATACTTTACACCACTGGGTAATTTGCACAACCAAGCCACTTCCTTGTGTTCAGCTATCTGTTTTGCTGTGCGAGTGTCGTGTCGCCCACAACATCAGCCGATTTCACAAAGTAGCGTTGTTATGTATAATGTTAGAAGGGGGAGGGGAGAAAACATAAGAAATGGTAATGGTCACTGTGCCGAGGCTTGAAACAAGCTGCCCAGGCTAGCGCTGGCTGACGCAAGGAGGTGGCAAGAAAGTGGAAGATTGCAAAGTCAACTCCACTGCACCCACTGGCCCTCTGTTCGGCTTTCTGTGTGTGTGTGTGTGTGTGTGTGTGTGTGTGTGTGCGTGGGTGTGTGTGTGTGTGTGTGTGTGTGTGTGCGTGGGACGAAGCAGTCATCTGATGGTCCTGGCGGATACACTGCGCGGAAACACTGATGGTGATTTTCAACCGTCGCCTTCTCGCAGCGCTAGAAGGAGAGATGTACTGTACAGTATTATGACAGAACTGTGCTCTTGTTATCATGTCAGGATAAATTCACGGGTCTAATTATGTTCTCAACCTTTTATGTTGGAAGTGTTTCGTCAGAGCTTATTTTAATGGTCAATGCCATGATTCTTTTTCTATGTCAACATATAGAGCATCGCAGCGGAAGTGGTTTACTGGGGTCACTTAAAAATCGTCTATTTTCACAATTTCTGCCTCTAATATTTGACAATTTGGCCAATGTTAAATTTGTCATTTTAGAGGTATTAAAAAGTCCTTCAATTGTCACTTTAGAAATGTGCATACACCCTCTTTAAACTGCAACTTTATGTTGGTTTGTTAACTGTTGAGTGAGAAAACAATGTTGCACATTAATCATCTGGGGACCCCCCAAAATAATTTGGGGACCCCCCTCCCCCCTGGGGGTCCCGACCCACAGGTTGAGAACCACTGCTCTAAAACAAAACCATCTTTTCCACCGTCTGCAGTCGTCTTTCTGGCTCCCAAATTGATATTTAGTTGGCCGTTGACCCTCATCTGAAAAGGTTTCGTGGCAGGCACACAGCAGAAGATTTATGTAAATAAAAGAAGAAAAAAAAGAACAGGTAGGTGTGCAGCCCCTAGTGCAGCCCTGGGGGCAATTGTGGCACGAAGGCAGATTTTCATATGGCCCGCGGCTTTCTTCCCAGAATGCATTATTTATGATTTACCGGTATAAAGTGAAATTCGTGTATTGAAGTTACTTTTGTGTTTTGAAATTAACCTGGTCAAATAGGCCATTTCTCAATAGAATCTGAGTCCTAACTGCTTGCATTGAGTGGCTCAGGGGTAGAGTTGCCGACCTAGAACACGGCGGGTTCCCAGTTCGATCCCGGGCTCCCCCAGAGTTAGTGTCGAAGAGTCCTTGAGCAAGACTCTGAACCCTTAGTTGCTCCCTGTGAGCAGGTTGGTGCCTTGCTTGGTTTACTCCGCCATCGGTGTATGAATGCGTGTGTGAATGGATGAATGTAATGCACAATCTATGTAAAGTGCCTTGGATAAAGGCGCTACATAAATGCACCATTTACCATTTACCAGTGAAGGAAAAATACAGCCCCTTTCATCAGCGTCGCGAACGGAATTCATCAGCGAGAAAGAATGTAACAAACACAAATCTGAATTGCCAGTTGATGCAATCAGCTCCACATTCACAAAGTGGATGCTATACCGCCATCATTATTGATTGCATAATTCATCTGCATACATCGTTTCTGTCTGAAGGCTTAGCCCATTAAGACCTGAGGGCGACTTCTTTTCTTTTATATATAATTTTTATCCCACAGTTTTGCAACCCATTTTCTCACCCAGTGCCAACTACCTAACCTGTAGTCCTGGTTTCCACTCTCCCTCTGCCGCGCCAGGGGAATTGGGGAGCACCTGGCTGGCTAGGGGGAGGTAGTATAGAAACCAGGACTGCTGCATGTTTTTGTGAGGGCATCTACCCTAGGAGACACGGGGAGAACATGCAAACTCCACACAGAAAGGCCCTATCGCCAACCCCACCTAGGGTGTGGGTGCTGATGACACGGAGGAGAGAACACTCCCCCAGCGCCCACAGCGTCCCCCGGCGGGAATTGAACCCAGGACCTTCTACCTGTGACCCAATTATTACATTAATCGTCTAATCGCAATTATTTGACATAATCGTCATAATCGTTTCCATGTTGAAAAATGTTCATGCATTTTCAACCAAAAGAAAATAGTAGAAATAGCCGATCTGCAAGCTCACCACGCGTCGTGGTGCGGTGGTCCGGGCACCCTATAGGCTGCAATGCCAGCCTGACAGCCTGTCGCGGGTTCAAATCCCGATCCCGAAAATCTTTGTGTCACTCCCCATCATGGCCCAAAAACCAATCTTTAAAAATAAAAGTGTTCTCTTGAAAAAATAGATATGTAAAGATTTGTTAACGATTGTTAACGACCTAAATAAAAAGGCTCATCAGCTATGAGCTTGTAGAGCTGCTATTGTTTTCTTTTTTGTTTTATCCCATGATTTTTGTAACCCATTTTCATTCACCCGGTGTCAATCAATGGTGAAAGTGAGCCGGAACGGCCGGAACCCCCGTTCCGTTAAAACATTCGGGGCCGGAACGGCGTTCCGTTAAGAAGAGGAGAAGCCAGCTGTCAAAATCCCATGTTAAATAGCCAGCCACAAACGCACGTCCAGGAAGAAAACAATAGCCTATACTAAAGTCAGATTAACATACAGTACACAAGTGTTACTAGTTATATTTTCTGATAAAGTGCTTCTAAATTATTCCCGTGGGTTTGTGTAGGTCAGTGTGATCCAGTCTGTTTGCGTTTCAGTGTTTGTTTGACACGGAGCGAGTGGGTGGGACGTTCGCGAACGAATCGAGTCTTTTGAACGGCTCTTTGAAATGAACGATAGGATTCGGTTCACAGTAGGGAGCCGTTCCTTTCTAATGAACAGTGGTGGGAAAATTACTCAATTTCTTTAGAAATATCAATACTGCAATCAAGTAGAAGTTTGGAATGTTAATGTACTTGAGTAGTAGAAGTATCAAAATGTAGGCCTACGTCTTTTGAACGGCTCTTTGAAAGGAACGGATCCCAGAGATCCGGCTCACTTCAAAGAGCCATAAATCCCATCTCTAGGAGGACTCGTGTCTGTGCCTGCATGCGGCAATAAATGCAGAATAGACCAAAATGATTCAATTCTGCATCTGGAAATGGGAGATGTAGTGGAGTAGAATTAAAAGTATTGGAAATACTCCAGTAAAGTAGGCTAGGCTATACTTAAATACAGTACTTTAGTAAATGTAGGTCTACTTAGTTACTTTAGATAACTGGTTATAATAATATTAATAATAATATATATAATAATATAATAAATATAATAATATATATATATATAATATATATATATATATGCTTACCCTTCTGTATGGAACAATGAACAATATGAAGAGGCTTATTATAGAAGGGCAGCAGGTGGGCCTCCCAAAATGCAGGTTTCTATGCATTTCAGGGGTTTTGGGGGATTAGAGCCTCCCAAATTTTTTTCGGCCGTGCGGCGACAGTTCCGGCAAGAATTTCAAACCACTTTCACCACTGGTGTCAATTATCTAATGTAGTCCTGGGCGCTACACTCCCTCTGCCAACCTGTGAGGACAACTCCCGGTTGCAGCCCGTACTGAATACAAAACACTGATGCTGACCTTCAAAGCAGCCAAAGGTATGGCAACTCCATACCTCCAAAACCTGATCAACCTCTACATCCCCACCTGTTCACTTAGATCAGCCAATACAGGGATGCTGACAGAACCTTTGCTAAAAAACCCAGGACAAAAATCCACTCGTCCTAGACGGTTTTCTCTCCTGTCCCCCAAACTGTGGAATACACCCCTTGTCGCACTTAGAACTAGCGGTGGTCGTGCTTGCATAACATCCTCAGACTAGGATTTGAGTCTAGGATGTACAGGCTATGCTACACACACATGTTTTGCTATGGCAAAACGCTGAGGAAAAAGGCTACAGACATACGACATATGACATCACTAGACAAACATGATGCTACGTACACACATTTTGCTATGACAAAATGCTGAGGAAAAAGGCTACAGACACACGCACAGCCACTCTATGGAGCGGTTTACGTGCTACACACACGTTTTGCTATGGCAAAACACTGAGGAAAAAGGCTACAGACACACGACATGTGACATCACTAGACAAACATGATGCTACGTACACACATTTTGCTATGGCAAAACGCTGAGGATAAAGGCTACAGACATACGACATATGACATCACTAGACAAACATGATGCTACGTACACACATTTTACTATAGCAAAATGCTGAGGAAAAAGGCTACGGACACACGCACAGCCACTTATAGGTGGTTCAAAAAACAGGTAAAGAAACCTGTGGAAAAAATGCATTTGCAGGACATTTTCAGTAAAAGAGCAATAAAATACTGAAGAGTTGAAACAGCACATCTGTATAGCTAAAATCTAAACTGACACGGTACGCTTTCCCGGTTTTAACGTGATAGAATATGCTCCTTTTCAAAGCACTCCCATTATGCTTCCTTATGAACAAAGGGCATCGGTGACAGCGTGCAGGGGCGTCACCCAGGGGGAGTAGGGCCCAAGGTGAAGGGGCCTTAATCATTTTACACTTTATCTGCGCTGCGAGCATGTAGATCTGCTATTTTTGAAAAGTCATGAAAACGTGTGCAAATCTTAGAATATATATATATGTATTTTTAAACGAACATTTGCAACTCAGTTTTTGCTTCTGGGGGGTCCCTGGAACAACATGTTTTGAGATGGGGTTCCGTGGCCAGATACATGTCATTTTGGGGGTCCTTCACATGAAAACGTTTGAGCACCACTGACATAGAAACTGACATGTTTTTTTTTTTCAAAAAACCTTGAAATATTTGAAATATTCAAATACTTGCACACATTTTCACGATTCTTCAAAAATGGCAGATTTACAAGCTCGCAGCGGGGCACTCGGTGCCGCGCTGTGAGCTTGTATATCTGCTATTTTTCAATAGTTAAAGCACAAAATAATGCGTTCCCAGTCTAAATGGGTTAAACCCCCTCCTCCCCCTATGAAGAACATTCATGGGGGGCCCGCTGTGAATCCTTGTACCCAGGGCCCAGGATTTGGTGTGACACCCCTGACGGCGCGCTCGCCTCGTTCGGCTGACCCTCGAACCCAATTAGGGATGATTGTTAAGCTCACATTTACCGAGATCAGATCTTTCCTCAAAACGCACGAAAGCGACACGGAAAAAAGGATTAGCAAATGTATTTCTGCATTTCAAACGTACAGTAAATGACCCCAAAGGATTTAAAGTTTGTCAGCGCACGCAAAAATCCACATAATATAAGGTTTGCAATGTATTTCTGATGCAGTGGTGGTAAAGTAACTAACATTTACTCAAGTACGCTAAAGTAAGTAAGCCTTGTACTCAAGTCCAATTTTGACGTCTTCTTTACTTATAGCCGGGGAGCCACAGGCCCAAAAGCTCAAAGAATAGGATTTTACCTGTGACGTCATGACATACTTTTTATTATTGTTTTTTCTATTAATTTGGTCATTAAGGTACACAGAATGAGAGGCCTGCTCTGTCGGAAACATTGCGAAAAAAAAGTTATGGCCATTTGTATCACTGTCCCATCGACTTCACTATACAGGAAAGAAACACACCAAAAATAAATATGCTTTAAGTAGCATGTGAGGGGTCAAACTAGGGGTTCTTGATGATTCCGAATCCATTGCAAGCATTTGTTTTGCATGAAAAACATTCCTTGGGCTAGAAAACGGACCAAAATAACCGTGAAAAGTGATGACTCATCACTTTTCACAGGTTTGAGAGGCTGAAATCTAGCCCAAGGAATGTTTTTCATGCAAAACAAATGCTTGCAATGGATTCAGAATCATGAAGAACCCCTAGTTTGACCCCTCACATGCTACTTAAAGCATATTTTTTGGTGTGTTTTTTCCAGTATAGTGAAGTCAATGGGAAACTTTTTTCGCAATGTTTCCGGCAGAGCAGGCCTCTCATTCTGAGTACCTTATTGACCAAATTAATAAGAAAAACTAAATTTGGAGTATGTCATGACATCACAGGTCTTCTCTCATTTTGGCACAGTGGCTCCCCGGCTATTAACTGGATTATTTCCAATTTTCAATACTTCTACCCTTCCACATCTCAGAGGTAAACATTGTACTTTTACGCCACTACAATTATTTGAAAACGTTAACTTTTAAAATGAGAGTACTTTTTTCCCCACCACCACGCTTCAGTATGTTCTCACTGGATTGATTGACAGGCAGTGATGGCTGGATGCATGATGCTATCTATCCACTGCTGTCAGTCAAAGCCCTATAATTCACAATATAACCATCATAAAAATATCAACTTGGTATGGAAACGCTGAACAGACTTTAAGCTCGTTGAGTCATAACCTTTTTTTTTTTTTTTCTCGCTATGCCAATTATTTCCCTGCACACATTTATTTGTTTTATTCACTCGCGGTTGTAGCCTACTGGCTCACCTTGCCCAATGAGGAGCCCCCACTGGGAGGGCATAGAGGTTAACCCCGCGTAGCCAGGCTTACTGACCTGCGAAGAGAAAAGCCTGCTGGGCATGATATGAGGCAGAGAGAGTTCTAGGAGGCGGGGCTTTGGCCGTGTGAATTTTCAAAATAATTCACTAATAAATGAATGGCCATATATGGAGAGCTCGGTGTTATCTCCATATTTGGGAAAAAACGTTTTCAAGCCAAGGACCCCTTAGCTGAGAGAGAGATGAAGCAGGGACCCCCTCTACTAGCCTGGCGTTGCTCGTACAAATTCCTCACTGCGTATCGGATATTAGTCTGGACTCGCGAGTAGAATTTTCATTTTCAAGGGGTGGGTTCAAAAAATGGCTCTGGACACGATTGGTTAGACCAGACCAATGCTGAGCCCTGATTGGTTCCCCCACATTTTGGGGGAGAGGAAATGGATTCACAATTGAGCGGGGCCAGACCCATATTTGCCAAGGGCGGATTGGTCTGGTTCCAGGCTACCCCTTTAGATATTGTATAAATGTGTGATGCAGATTTTCATGGATTTCATAGATTCATGTTGTCAATGTGTATTTTCAGACATTTAACCACTTAAATCGTCTATTTTGTAAACGCGACCTTTCACTCTGCACTGCTCTTTTTTACCTCTACACCAAACCTATTTGCCGAAAATAGCCGATCTACAAGCTGTGAGGCGTTGAGAGCTTGTATATCTGCTATTTTCGGCCAAAGTTCTCCTCGGAATAGGGATGTGAGGTTTCAAGTTGTTAATCTAAAAGAATCATCCTATCACACAAGGATGTGGCGGCCCGCCTGTATCAACTCTGAGGACCCCCTAGATAGGGGTCCCGGAGCCCCTGTTGAAGACCCCCCTGTTGGTCTACACGTTGGGAGCGGGCCGCCTTTCACCGTGCTTCTTGGTGAAGTCCGCTGCGTTCTTGAAGAACCACTTGCGGTCTTTGGTGTATTCGTCGTCCAGGTCGGACCTCAGAGAGTGATCGATCGTATTTTGTGCTTTTAACTATTGAAAAATAGCAGATATACAAGCTCACAGCGCGGCACCGAGTGCCGCGCTGCAAGCTTGTAGATTTGCTATTTTTTTTTCTTTGCAAGTCTCTGAATATTTCAAATTCTTCTAAGTTTTGTCTTGGATAAAACCTAGGTTTTTGTGTCAGTGGTGCTCAAACTTTTTCGTGTGAAGGACCCCCAAAATGATATGTATTTGGCCACGGACCCCCCATCTCAAAATATTTAGTTCCAGGGACCCCCCCCAGAAGCAAAGTTTGAGTTACAAAGGTTCACTTAAAAAATACATGTACATTCGAAGATCTGCACACATTTTCACGACTTTTAAAAAACAGCAGATCTACAAGCTCGCAGCGGGCCGCCTTTCACCGTGCTTCTTGGTGAAGTCCTCTGCGTTCTTGAAGAACTTCTTGCGGTCCTTGGTGAATTCGTCTGCCAGGTCGGCCCTCAGAGGGTGATCGGGCTCCGGCTCGTTCACCATGGCAATGAGGGTCTCGAGCACCTGCTCCACCTTGGTGGCTGGCTTCCAGTTCTCCGTGTTGATGATGGGCAGACACACCTGTCCTTTCTGGTCGATGTTGGGGTGGTAGATCTTGGTCTTGAACAGGATCTTGGGAGGCTTGAAAGGGTACTCCTTGGGGAAGTTGATCTCGATCCTGAAGGCCCCCTTGTCGTAAGGCTTGCTGTCGGGAACGATGAGCCCTTGCCACTTCAACACGTTTGACTCGTCGACTTGGATGTTCCGGAAGTTTGTCATTGCGGACTTGCGGATGTCCATGAGTTCCTTGTGAAGCCTTCTGGTCGCTGCCATCTTGAAACTACTGGGAAAAAAATGTAATTATCTCGTATAACTCTCACTGTATGGGACGTTGGCACTTAATCTTCAAGGGGAAGCTGCAAAAAGCAATCGGATGCTTGCTCAGACCTGCTAATGGTCTCGTGTTTATTTGACGAACCATTTTAAAGGACATGATTGCGATGACCAACAGCGTGATGTAGTTGCAAGATGTTGTCACAATGTTATGATACGTTAAAATCATTGCATTCCGTAAACGTGTCCTTATTCGCCAATAGATGTGTACTGTGTTTAGAAGACATGGCCCTGTGACGTGAACGGAGATGACGCAACTCTCCTTGAATGGCTCTGCCATTCGGCCATGCCCATATATAGACCACACTATGATGTCAGTACTAGGACGTCACATTGATGACATCATAGTACATCAGGGGTCTTCAACGTTTGCAGCCCAAGGACCCCTTAGTTGAGAGAGAGATGAAGCAGGGACCCCACAACCTGTTCATAGATTACATATAGTTTCATCGTTTGACAGCACAATCGTCAGTGTATTTTGGATGCATGTCAATTTGTGTTTTCAGATATTTAACCACTTGAACCGTCAATACTTAATAAACTTGACCTTTCACTCTGTACTTGTCCTGCTCTTTTTCCCCTCTACACCAAACCTCATTGCCGAAAATGGACAATCTACAAGCTCACAACGCCGTTGTGAGCTTGTAGATCTGCTATATTTGGCTAAAGTTCTCAAAATTTGGACACTAGGGTTCAAGTGGTTCATATAAAAAAGGAGAAAAAAAAGGTTTCTATCACACAAAGATTTGGAGGACCCCCTGTAGACTAGTAACTCTGAGGACCCCCTGTTGAAGACCCCTGTAGTTAGGTGCCGTTGAATATAGCATGTCTGTCCAAAGTGGCAGAGGAGAACAGAGGAGAGGAGATACAGGGCTCTATTTTCGGGGGAAGAGGGCCGAACTGAATCCACACCGAAATCCTGATGACGCGGGTTACTCCCGCGGGGTTTTGGCATTTGTGATATCAGGGGTTGTTTTTGATTAGAGCTCCACCTGTGTTGTCAACTGCAGTCACGTAGTCTGGAAAGGAAGTGAGACCGTGCGAACATGATGTGAAACGTGTCAGGTTAGCACAGTCTCACTTTTCAAATGACTGAATCTTGTTTCTTGTGTCCCAAAACATTAAAATAAGAGTTGGTTGTCTCGGGGCTGAAATGGCCCTCTAAAGCCTCTATCATAGTCTAAGGTGAAGAGCTATCACCTCACTGTCATGTAGTTTTCCAGCTATCACCTAAAAATGTATAACAAAGCCTAGTTCATAGCTAGAAAACTACACTGCACCGCAGACTGTACTATGATAGGGCCATAAGTTTAAATGACCAGTGTCCACCTGTAACTGTACTGTTCATTTCATACAGTACTTGGTTTCAATGAATGAACCCAGTACCTTTTACTGGGTTCGAAAATGTTGATTAAGGGGCGCCCGCTGGCCTAGTGGTCAAGGCGCATACCACATACTAGGCTATGATGCCTGCTGACGTCGCCGGTTCAATTCCCGATCCGGATGACCCTTGCCACATGTCATTCCCCATCTCTCTCCCAATGTCCTGTCAGTCTACTATCCTATCAAATAAAGGCATGAAAAGCCCAAAAACAAATCTTAAAAAAAAAAAAAAAATGTTGATTAATTCATTCTGATCTGTTTGAAAAATAGAAATGTACCCGCTACAGTTGTAACAAATAAAAGCCCGGGCCACTTATTAGACAATTTCAGGTATATATATTTTTTTTTTGTGTACACAGTGCTTTGGTTCAACGCCACTGTTTTATATTGTGCTCTATAAATAAACTGGATTTCATCGGATTGGATTGGATTTGAAAGCCTTTTTTTTTTTTATGTCAATTACTCAACATTCTGGCACGGCTGCTGGAGACGGCGGTCGAACCAGGGTGGTCGAACCAGGGCAGCGCGAGGGACAAATCGATCCAAAACCTTGAGAGGAGTGTGAAGCATTAACCCATTCAGGCCTGAGAAATACCCAACAAAAAATCTTCTAAATGTATGTTTCTATGATTAGTGGTTCTCAAACTTTTTAATGTCAAGGACCCCTAGAACTATATCATCATTGTCGGGTGGAAACCTTGTATGTCCAAAACCGTTAGTTTTGTATTTACCATTTTTAAAAAGCACACAACGCACACAACGCCTCGCAGTGCGAGGCATTGTGTGCTTGTAGATCTGCTATTTTCACTAGTTTTGTGCGACACTTTTGTATGATGAACTAGAGCAGGGGTCCTCAAATACAAATCTTGAAGGTCCACAAATATGTTTTTGAAACCGGTCTGGGTCCGGGGAAAAAAATAAAATAATAAACATATATATCCGCTTATTTTTATGTCGGTCAATCTTATATAGTAGGCAAAGATACAAAAAAGTAACAACAAGGGGTTGACACTATGGTCTCAGAGGCACTTGCCCGTCTGGCAAGTACAGGTCATGTTCTACTTGCCCTCAGGTCATGGCCACTTGCCCTCATAATCTTACATTAGGGATACCTTTCTTACATTATTTTACATTTGCTAATGTTAGTTTTTTTAGTAGTTTGTTGATGCAGTAATGGTCTTTTTCCGTTTCTTTCTTTATTAAAAGGGTCTCTAAATTATAACTTCACTGTCATCTGGCCTGGCCTGGCCTGGGGACTCTGAGTCCTCCAAAATCATTTGGGGACCTCACTTCACTTGACTAAAGAACAACAACCCATTGAAAGGAGAACAGTAGTAAATCAATGTGGAGCAGAGATATTTTGCACTAGTGTTAGTTGCTCTGGTTTCTTTTAACAAACTGGGATAATCTTCGAATAATTTATGCTTGTGTCGCAACATGAATATCGATCTGAAAACAAGTTGTTGCGCGTCGGTGACGATTGACGAAACGGCTCGTGGCTCACTCCTGTACTGTACCGAGTACTGCATGCAGCTCGCCATGCAGAAAGAGAGGCGGCCGTCACGGGCCGTGGCACGTCGCGACAAACTCTCCTGAGAGAAGATTACAATCCTGCAAACGTATTCACGTTGATGTTGATGTGCGTGAATGAAACCCACTGATTTATAACTAGTTGCACTGTTGCAGGCTGCAGTTAGAGCTAGCTGCTAGCTGCCTGCTCTGAAAGCTTCCACGCACGGTCTGTGGTGGTAACAGCCTGTCAGCGCGTCGTTGTCATAGAGATGACAACCCATAATACTACGTAGCCCGGCATCAGCCAATCAGCGCGTCGTTGTCTCTCTCTCTCACACACGCACACACACACACAGTCTCAGAGCGCATGCAATGAAGTGAACGAGAAGTGGAAACGAAACGTGGAGATATTTTCCGATTATTATTATTATTATTTTTTTTTTACTATAATTCGTCCTGGGTCCGGTCGGCGGTGAGAGATTTGAAGAAAAAAGAGTCACAATTTTTCAAAAATAGCAGATCTACAAGCTCGCAGCGCCGGCACTCACTCATCTGCCATTTCATTTTGTATTTTTTATACTAAAAGCAAACAAAGATTTGCGTTACCCCCGGTCTAAATGGCTTAAACTGCCTCATTATGTGCCTTTCTCCCCCCCCCCCCCCCCCTCCCCCCCGCAGGGCTTATCGACTACAACTTCCACTGCTTCAGGAAGGCCATCCAGGAGGTGTTCGACGTGCGGGTGGAGGTCCAGAAGAACCGCAAGCTCCTCAGCCAGAGGAGGTGGAGCCGGCAGGCCGTGACCAACGGCGGCCCCGGCGGCGGGAACCTGCACTGAGAGAGCAGGTGGCGGGGGCGCCGCCGCCGCCGCCATGGCGCCATGCAGGGACGTGCTGGCCATTGGGAAAAGCGGGACAACTCCCGAACGGTTCATTCACCGGCCGGTCCAGGCCGGGCCATTAGGAAAATAAATAAATAAAATGTTGGCCTTCGTTCCATTTTGGGGGCTGGGCGGCCAACAAATTAAATCGTCACTGTCGGGCAGAAACCTTGTATCTCCAAGTTTCAAATTAGATTTTTTTTTTCGCAAAGCAAAGCACTGCTTCATCATACAAGGCCGTTGCACAAAAGTAGTGAAAACAGCAGATCTACAAGCACACAATGCCTCGCGGCGCGAGGCGTTGTGTGCTTAGCTCGGCTGTTTTCACTAGTTTACAACATTTTTAAAATGATAAATACAAAACAAGCGGTTTTGGACGTACAAGGTTTCCACCCGACAACGACGAAATATAACTCATGTAATTGGCCCACTGGCTTGTCACTTGTCATGATCTGAAATGGAAAATCTTTGAGTAGCAGCAACACTATAGAGAGAGATCTCTGTGTGCTTAGCTCGGCTGTTTTCACTAGTTTACAAAATTTTTAAAATGATAAATACAAAACAAGCGGTTTTGGACGTACAAGGTTTCCACCCGACAACGACGAAATATAACTCATGTAATTGGCCCACTGGCTTGTCACTTGTCATGATCTGAAATGGAAAATCTTTGAGTAGCAGCAACACTATAGAGAGAGATCTCTCTCTATAGCGCGCAATGAGGGCCGCTCCAACTCTCTTTCCCGGGCTGAATCAGGGGCCCAGCACGTCCCTGGCGTCATGCCCGTCGGGTCAGCTAATGAATGTATCTGAACTTTGCTTTGGGCAATTATAGGTTCCCACAGACCCTAACCCGCTGAGACCGCCAACGCATTATTATGCATAATTACTTTAACCGTTGTTTTAATGCGTTAACTATTGAAAGAAATAGCAGATATACATGCTCACAGCGAGCTTGTAGATCTGATATTTTTTGAAAGATTGTGAACATTTGTGCAAGTCTTTGAATATTTTGTACCCGATTCTCGAAAAATGATTGATTGATAGATGTAAGCCATTTACCATGAGAGGGAGTGGGTTGTTGTCTGATTTACCCACTGTTTCATGGTTGTGCCACGAGCCGCAGGCGAGTGGCTAACAACCCTGAAACAGTGGGTAAATCAGACAACAACCCACGACCTTGAATGGTAAATTGCTTTTCTACCACTTTTCCCATATACATTTGTAACTTGCAAGGATCTTTAGTTACAATCATTAATTGTTTCATTATAGACATACCCTTCCGCCACTGCAGCAAAATAGTCCCATTCTAGTCACCACCAGATGGCGCCAACTCCATACTGATCCATATTGAGATGCCTTCACTAGCTTACAGCTAGTCTAGCGTCAGTTAGAAGCACAGTTTCGGCCGTAAATAGAGGCTGTTCGCTTCCAGAAAGGCATAGGTTCAGAGAAAAGGGGCTTTAAAGTTGGCGGATTGCATTGGATCTAAATAAATCGGCGACGATAGTACGTTCGCTAGTAAACATAGGACGCCCGCGACCAGTCATTGTTGGCTGGGGAAAGGTGTTCCGGCTCTGAAAGTCCCCGGATGCGTTACATGGCGCATTGATCTCGGAAATGTGCCTCATTACCATAAGAACGCATCCGGGCATTTCACACAGATAAATTTTGTTGGCTCATTTACTACAGTTTTAAGCCAATCACAATCCAGTATTTGAACATGTGACTAGAAAAAGTGGTAGAAAGATAGATAGATAGATAGATACCTTTATTATCCCATGGGGGAAAATCAGTGCTTCTCAAACGTTTTCATGTCAAGGACCCCCAAAATGACATTTATTTGGCCACGGACGACTCATCTCAAATTATGTTGTTCCAGGGACCCCCTCCCCCCCCCCCTTCCCGGAAGCAAATATTTGAGTTACAAATGTTTGAAAAATATATTTTCAAACATTTGCTTAAAAAAGAAAATCACTGCTATTTCAAGAATAGCACTGGTGCAGCACTGTGAGCTTGTATATCTGCTAAAGCATAATATTTCGTCTAAAAAAAAACTCCTTGTGTTACTGTGCCAATCTTCTCCTGGGTTCTTAGGTTCATGCCAGTGTTGCCAGATTGTGCGAGAGAAACAAGCTAGGTCACACTTAAGTGGTGGAAGAAGTATCTCAGATCTCAGAAGTAAAAGTAGCAATGCTACAATACAAAATACTCTGTTACAAAGTAAAAGACCTGTGTTCAAAATGTTACTTGAGTAAAAGTACAAAAGTAGCCTATTTGCACTAGGGTTGGGTACCGAAGTCGGTACTTTTATTGGTATCGAATGCATGACGTCGGTACTATCGAGTATCGGTTCACGTAAAAACAAACGGTACCTCGTTTCGATACTCTTGAACGTACCCGTGGCCGGTCGCATCCGTAACAACATTGAATTGCTTTAGTAAACTTGCATAGTTGCGTTACTGTGAAAATGGCCCACAACTGAAAACATCCGATGATCCAACGTCTATGATCTCCGGCTGTGACACTGTGTGCGCATCGATCGTCACCTCTCCCCAGTGCCCACGCTAACGCTATGGACCAGACTGGAGCTACTCTTCCCCATAACGTCTCCCCCTCTCCGCTCGCTGCTCTGTCTGGCTTTCACCTTTCCGTGTTGAAGAAGTGAAAGCGTTTTTCTGTGTCGTATAAAAAAAAGAATACAGTCCCGGGAGAAATGTGTAGTATGGCGGTACATGTGTCTTTAGTTCCGACCGTCTAGAAAAAGTAATTGATCGGTTGAAACAAACTTTTTACGCATGTTTGTGTTTGTTTCGCCAGCGCAGGGCAGACACCCTGCCGCTGTGTAACTCCATGCTGCACGTTCATGTATGCAGTAGACGCGAACGCGCATTCGCGTTCAATGGAGTTGCATTCAGCAACGCAAATTGTTGATGTGAGGTTTAAGAAAAAAGAGAAGCAAGGTTTTATTGTCACTACTCAGGGACAAGAAGCAAATTGCAATGTTGTGATCGAGGTGATAATAATAATAAGAAAAACTAAGATAAGGTAAGATGATGATGAGGGTAATAATAATAATAACAATAATAGTAAAAATTATAAACCGTCAACAGTATAGCCATATAATAGCTGTATAAAGAATGTGTTCTATGCAGACAAACACTTGTATATAAAATAGCAGCCATAGTAACAGTAATAGTAGTCCCATCAACTACAGTAAGCCTACTACTTGACATGAAAATGGCTGTCTTAGGCGGCCTTAATAACCTATTGTGGTGTGTAAAATAGCCTATAGAAAAAAGTTAATAATAATAATAATAAATAAAAAAGTATCGAAAACAGTATCGAAACAGGTATCGTATCGATTCCCAGGTATCGAAAAAGGTATCGTATCGATTCAGAAGTCAACGATACCCATCCCTAATTTGCACTCATGTTGTGAGCTTGTAGATCGGGTGTTAGCCAACAAAAATATAAAAAAATAGGAGAAAAACAGGGAAATATTTGGAATATCTTTCAAACAACCCAAATCTTGTATATGGTTCCCTGGCAAAAATATTGGCGGCCAAATACATATTAATTTGGGGGTTCTTCGCATGCACAATATTTACAAGCATCTTTGCAGAAAAACATGCCCAAGGCCGCTTATAATTAGCAGACAGTGTTGGTTCACTTAAAACATGAACTAGTTCAAGTTCAAGACTTCTAAAATAAACTAGTTCAGTTCATAGATCATAATTCCACATTTTGAACTAAAGTTCATGGTTTCCCCAAACAAACTAACTTAGTTATTTTTTAGTTCTTTTGGCTAATGAAATGTATGCACTAAGCCGGCTCAAGCGGACTTTGCAGTGCTCGACGCGGTGACTCGCTCGCTTTAGCTTGCTCGGAGGTGTCTCACGTGGCTCAAGTCCGCTCGAGAAGGCATCTCCTACGGAAACGAGTCAAAACGCAATCCGGTCAAAACGCAATCACGATGCTCATAACGCTGGCACTGTCTAGTAGTCATGTGATCAACACGGATCTGTCCCATTTCCCATATTCCCTCCTGATTGGCTACAATTAGCCAGTAGCTATGCCCCTCCCAAAAAGCTGTTGTCCAATGCTAGCTTAGAATAACTTCCTGCTTGCCAAGGTTTGCCTTGGCAACAGCCTTGGCAAGCTGCCGGTTGCTAAGCTAGCGTTGGACAAAAGCTTTTTCGGGAGGGGCATAGCTACTGGCTAATTGCCTTCTAAAGTTTGTGTATGCGACTTGACGGTCGCTTATCTCCCGATTAGGTAGTCTTACTGGGCATTATTTGTGTAACTTTGCCAGAGGCATCAAGTTATTATGGCTCTCTAGAGACATTGCAGAGGGAACTGGCAGGATGATAATTGTGACCCGCTCTTGCTGGATCACTTAGTGTAAGCCCCTTTTCGACTGCAGTTTTAGCACAACACCACACCACACTACACCACACCGCACCACATAAAAATATCTACATTTTCCATTACAAAAAAGTACCCCTAACGGTAAGAAACAAATTTACCCTTTTAACTGTGATTATAATACAATATACATTTTTATTACAACTATCCTAATTATAATGCACTGTAATGGATTATAACTGTGATTATAATACATTATGAAGTATTAATGTATTACTATGATAATTAAAATACGCTATAGATTATAATAGTGGTTATAACACAATAGAATCTATTATCATGTATTACAACTATATCCTGGTGGTCTAAATGAAAAGTCAGTGAGTGATTAGTCATTATGAAGTGTTTGGCCCTGTTTGGCCAAGCTCAGACCCACTCTAGAGTGGATACCTTTTAGTACCCTGTTTAGTACCACTTTCACACCACTCTACCCAGGTCCTTGTAGTGGAAAACCTGGCACAAGTGGGCGGTGTGGTGTGGAGTGGTGTGGAGTTGGGCCAGTGGAAAATGGGCTTTAGTGTCACAAACTCAGAGATTGTTTGTTTTTCTACTGATTATTTTTGTACTGCAACTATTTTCCAGCATTTCATTGCTGTCGGGTAGAAACCTTGTATCTCTCTCTCTCTCTCCCTCTCCCTTGCTTCATCATCAGTGTGGCACAAAAGCACCAAAAATAGCCGATCTACAAGCTCAAGACCCAAGTAGGACAGGGTTCCCCAATAGGCGGCCCGCAGGCCATTTGCGGCCCGCGGGGGGCTACTGTCTGGCCCCCACCAACCCCAGTAATAATGGTGGTATAAGAGCAGCAACAACACTAGTATATCGTCGTTGTCGGGTGGAAACCTTGTATGTCCAAAACCGTTTGTTTTGTATTTATCTAAAAAATGTACTAAACTAGTGAAAAACAGCTGATCTACAAGCACACAACGCCTTTTTTGCGAGGCGTTGTGTGCTTGTAGATCTGCTGTTTTCACTAGTTTTGTGCGACGATCTTGTATGATGAAGCAGGGCTTTGCTTTACAAAAAAATTACACATTTGAAACTTGGAGATACAAGGTTTCTGCCCGACAATGACGATATCTGAACTGTTGCTGGAGTAGCGGAAACGCCAATGTCGCCCCCTGTAGTGTTGTGGCCCTCGGCTTGGTACCCTAGACATAATTCGGCCCTTGGGGAAAACTAATTGGGGAACCCTGAACTAGGACATTCATTTATGATAAATGGATATGCAAGGTTTCTGCCGATGGCGACGATATTATTGAACATGTTTGCTTCCTGTTTGCTCCTGGAGGGAATGCGTTCAGTCATGTGGCGTCTGTGTAGTCCTTTCAACGAGAGCGCAGTGGTTCTCAACCTGAGGGTTGGGACCCCCTGGGGGGTCCCCACATATGATTTTGAGGGGGATGACCGCGAAGTGTCAATTTAGAGAAGAGTACCCATTCCAATAGAGGGTGATGGGCATGCATGAAGTGAATGGCAAATCGAGTGGCAAAGTGAGTTTAATGTCATTTAACGTGTTTTAATGCAATCAGATAGGACTTTTCTGTTTGGATGTATGGGCTGTCAAGGCTATAAAGTAGTTTTTGACACTCAGTTGGCGTTCCCGCATAACTTCCGCGTATGATGACGATGTCACGCGCATATACCCTCTATTGCAGGGGTCTTCAACAGGGGGTCCGGGACCCCTAGGGGGTCCTCAGAGTTACTACAGGGCGTCCTCCAAATCTTTGAGTGATAGAAAGTTATTTTCTCCTTTTTCTTTTTAACAACTAGAACCCTAGCATCCATATTCTGATAACTTTAGCCAAAAATAGCAGATAGATCGTCTATTTTCGGCAAAGAGCTTTGATGTAGAGGGGGAAATAGCACACTAAGTACAAAGGTCAAGTATTGACGGTTCAAGTGGTTAAATATCTGAAAACACAAATTGACATGAATCCAAAATACACTGATGATCGCGCTGTCAAACGATGAAACTATATGGAATCTATGAACAGGTTGTGGGGGTCCCTGCTTCATCTCTCTCTCAACTCTCAAGGGGTCCTCGGCCTGAAAACGTTGAAGACCCCTGCTCTATCCTGATTGGATACAATTGGTATCCCGATGAGTACCATCATAATATCAGAACAACGAGTACTACCAGAATATACAGTGAGCTGTTTAACACTTACGTTAACCAAAGGAAATCACTTACCCTAGTACCATTAACATCAACATTCTTATTTTTGAAGCGGTGGTATAGTTGTCCAGTCCAGAATGAAGAATTGAGGATTGGTCAAGCTTCACATGACAATTTGGCTCTCCAGACAAAATCATTCATTCATTCAGAACACATAGAATCTAAAAATCAAACCTCGGTTCGAAGTGAAGCTGTGAATTTGTATTCTATGCGTTCTAGATCTATACATTCTGTGATCTATACTTTCAATGTGCTTTAGTTCTAGTTCTGAATGAATGAATGATTTTGTCTGGAGAGCCAAATTGTCATGTGAAGCTTGGCCAATCCTCAATTCATGCACAGGACAGGTACGGGACACACAAAGCCACACCTTGGAATCGGCTTTCACCGCTTCAAAAATATAGAACTAAAGCACATAGAAAGTACAAATCTAGAACACAGAATGTATAGATCTAGAACACAGATTTCATAGCTCTAGAACACATAGAATAACAGTTCACCGCTTCACTTCGAACCGAGGTTTGATTCTTTAAGAAGAAGCAGTCTGTGAATAGTAGCAGTAAGTAAACTTGGATCCAAACTTGTTCCCTAGCAACGCTGCAGCTCCACAGACAGGGTCTGTTGGGCTCATACACAGTGATATGGACACGTATTGGTCCCATGAGTCAGAGATACGTGCATGTCACAATGAAATGCTGGTAAAAAAGCAAAGCACAAGCGCTTGCTACTGTACCAAAGACAAACTGTGTGTACATAGTTTATTTATATCCATTTGGCATTCGTTTATAGTGTTGTTATTTAAGCCCAGTTCAAATATGATTATTATTATTTTTTTTTTTGGGGGGGGGGGGGGGTCACTTATTATTATTATTTTTAAGCAATTACCACAAAATGTGGCCTTTAGCCTTGCCAATTAACTGATCTCGGAACTGTCTGACTGTTTTGCAAATAGTTGGTTGTTTATTTGTTAGCATAAACTGTCCGTGCTCTCCGGCGTTCACCGATCCTTGTACGTCTACATTGTCTGGTCTTGCTAATCTCGCAGAATGGTTTGTTTATTTATTTATTTATGTTAATCATTAAAAAGAAAAAGTGTTTGTTTACATCATGCTGTCGTCTGTTTCTTCAGATAGACAATAATGCGGAAGGCCCGTTTCAGATGGAAATTGCATGTTTGGGGAAGAAGAAATGACATCAAATGTGGCGTTCATCCAGAGCACTCTGCACCTGCACCTTCATGCATCCACAGCAGAGGAAACCACGCGAGTGTACTTACTGTACAGTGGTGGGAAAAGTACTTGCATTTCTTACTTGAGTAAAAGTATCAATACTGCAATGTAGAAGTACTCCGTTACAAGTAAAAGTCCGGAATTCAAAATGTACTTGAGTAAAAGTATGAAAGTGTTGGCATCAAAATGTAATTAAAGTACCAAAAGTAAAAGTGCTAAATGTTTGAAAATAGCCGATCTATAAGCTCACGTAGATCGAGCTTGTAGATCGGCTATTTTCGAATAGCCTAGGTCAGGGGTCGGCAATAGGCGGCCCGTGGGCCAAAACTGGCCCCTCGGAAATTATTTTGAGATTTATTCATTTTATTTTACTTTTTATTTAAACAATACTGACAGTCCCACTAGATTGGTAGCACTACGAGCGAACGAACGTGTCGCTGCTCTCTCTCTCTCTCTCTCTCTCTCTCTCTCTCTCACTCACTCACTCACTCACTCACTCACTCACTCACTCACTCACACACACACACACACACACACACAGTCCGCAGAGTCACACCACGCAGCAGTGGAGTGGTGCTGCTGCTGCTGTGAGCTTGTACCGTTGTAGGCTACCTGTGGTGGTGCACCGGTCAAACTGCTTCTGTCTTGGGTGGAAACTAACTGGTGCCATATCCATGCTTCATCTTTGGTGCTGTGTCTAAAATCCTTGCAAGCAGCCAAAACTGTCACGGCAAAGCCGTGGTGCTTCTCAAATGGCTTTGCGTAGATGAGACAGGTGGGTAGGATAAACACAAAGTGTGCTGTCCATATTCCTCTTTAAACGCCCCTTTTCACTGTTTACTCTTTCTTCATGCCTTTGGATTGTGTTCTCTTGCCAACTAGAAGCAGATAAGGCTGAATGTTTCGCGTTGTCTAGCTGTCTGTCTTTCTGCACAAGTAGGCTTGCAGCTGCACTCAATTCACACTAACGACCAATGTTTGATCCAACGTGCAGCGGTGTCGCGCAGAATGCGCACATTATTCAATCTACAAACTCACAAAGCGTCGTGCTGCACAGCCTTGTGAGATGTGCAAAGTGATTTATTATGAATCATGCATATGTGTTGTGTATGTAATGTTGTAGCCTACTTGCAGCAGAGAAGAGGGGAATAATAATTATGAACATAAATAAAAGTATGTAATCATTAAAATTATTATAGGCTCCACTAATCAGTCCTATTTGCAAATAGAAAGAGGGGAAAACAGCTTGTTTTTCCACATATAGGTCTATATATTTTTCTTTTTCTTTTTTAATCACAGATGCCTATGTCTTGTAAGGCAGTCTTGGAGTTCCAGTATTTTTTAACTATGACTTTCTTAAAATAGCCTTTAATTTTTTCATTTAACTCATTTAGTGCCAGCGCCCTCTAGGGGCCATAGAATGCCAGGGTATCTCTCCTAGGCGAGCGCTTTAGCTTCCAGGACCTCACCTTCCAGGACCTCACGTGCTCACGTTCATGCACGTCATGGAAAGGTCCCGGATGATAATGCTAACAGAATGGCTATTCCCATTTTGTCATCTAAAAGATCATTTTTGGGCGATTTCGCCGTAAATAAACCTTGCGCCGCTTCCCTAAAGACACAATCCAGAGATATAAGCCTTCAAAGATGTGGTCTTTCATTGGATTAGGCGGAGATTGGCGATTTCGTTCGCAAATAACGGCCGGCCGGGAGGTTGCTAGCTTTCGGCTAGTAGCTAGAAAAATCAGGCCAGGCTTCAGAAGGCCTCTTATCATTTTATTCATTTCATTAAAAAAAGCCGGACTACTTCGGGATCGGCACACTTGTGTACTCATCGGAAGCGGTGCCGAACATCGGGTGAACATTGGGGAGCTCAAAAATGTATTTTAAACCATTTTTAATGGAATATATCGTCGGACAGAGTAGAATGGCTAGCTGGCTAGCGGCTAGCGAGCCAGGACCACCCACGACTCTACAAGCAGCTCGGGGTAAGTGAATTAATAAAAAAAAAATTGTATTGGATTGAAATAAAGCCGAACTAGTTCGGGATCGGCACAGAATGAGTTAATGTTCTGGCCCGCCATCTAATTGGCCCGAAAAAAATTGGCCCGAGGCCAAATCTAATTGCCGACCCCTGGCCTAGGTAGAAATAGGGCTCAAGTGGTTCATGTATGTTTTATAATATTATGATTTATGTCTGCAAAGTAACTGGTAACTAAAGTTTTCAAATAATTGTAGTGGAGTAAAAGTACAATATTTGGATCCAAGATGTAGTGGAGTAGAAGTAAAAGTATGGGAAATTGGAAATACTCAAGTAAAGTACAAATACCTCAAAAGTGTACTACTTAAGTACATTTACTTAAGTAAATGTAATTGTTTACTTTACACCACTGGTACTGTACATACATAATACTAATCAATATGAGATATGAATATATGAAAATCTCAAATATTGATAACAGTGAATTTCTACTATTTTCTGGTATTGTCTCCACCAGGCCAAAGGCGTGGCAGAAACGTATGTTTTGCACCCTGACTGTGCAAAACCGTCCGTGTGTCCACCCGTCCTCGAACAGCTAATCTCCAGCACCGTTGGCCCGCGCTCGACGTGAAACTGTGCACACACACTCCCTGGATCCCCATCTTCTTTCACATAGGTCTGTTATAGCGCCACCAGGAGGCCGATCTTTGTTCAACACATTTTTTCCAAACATCACGCAAATCGCTACACATTATATTAGTCATGTGATCAACACAGAGTGGCTTGTTTTGAACAAAATGCCTCAAATTATGCACTCGCATTCTAGCCTGAGGAACACATGCCAGCCTTTTCACATTGCCCTGACCTGAAATAAGGTAACCCTCCTCACAGATTTTGTCAAAACATCATGCAAATCGGTACACCTTATCTCCAAGGTTGTGGGATCAAGGCGGATCTGTCCAGTTTTTCATATTCCATCCCTATTTCGAACATTGCTGGCCCACAATAACCTACCTGAGACCTGTGCTCCGAGGGGCAGCGGGGCACTCTTTCTAGAAAGACTACCAGCAAGTTTAGATTCAACACATCATTTATTTACAAAAATACATGGCATTTGGGAATACTATCGTTCAATAATAGAATAACAGGCTCGAACTCTCTCTCTAGGTCGTCCTCAGACGAGCCTTCCATCACCGCTTCCAGTCATCCCGGTTCTCCATACTTCCAGTCAGTTTGTTGGTGCTTTGCGCTCCTGCGTCTTTCTTGAGTACATCCACATATGTTAGTGTGGGACGTCCTCGTTAGTTATGATGGTCAAAATAAAGGTTTTGAGAACCACAGTCGCTCTGAATTAAGAACGTCTGCTAAATGCCTATATTGTAAACTACTGAACTCATAAAATGCCACAGTCTCGTAGTAAATCAGTATCATACATATCCTGAAGCTGGAGACGTAGGCCTACCGATATTCAGTGATTGGGTCTAATGATCAAAACGAGAACATTATAATGGTGTAAGAAATCTATAAAAAACTAAACATTTCCACGCTGTAAGGCCAGTAAGGGACAAGATGACCCCCGGCCACTTTCATTATCACTGAATACACCTTTAATATTACAGCATAAAGATTATTTTTGGTGACATTTGTATTCTTGCTGATGTTGAGCACCACAAGTAACATTCTGGTGTAGCACTAGAGACCTCTGCAGAGTTGGCTTCAGGGTCCAGCATTCATTGCCATATAGGAGAACAGACTCTACGGTCACATAGAAGAAGCTGAGTTTGATTTGAACTCACAAGGCTTTAGATTATTTGACTGAGATTACAAGCTCCAAATGGAATTACGGGGGGCCACATGCGGCCCCCACCTACACATAATACACTTAATGGCTAGTTAGTATAACAAAAATATTTATTTTATGTACAATGTATTTTTTTTATATATTTAAGTTCATAAAGTTAACATAATTATAACTGAATGCATTTGACATTAAATACAAATTATACTTTTCAGGATTCCAATTAAAAAATAGCTAAAACAGCAGATCTACAAGCAGTGCTACGCGTTTTGAGCTGGTAGATCTATTTTTGCTACTTTTGTGAGACAGAATGACGAAGAAGGGCATTCATTTATGGAAAATGATAAAATGCAGAGATACAGTAAGAGGTTTCTGCCTGATATGCATTGTGGTGTGAGTGTGGATAGTGTCCCTCTCCATCATCAAAGCTGCCCACCCCTGCATCAAACGGTACTAAATCAGACACATAGCTACGAGTTGTGCTCGAAATTATTCAACCCCCTCTGACGAATTTGTTCATTAGTGTAGCCACTGTTCCTTTGACTTGGAACTTGTGAACTATGCTCAAAACTGTACTTTTTGGAACAGTCAGTGTCTTTGCTATTGTTTTATATCCTTTTCCTTTTTTGTACAAAGCAATAATATCTTTTCTGAACTTTTCTGACCATTCCTGAAGGCCTATCCATACTTCGACCGAAACCGCCGTTTTCGGTCAAAAGGTCCTTTTCTACCATAAAATTATATCCCTCGGGACTTCTGAAAAGCATTGGACCGAACGGGAGTTCGGAAATTTGCACGTCGGAAAACACAACTCACCGAACATTTCGGTCGAAGTATGGAGAGGGCTTTAGACTTATAGCCATGTTTCTAACTGCTCTAATCACAGTCAACAAGTCAACAAACTTATAGTCTGGCCAGATTGCACATCTGATGCAACTATTTAAATGCGCTATAGTCAACTTTTTCTTGCAAAATTATAATGTTTCGAAAATATTTTATAAAAAAAAAAGCTTCATATATGTGTTTCAATTAAAAAAAGACCACAAAAAGCGTAAACTAATGTCATTTTGGCCATTGTCGGGCCGACACTTTGTTTACATTCTAGTCTATTCTTTGATAGTGTTAGACTAGGATGTAAACAAAGTGTAGGCCCGACAATGGCCAAAATGATTATTTTATCATTATTTTACGCTTTTTGTGGTCATTTTTGAATTGCAACACATATATGAAGCTTATTTTTTCATAAAATATTTTCGAAACATTATTTTTATTTTAGCATTCGTTTTAAGAAAAAGTTGACTATAGCTCCTTTAAGCCCTTGATTAGTCAATTGCAGTTGATTACAGATGTTTTCAGGTGTAATTAAGAGTTGAATAATTATAAGTGAAAGTGGCGTTGAAAGTGGCATTTAGCATTGAATTAAAAAAAATACCTTTGTTGAGCTATTTACATTGTTCTTGTATGATTTATGTATTTCATTCACTTGTCAGTTTGTGAATTTAGTCAATAAACCAGATTTGCAGAGGGGGGTTGAATAATTTTGAGCACAACCGTAAACACAGTTAAGGAGGTCAGTAGAAACTGGAGAGGGATGAGAATGTCAAATATTGATATCAATACATTCTTACGTATATGTACACAGTAAGGCACCAACCTGCTCATCGTGAGCAGTTAGGGGTTCAGTGTCTTGCTCAAGGACACTTTGACACTCAGCCAGGAAGAGCCTGGGGAATCGAGCCGGGAAGGTGCCGTGTCATTTTTCCGACGGCGCATTTGTCCGACGTTGGCCCTACTAACCCTATCCCCAAACCTTTTTGTCTCAGGGCACCACATTAGGGCGGGTCATACTTTTTTAATTTTGGAAATCCAAACGTGTTGGGTGTCCATTTGATGTGTTTTTTGATGGAGAATTCAAATATGGCATTATTTTTGTGATAGGACAACTCTAACCTACATCAATTTGCATTTTTAAATTGTTAATTGTACCCGTTCTATCTCATTTATAAGATAGAAAAATCCAAATGAAATCTTAAAGCTATACTGTGTAAGTTGCTCAACTAGTGGTCAGTAGCGTTATAGCAAACGGCGGTCGCGTCTGCTTTTTTCGGCCGTTTTTCGCCCCGAACCGGGCCTTCAGACCACCGCGTCCGCCTCGCCGAGACCTATCCATAGAGGTCTTTCGTGTCCCTCTACGAGCCTCGGTTGGGGAGCTACATGCTAAAGCCCAGTGTAAACACTGCAGTGTACTTCCTGAAGAGCTCGGCAGTACGATCTGGGCTTTGATTGGCCGGTAGGGAGACACGTGTACAGAATGATGCATATGACGAAAAACAGCCCCGGTCACGGCCACCAGGGCTCAGTAGAACACATATAAAGAAAAGGCTTTGGGAGCTGAAATGAACAGAGTGGGTGTTCTAAAACTTTAGCGATTTAATAATTAGGACAATTTTAAGATTTGTTCTATTAAAAAAGTTACATAGTATAGCTTTAACATGTGGGGTGTCTAAATGATGTGTTTCTCATGGGGAATTCAAATATGGAATTCTTTTTAGGATAGAATAACTCTAACCTAGCAGGTTAGAGTTATTCTATACATTTAAAAATGCAAATTGATGTAGGTTAGAGTTGTCCTATCACACAAATAATGTCTTATTTGAATTCTCCATCAAAAACACATAAAATGGACACCCAACACGTTTGGATTTCCAAAATGAAAAAAGTATGACCCGCCCTAGCACCACATGAATATATTTTTTTCATCCAAGCCACCCCTACATTATGCCGTCGTTGTCGGGTGGAAACCTTGTATGTCCAAAATCTTCTCTTTTTGTGTTACTATTTTAAAAACAATTTAAAATAGTGAAAATAGCCGATCTACAAGCACACAACGCCTCGCATCGCGAGGCGTTGTGTGCTTGTAGATCTGCTATTTTCACTACTTTTGTATGATGAAGTAGGATTTTTACTTTACCAAAAAACATACACATTTGAAACTTGGAGATACAAGGTTTTTGCCTGACAGTGACGATATTCATCATTTTCACTCCCAGCACCTTATATTTATAGCATATTTTAACAATTATGTTGTAAGGAAAACATTGAGATAACAGCCATTTTGGTTAGAACTGACTGAAAATAACTTTGTACTTCAAGTTTAAAATGATACAAATATTTTTTTAAGTGTCCAAATAAATTCCAAATATTATCAAATGATCTCGCGGCACCCCTGGACTGCCATCGCGGCACCCCAGGATGCCCCGTCACCCACTTTGAAAACCCCTGCCCTAACCACACGGCACACGCGTAGCCACGTAGTCAGAGTAATGAGATGTCAGACTTAAGGGCAGTCCCCGCCAGGAAAGATATCATTTCCCAAGCAGCCGCTATACCTCCTGATCCACCACAGTTAGCCCTGGTCCAGAGCGTGGCGAGTTCTCCATAACGCCCTGCCAGGAACTCGCCTCAGATCATAGATAAAGAATTCCACTGCCCTGCGAGGGCTCCGACTTTAGTCAAAATAAACTAAACTACTTTGCTACTCACCGAAAAACAAAAGCTGTTTTGTGTTGTTGAAAGTCTATCCTCCTGGGTGGGAAGCCTCTCAGCATCCCGCCTTATCTGTAAAATACATTCTTGGGCAGAAAATAAAATATGTCTGACCAGACGGAAAATATTGTGTTTACTCCACAGTAATGCTGGGCAATATATCGAAAATGTACCTATATCGACTTGAGGTATCAACATGCAAGGTATACATATCGATGAAGACGGCTTGAAATGAGGTATTGGTGTGTGTGTCAAATTAATTAACAGACACACTATGCATGCACGTAGCACATGAAAAAAAGCAGTCCATCTGTAACCAGGTGTGGTTATTTCAATAAGTAAGGCATTTAATTTCTTATGTGTACTGTGCAGTGTACATGCATGGATATGCTATTCATTATCTGGGTTAGGCAGGCAGTGGACCTAAAGCAGAGAAACAGTAAAATCTATATAATGCAATTGTTTTGACTAATATCGTGAGTAATATCGATATCGAGGTATACAACCACGTTATCAAATATCGAAGGTTTTCCTAATATTGCCCAGCCTTACTCCAGTGCCCTCTACATATCTCATCAATATACTGTAGCCTATATTACCATTGACCACATCTGTAGAGGGCACTGTGGACTAAACAAAATAATTCACATGAGCTAGCTTACATTTAACCTCGCGTCGCCTGGTGATCGTTTGCAACGGGCCGTTTGATCCGGTCTAGGCGGAAACCACAAGCAGAAAAAGCGGCGTTGCTTTGGTTCCCCCCGTTTGTTTCCCCAATCCCTGTTTAAATGCTCGAGTAGCCTAGTGTAGTCTTGCCAGTCGCTACGAGTTTGACTAAAAGATGCATATACCAAACAAACTTTCCAAAAGCAAAACTACGCCGCATCAAGGGGTTTATTAGGTAGGCCCTAAAAGTATGTCCTTGAGCGCAGGGGGGATTATTTTGGGTTAAAACTGTTTCCGGTTTGATAGTTTCTGGCCAAAGTGTAGTCCGTCTAGTACTGAAACATGACGTAGAGTGGTTTCCGCTCCCGACCGGATCAAACCCCGAAAAGTGAAAGGACCCTAGGCTAGCTTAGATTATCACTCCTACTGAGTGTGGATGGCAGATGCTAGAAGCGTGAGCCGCCCACTATAACAAACATATTTGCGGAAAGGGCTTGCTGGCCTGCATTAGTTCAGGTTCACTGCCATCCAAGGGCCCCGGTGGAGCCCTGCAGATTTGTCCTCTTTAGTTGACATGCTCAACTGGAACCGTCGGTATTCCCTCGTCGTCGGAAGGGCTGAAGACGTTCAGTGAAGAGAAGAGAGCAAAGTGTGCGCCTTGAGAAATGGGTTGTAAAAATTAAGTATCCTTGACCTGTTGGGGGCGGACATAGTCCACATGGTGGGAAAAGTACTCACAGAATTTTACTTCAGTAAAAGTATCAATACTGTAAAATAAAAATACTCTGTTCCAGGTAAAAGTCCGGAATTCAAAATGGACTCGAGTAAAAGTGAAAGTGTTGGCATCAAAATGTACTATTCTAAGGCTTAAAGTACCAAAAGTAAAAGTACCAAATGTTTGAAAATAGCAGATGTACAAGCTCACAAAGCGTCGCGATGCGACGTGTTGTGAGCTTGTAGATCTGCTATTTCCACATTTTTTTTAAATGTTTGAACATAATTAAACATTTTTCAACATGTAAACGATTATAACGATTATCCCAAAATAATTGCGAGTATGTCATATAATTGCGATTAGACGGTTTTTATGTAATAATTGTGACAGCCATAGGATCCACCCCTGTGCAGCCATCTAAGCCAGTGGTTCTCAACCTGTGGGCCAATGATTCAGATCCCCAGCTGGGTAAAAAAAAAAAAAAAAAAAAAAGCTATGTCCCCTCTCACCCAGGTAAGAAAAAAAATAAAATACTCTCTTTCCCACCTGTTACAGCTATGGAGTTTTGACAGTGAGCTATATTAGCTTGCTGAGCTTCAGAGTGGGAAAAAAGGGGGGGGGTTATGCGATAAGAATTGGGTCACGACGGTGTCAGGTGTTCGAGGATCGTGAGCCCATGCTCGGCAAACGAGGCTGTGTGTGTGTGTGTGTGTGTGTGTGTGTGTGTGTGTGTGTGTGTGTGTGTGTGTGTGTGTGTGTGTGTGTGTGTGTGTGTGTGTGTGTGTGTGTGTGTGTGTGTGTGTGTGTGTGTGGGGGGGGGGGGGGGGGGTGCTTCAAACACCTGTTTGAAATGCTGGTTTGAGGAAAAGGCAAAAGACTAAAGAGATTTCCAGGCACATCAGGCACCTGCGCACATAGACATCAAAGGAGGGCTTGAGCACCTTTCCTTTTACCCCTTTGTCAAAGAAAAATTGTCTTCTCCCGACCATGGATGCAGCATTTAGGCCTACTCTAGGGTGGAAGAAATGCAAATGCCCCCCCCTTTTCTCCTTTCTAAAGGCAGCATTCGGGAGAACTGCCTTTTTCCGAACTTTCTCCTGAACTTTAACGAACGCAGCGTTTTGCGCTGAAAGAATGTCCTATGTGCAGAAAGAAGTCCATATTGTAAGTTAAAGTATCAATACTGCACTATAGAAATACTCTGTCACAGGTACGGAATTCAACATTTACTTGAGTAAAAGTGTAATTAGTATTTAGTATTTTAGATTGTAATTAGAGAAAAGAAGAGTGTTAATTTTTTTTTTCATTTACAGCTTTCTATTGTTTTAGCGATTTTAGTGTTTTGATTTCAGTGGGTGGGGGCATGCGTACAAGTGGCTAAATATGTCTTTTTAGACACAATAAGCCGGCAATTTCTTTGTTACTATTTACACCAGCCCATAAGTAACATCTGCCCATGAAGGATTGCGGTGCATCTATGGAATGGGCTTATTGTGTCTAAAAATGTGCCACTTGCATGCATGCCCCCAAACATGGGGGCATGCATGCAAATCAAAATCGTTAAAATCACTAAAACAATAGAAAGAAGTAAATGAAAACATTTTAACACATCTTTTCTTTTCTCTAATGACTATGTTAAATATGAACCCTTGTTGTAAAAAAAACAAAGATGTCCTTTAAGTGTGCAGGATCTATCAATGCAGTTAAAAGATAAAAGACTATATTAACGTGACTGCATGGCTTCTCTGACCACGCTGTGATACATAAAGATAATTTAGAAAAATATGGAAGTCAAAGTCATAGCCTGGGTCAAACATAATGTTGTGGCAGCCTATTACCTGCAGTTCTTCCAGGCTATATAGTAGGGGGATATCTTAAAAAGTCCTGGAATAAATTCCTTAACAAAAATGTTCTTCACCAATGTGTTTGTAAAGGTATAATATTATAGTAACATCCCACAAAGACTGAAATTCAGTTTCCCTAGGAGAATCCGTGACAGCTGCTGAATGTTGGGGTCCCATTAACTTAACTATACAGGATAAAACACACCAAAATAAATATGCTTTAAGTTGAATGTGAGGGGTCTAACTAGGGTTTTTTCATGATTCTGAATCCATTGCAAGCATTTTTGCACAAAAAACATTCCTTGGGGTGAAGGGGCTCGCATAAAAAATCTGTGAAAAGTGATGACTAATCACTAAACCATAGTGTTGTGAGGCCTTTTTTCTAGCCCAAGGGATGTTTTGTGTGCAAAATAAATGCTTGCAATGGATTCAGAATCATGAAAAACCCCTAGTTTGACCCCTCACATGCTACTTAAAGCATATTTATTTTGGTGTGTTTTATCCTGTATAGTTAATTTAAAGGGACCCCAACTTTCAGCAGCTGTCAAGGATTCTCCTAGGGAAACTGAATTTCAGTCTTTGTGAGATGTGTTACTAGACACCTTTACAAACACATTGGTGAAGATTTCTTTTTTGGTTAGGAATTTATTCCAGGATATGACACTATTTCTGAAGATATCCCCCCCTGACTAATAGAACCCATGTTGCTTAGAAACACGCTGCCGTCTGTTCGCTTCATGTGAACAATGTCACTCGTAATGAACACACAGATCTATCTATATCCTTGTTCATCACTCGCATGTCACCACCACTGTCTTTATCTTGAATGATTCAAAGAACAAGCGCACATCCTTTCCAAGTGCTGCTGCTGTGCTCAGGTCGACATAGGATAAATACAAATAATGGAAGTCCGCACAACAACTAATGCTCCACATTATTAAAACATTTTCACTTGTAAATGACATGACGATTATCCCAAAATAATTGCGATTATGTCAAATAATTGTGACTAGACACTTTCAAAAAAAACGTTTGATAATGTTATCGTCTAATCTGGCTTTTATGAACACCCTGAACAGTTTTTAATTTGCTTGATTCAATATTTAGATATTTGGTATGTAAATGTTATCAGGCCCAGGGCCTCTCCCCACACACACCCATTGTAACTTCAAACTTCATTTTAACCATGATAGATTAATTAAAAACACCCATTATTTTTTTCTGGTGACTCATGACTCATACCCTCCTAAAACGTGAGCAGGCCGTGTTTTTTCGATAACATTTTCATTTATTTTAAATAATTATTTTTTGTATTTCATTTTTTTCCATTTTCCCAAATAATTATTAAAAATAAATGAAAAACACTGCCTCGCGGTGCGAGGCGGTGTGTGCTTGTAGATCTGCTGTTTTCACTACTTTTGTGCGATGGCCTTGTATGATGAAACAGGGCTTTGCTTCGCGAAAAAATGTACACATTTGAAACTTGGAGATACAAGGTTTCTGCCCGACAGTGACGATTTACTTTGTTGGCCGCCCAGCCCCCAAAATGGAACAAAGGCCGACATTTTATTTTAAATTTTTTCCTAATGGCCGGCCTGGATCGGGATCCCGCTTTTCCCAATGGCCAGCATGTCCCTGAATTAAAATATATCGTCGTTGTCGGGTGAAAACCTTGTATGTCCAAAACCGTTCGTTTTGCATTTATCATTTTAAAAATGATTTAAACTAGTGAAAACAGCCGATCTACAAGCACACAACGCCTCGCGGTGCGAGGCGTTGTGTGCTTGTAGATCTGCTGTTTTCACTACTTTTGTGCGACGGCCTTGTATGATGAAGCAGGGCTTTACTTTGCGAAAGAACGTACGCATTTGAAACTTGGAGATACGAGGTTTCCACCCGACAACGACGATATATTTTTTTATCTCCCCGGAACTAAAAAAGCAGAACTAAACCTCTTGGAACGGTTTCTTCACGGACCCATTCGATCACTGCACTATTACCATGGCAACCGGCAACCTGAAGCAGATTTAGTCCCTCCGAGCCATGGGATGGTTTGTTCACTCACTGTTTATACAACACAGGAGCTAGCCAGTTCCTGAACGGAAGTTTTTTTTTTAATTTATTTTGAAGCTGTGAACAACGTAAACACGCATGATGCATGGTTGGGGTCCGATCGTGCACGATGGATATTCTCGTGCCCACGTTAAAAGGTAAGAGAAGACAGACAGTGAGCTACATAGGGATTTTCTCGGGACTGTCGTGGGGGTGCAATCAATGAGTTAAAAGAATAGAGCTTGTATATCTGCTATTTTTGAAAAAAAGCATGAACATTTGTGCAAGTCTTTGAATGTGTTTGACCCAATTCTATAAATGGGTTCTAAATCCTTCTAAGGTCTTTGAAAAACACACGTTTCTATGTCAGTGCTTCTCAAACTTTTTCATGTCAAGGACCCCCTAGAATTACTTGGCCTGTATTGACGCCTCCATCTCAAAATATTATGTATCAGGGACCCCCCAGAAGCAAATAATTGAGTTACAAACGTTTGCTTTTAAAAAAGTTATATTAAAGGATTTGCATAGCAAAATTCACGATTTTTCAACAACCAAAAATAACAGATCTACAAGATTGCAGCTCGTATATCTGCTGTTTTTCAATAGCTAAAGCATAAAATAATTCCAGGTCGTAATGGCATTAATTAGTATAATTGGTAACACCTGTACAGGATGTCAAATTACCCTTCCATGTATGGCAGCGCGTCATTGCAGGTCTATTCCAACATTTCTACCCTACACTTCTGACATTTAAAAACAGCCTGTCGGAGACAATGAGAGACGCATAATTATTCATTTTAATTGCACTGCTGTTGTGTTGTGTTGTGTTGCACCTGCAGCACTTGGTTTTGTGGCAGCGGGTTCTGAAAACAAAGGGCAGTTAGCAGGGACGTGCTGGCCATTGGGAAAAGCGGGACAACTCCCGAACGGCTGGTTCATTCCCGGGGCTATTAGGAAAAAAATACAAATAAAATGTCAGCCTTCGTTCCATTTTGAGGGCTGGGAGGCCAACAAAGTAAATCGTCACTATCGGGCAGAAACCTCGTATCTCCAAGTTTCAAATTTGTACATTTGTTTCGCAAAGCAAAGCCCTGCTTCATCATAGAAGGCTGTTGCACAAAAGTAGTGAAAACAGCAGATCTACAAGCCAGGCGTTGTGTGCTTGTAGATCGGCTGTTTTCACTAGTCTGAGCTTATACAAAACAAACGGTTTTGGACATACAAGGTTTCCACCCGACAATGACGAAATATAACTCATGTAATTGGCCCACTGGCTTGATCACTTTCATGATCTGAAATGGCAAATCTTTGAGTAGCAGCAGCAGCGCTATAGAGAGAGATCTCTCTCTATAGCGCGCAATGAGGGCCTCTCCAACTCTTTTTCCCGGGCTGAATCAGGGGCCCAGCACGTCCCTGTTGTGTGGCACCGGGGTCTGAAAACAAAGGGCAGTTTGTTGTCATGCAGGACCACCGTGGTGGTTGTTACTGCAACACTGACGTGCAGGCACGTGCACACATAGACATCAAAGGGGGCTTGAGCCCCTGCTCTTTTATCCGCCAGTAAAAAGTGCCCTCTCCAGACCATGAATGTAACATTTACTATGGTGAAGGAAATGCAAATGCCCTCTTCCCATGCCTTACCTGAAAGGGACTACACCATGAACGCAGTTTTCTCTATGGTGAAAGAAATGCAAATGTCCTCTTTCCCTGCCATACATTCAAGAGAATTGCCTTGTCCAAACTCTCCTGAACTTAGTTGAATGCAGCTTCTAGAAATGTTGAAAGAATTGCCCTCTCTGCAGAAATCCGTGCCGTACGCCACATCTCCAGTATTTACTTTATTTTATTACGCTTAGTTTAGTGTGGAATCAAGCACCGAAAATAGCTGACCTCCAAGCTCACAACGCGTCATGCTGTGGCGAGTTGTGGGCTTGATGTTTTCACCAAAAGGCCCTTTAGAAATGTCAGCCTCTGCATGTCCCTGCTGACGTGACATGTTCAAATGCCTGAAATGATGTCACCTCTCTCTCTCTCTCTCTCTCTCTCTCTCTCTCTCTCTCTCTCTCTCTCTCTCTCTCTCTCTCTCTCTCTCTCTCCCAATTCAATTCAGCTTAGCTTTATTGGCATGAATGTAACAACTACAATATTGCCAAAGCATCAAGTGCAGTAAAAACTGAAAAAAGTACAATAACAGAAAAACAACATCGAACATAGAAATAGCATGCTTTCTTTGTCTCTCTCTCTCTCTCTGCCTCTATCTCTAGCGTTCTCTCTCTCTCTTGCACAGACACACATGCACACACACACACACACACACACACACACACACACACACACACACACACACACACACACACACACACAGACACAGACACAGACACAGACACAGACACAGACACACACACACGCACGTGTACAATCTGTGACACATGTAGTTAAGACCTGCATGCTGCAAGCTGGGTGCCGCGAGCATCGCGTGCCACCTGTTTGTGCATCTGTGCGTGCGTGCGCACGCCGCATCGCGTTTACGCGTGCTTACACGTGCACACACGCTCTGTGGCGCCAGGTCAAATGGTAGGTTGCGTAAGAAGGGCCTGTTGGTTGGTTGGTCCGGCGACCGCGACGGCACGCGCGATCGTCTGGGAGCACAGCGTGTTATGTAAGACTGATCTGATGTTTACAGTCATATAATCCAGCAGCAACCAGCAGCCCTGAAAGCCCCCCCCCCCCCCCTCCCCATCTGTGATCTGCTGCTTTACAGTTTAGGCATTTAGCAGACGTTCTTAACCCATTTAGGGCCTAGAATTATTGACTGCTTCTTTAACCAGTGAAAAATAGTGCTGCGTTGCAAGCTTGTAGATCTACTATTTTTGAAAAATTCGTGAAAATGTGTGCAAATCTTTGAAGATATGTATTTTCAAAGCGAACGTTTGCTTCTGCATGGGGGTCCCTGGAACTAATGATGGGCGTTTGTGATGGGGGTCCGTGGCCAAATGCATATCACTTTGGGGGTCCTTCACATGAAAAGTTTTGAGAACCACTGACATAGTAGTCTCTCAAGAACAGACTAACTGAGCTCCAGTTGAAGTGAAAAGGACCTTTTCTTTGACGATGGCTAAGCCAGATTGCTGACATAGGTTTAAAAAAAAAACTTAGAAGGATTCAAAAGACACTTATAGAATATTCACGATTTTTCAAAAATAGCAGATCTACAAGCTCGAGCTTGTAGATCTGCTATTTTTTTTAATCCAGAGTGACTTACAATAGCAAGGTAATACATCAATACAATCAACACAAATACAGTGATGTAAAGTAAGTACATTTAGTTAAGTACTGTACTTAAGTACAATGTTGAGTTATTTGTACTTTACTTGAATATTTCCAATTGACAATACTTTTACTTCTACTCCACCACATCTCGGATCCAAATATTGTACTTTTGCTCCTCTACATTTATTTGAAAACTTTAGTTACTAGTTACTTTGCAGATATAAGTTATAATATTACAAAGCATACGTAAACCACTTTAGCCCTCTTTTATACCTTGGCTATTTGAAAATGGCCGATCTACAAGCTCACAACTTGTAGATCTGCTATTTTCAAACATTTTTGTACTTTTACTTTTGGTACTTTAAGTATATTTTGATGCCAATACTTTCGTACTTTTATTCAAGTACATTTTGAATTTCTGACTTTTACTTGTAACAGAGTACTTCTACAGTGTAGTATTGATTTTTACTTGAGTAAAAGATCAGAGTACTTTTTCCACCACTGATCAAATACATAATAGAAGTAATCTAAGAAAAATCAAACCAAGTTTGAAGTGAGCGGTGGTGCGCGCGTGTGTGTGTGCGTGCGTGTAAGTGTGTGTGTATGTATGTGTGTGTGTGTGAGAGAGAGAGAGGTTTGATATTTTTTTTCTGAGCGTATTTTAACTCATACAGTGCCCCGGGCCACAAGTGGCCGCTAGAGTGCCAGAAATCTCTCTATAGACCTTCGCTCTAGCTTCCGTCGACACTGTCCCAAGTTCCTTGGGATTTCACTCCAGCCAATGCTATGTGGGACGAGAGGAGGAAGCTAGCTGACACGTAGCCAAAATGCTAACCCCTTTAGAAGCCCGATCTAAAGCTATTTCAGTCGCAAAAAAAATTCTCTTTGGGTCTGGGAACACAATCCGGAGAAAATTCTGTCTAAAGATGTGATTTATTATTGGAGTGGGCGGCGTGATGCGGCCGTTAGCGCGACTATGGCCCGTGTATGGCCGAGTGTTGGCCCGGACCATGGATGGACGTTTAGACCGGGGCTTCGTTGAGGCCTCCGATTAAATAATTCATTTTATTAAATATCCCGGACATGTTCGGGATAGGCACCCTGGAATACGTTGCGCCGCCGACAGTATAGATTGAGGTTTTTTTGGGGGTCTCTAAACTTTATTTTAAACCATTTTCAATGGAATAAATCGTCGGACCATCTAGCGTCTCTCGTTGGTAAGCGATGGACGAGCAAGGACCACCCACGTTGCTCCAAGCAGCTCGGGGTAAGTAAAATAGCAAATAAAATATTGTATTGGATTGAAATAAAGCCGAACTTGTTCGGGATAGGCACAAAAAGGTTAAATAAGGGACGGCCTTATAGCTGCAAGCAACTTGGATGTGATAATGCTATCTGCAGTACCAAGCCTTGACAGCCCATTCATCCAACAGAAAAGCCCTATCTGATTGCATTAAACAACGTTAAACACACCATTATTGCAGCTATATGGAAAGCTTGGGTTATCCTTTTTGTTCCCGTCAGGTTTTTGCAATTCACCGTTGCGATAGTGTTGAGTTTGGAAGCGCTCGTTTTCAATAATGAAACGTCCTGCTGACTCCAGCATATGTGAAACAGGTGCTACGCAGTGTAGCAGGAAAGGTCGACCAAAAACAAAGTCGGCCTCATTCGCACGACCGCGCGTTTCCCAACGGGTCAAATCTTTGCTTCTGGGGGTCCCTGGAACAAAATATTTTGCGATGGGGGTCCGTGGCCAAATACATATCATTTTGGGGGGTCCTTGACATGACAAAGTTTGAGAAACACTGATAGCAACATACTTTTTTTTTTTTTTTTTTTTTTTCTTCCGAAAACTGTTTTAGAAGACATTTGCCTATCAGTGGTTAAGGACCCCCAAAATGTGTTTTTGGCCGCGGACCCCCATCTCAAAATATGTTGTTCCATGGATGGACCCCTATCGCAAAATATTTTGTTCCAGGGACCCCTAGAAGCAAAGATTAGATTTCTGTCTATTCTGCATCTAAAGACTCGTTGGGAAACTTAAATTAAAACAAATAATCATTACACAGGATTTATTGACAGAAAGTTGGTCATAACAGTTGGCAAAAATATATTTATGTATATTCAGTCGACTAAAATCTTCCCCCCCAAAATCATGTGGGGGGCCCCCCCTGGGGTCCTGACCCACAGGTTGAGAACCGCTGCACTACTAAAGTATAGGTTTCAGAAAACATTTGAGGCATGCAGTTGATTCATATTTGATGATCAGCAAGCACCACTTAGTTTGATAGTTTGACCCGAGTTTTGCACTGGCTGGACGTCATTTGCGTTGTCTTCGAGGCAATGAGGGAATGTAGTGCTTTTTAAATGAATAAAATACAACCATTTTGTTGTTAGAATAATTTATTTATCTGATAAAGTAGCCGTTTAATAAGCCAACAAGGGACGACATCACCCTGTTGGTTTTTATTAATCCATATTAATGATTCACTCGCTGTTCATGATCCCTTGCTCGAGGCTTTGTTAACAATTTCAATGTTTAGCCTCTGTGCTCCACAGGTGGGATTGTTTACTCCATGTTTCTCTGTGTATGAGATACACTGGGATTAAACCCATTTAGACCTAGAATTATTGAATGCTTTAACTATTGAAAAATAGCAGATATACAAGCTCACAGCGCGGCACCGAGTGCCGCGCTGCGAGCTTGTAGATCTGCTATTTTTGAAAAATCATGATATTTTCTTTGAATATATCTATTTAAAAGCGAACATTTGTAACTCAAATATTGACTTCTGGGGTGGAGGGGGCCAGGGGGGTCCCTGGAACAACATATTTTGAGATGGGAGTCCGTGGCCAAACACCTGTAATTCTGGGGGTCCTTGACCTGAAAAAGTTTGAGAACCATTGATTTAGAGGAAGGATTTAGAAGTTGGGTCAAATATCGATGTCAAACATATTCAAAGACTTGCACACATTTTCATGATTTTTCAAAAAGAGCAGATCTAGAAGCTCGCAGCGCGGCACTCGGTGCCGCGCTGTGAGCTTGTATATCTGCATTTTTTCAATAATTAAAGCACAAAATAATGGTTAAAGTGGTTAAAATCTAACGCGACTCGGGCGCGTTCCAGGTATTTGAGACTTAAGTTTGGTTGTTATTTTTTGGGGGTTAAGCACTGATTGTATCGCCCTCACAGTGGCTGGGCTTCTGACTGATTTCCCCGGTGCCGCTGCTCTTGCATATGGTGGGTGGTTTCTTGTTCAGGTGAATCACAGTTATTCCCACTTTTTTGGTTTTATTCTAAGTGACTGGCTGCAGTGGTGAGTGGCCTGATTATTGATTTTCCCTTTCCCGCTGCTTGAAAAAATAAATAAAATAACAATATATAAGCGCAAAGTAACCGAGCCACGAGCTTGTAGATCTGCTATTTCTGAACAAATCGTGAAATCAAGGTGCAAATCTTTGAGTTTCAGAGCAAAGATGAGATGGGGTTCGGCCTCGGCGGCCAAAAACACTATTTTGGGGAACGCATCTGTGACGTGTAGTTAGAAGTGAAAGTCCAGTATTCAAAAAGTGTACTTGAGTGAAAGCACTAAAGTATTGCCATCAAAACAGAGTACCTACCAAAAATATAAGAACTCATTATGCAGAATGTGCCGTTTCACAAGTTGTCATGATGTCTAAGATGTGTTAAAAACCTTTTGAAAATAGCCAGCGTTTAACAGCGTCCACCGCATGGCAACCATCAGACAACTGAACACTGTAATAGAAATTAATTAATGTTTCACAGGGATGAAGGATTTGAAGAATTGACAAAGATTTATTCAAAAAGGCAAAAAGTTGAACAGAGTAACAGCATTCACAAAAGACAAGAGCTCTGACCTCCATGGCCAGAGCTTGGGCCCCGTGGGGGCAGAAGCCTCCTTTGCACCATTATCATACAGCTCTTATAGTCCATTCTGGCAGAGATGCTATTCTAAACATGGTCTTATAAGGATGTGTACTAAAGATAAAGACAACATACAAATAGTTACACACAGTACAGATTTGCTGACAGAGTGAGAGAGCAAGCGTGGGGGAGAACTCGGCTGTTAAGATTGACAGCTGTAGCTGGTTGACCACCCATTCAATGACATTGAATGGAAGGAAAACAAGTATATAATAAACATATTTGTTACTCTATAAATATTTCTACCACAACACCCGCTGGCGCCCGCCTTTTGCCAGGCTTTCCTTAGGCTAACGACACAGGCCGCCACACAGCATTCTTTTTTTGTGTATACAGTATATGTATTATATCGTCGTTGTCGGGTGGAAAACTTGTATGTCCAAGACGGTTCGTTTTATATTTATCATTTTAAAAATGAACTAAACTAGTGAAAATAGCAGATCTACAAGCAAACACGCGAGGCGTTGTGTGCGCTTGTAGATCGGCTGTTTCCACTACTTTTGTGCAACAGCCTTGTATGATGAAGCAGGGCTCACTTGGGGAAAAAACATACAAATGTTAAACTTCGAGATACAAGGTTTCTGCGTGTGTGTGCTGTCACTTACAGTATGTATGCGCTGACACGTTTGATACCTGCTGCTAATTGATGTCTCACATACAGTACATGCACAAGACACTATAGACACATAAAGGACTGTTATATCCGCCATCTGTTGTTTTTTGTGTGTGCATGCTGCATTCTTACCCACGCGCCTTATGCATATTTGACATTCGATACCGTTGGGTTGGGATAACGACTTGTTTATTTTGACACGTATGACATGTTTTCCATGTTACTTTCTCTCTCTGATCTTTGCCCCCGTTCCTCGAAACGGCGAACGATGGGATCTCGTACGCGCGGCGGAGAATTTCGCCCATTTTTACACCCGTTAACCCATTTAGAACGGGTACACATTATAGTGTATTATTATTTTACGCTTTAACTATTGAAAAACAGCAGATATACAAGCTCAGATATACATTTCGTCGTTGTCGGGTGGAAACCTTGTATGTCCAAAACCGTTTGTTTTGTATTTAGCATTTTGAAAATGAACTAGTGAACACCACGAGGCGTTGTGTGCTTGTAGATCGGCTGTTTTCACTACTTTTGTGCAACGGCCTTGTATGATGAAGCAGGGCTTTGTTTTGCGAAAAAATTTATACATTTGAAACTTGGAGATACAAGGTTTCTGCCCGACAGTTAGGATTTACATTGTTGGCCGCCCAGCCCCCAAAATGGAACGAAGGCCGACATTTTATTTTAGTTTTTTTTCCTAATGGCCGGCCTGGACCGGCCGTGAATGAACCGGCCGTTCGGGAGTTGGCCCGCTTTTCCCAATGGCCAGCACGTCCCTGGAAAGGGAGGCAGGCATTCAGTCCTTCAATCACATTCTGCTTTGTTTATTCTTCAACAGGTGGTCTGGGACACCCAGGGGGTCCTTAGAGTTACTACAGGGGGTCCTCCAAATATTTGTGTGATAGATACTTCTTTTTTCCCCCTTTTTTATATTAACCACAAACATAGCAGATCTACAAGCTCACAACGCCTCGCGCTGCGAGGCGTTGTGAGCTTGTAGATCGGCTATTTTCGGCAAAGAGGTTTGGTGTAGAGAGGAAAAAGAGCACACTAAGTGCAGAGTGAAAGGTAAAGTTTATTAAGTGTTGACGGTTCAAGTGGTTCCATATCTGAAAACACACATTAACATGAATCCAAAATACACTGATTATGCTGTCAAACAATGAAACTGTTTGGAATCTTGCTTCATCTCTCTCTCAACTAAGGGGTCCTTGGACTGAAGACGTTGAAGACCCCTGTGTTCTTCATCATAGCGGTGAAATGGAGCATGGTGCTGATGCGGCCCGCGTGTGTGATTAAGGACCGAGGAACAGCCCTGTGAGTGATGCCTTCAGCGCTGAGCAAAGTACTCAACCCTGCAATATACTTGAGGCAAAGTGTACATGCTGTCGGCTTAAGGCCTATCCATACTTCGACCGAAACCGCCGTTTTCGGACAAAAGGTCCTTTTCTACCATAAAATTATATCCCTCGGGACTTCTGAAAAGCATTGGACCGAACGAGAGTTCGGAAATTTGCACGTCGGAAAACACAACTCACCGAACATTTCGGTCGAAGTATGGAGAGGCCTTTAGTCACACTTGGAGAAAAAGGCTGACAAACAGCCAAAAAGATCATGCACATCCAGAGCCATATAGGCTGGGTGCTGGACTAATGGTAATCAACAATAAAAAAGAACGAAAGTCCGCACACCAATTATGCTGTTCCCAATGTCGAGTTTTACTGTGGCTTAGTCACACTTGCAAATGAATTCTGTATTTCCCCATTCAGGTCAATGGGGAAAATTCATTCAATAATAATTGTTCTTGAAAGCCTGAGTAGAGGGTAAAACTACCCAGCACTTTTTTTCTTCTTAACATGAAATATCCCTTATCAGTCAAGTAAATGTTACTCACTTACTGTCAACCACTGCTTGTGACACAGCACACAGATGTGCTCAGGCACATCTGGAGCCTGTCATTAATAACACTCAAGGGGGGAGGGGTATGTTGAACAAGCAGCAAGCTGTTCACGTCTTCAGCCACCCTGCTCTCTCCCCGCGTAATAGCCAGATAAATTCTAATCTAATCTGCCTCCCCAGTCGCTACACGGGGGGACGCGTGTTCACCGAAGAATCCGATTAAACCCAGTTAGAACGGGTACACATTATTGTGTATCATTATTTTATGCTTCAACTATTGAAACATAGCAGATCTACAAGCTCACAGCGCGGCACTGAGTGCCGCGCTGCGAGCTTGTAGATCTACTATTTTTGAAAAATCGTGAAAATTTGAATTTTGACCCGATTCTATAAGTGTCTTTTGAATCCTTCTATTTAAAAAAAAAATATATATATATATATGTTTCTATGTCAGCAATCTGGCCAGCCATCGTCAAAGAAAAGGTCCTTTTCACTTCAACTGGAGCTCAGTCTGTTCTTGAGAGACTATACTATGTCAGTGGTTCTCAAACTTTTACATGTGAAGGACCCCCAAACTGATATTTATTTGGCCACGGAACCCCATCTCAAAATATTTAGTTCCAGGGACCACCCAGAAGCAAAATGTGAGTTACAAACGTTCGCTTTGAAAATACATAATATGTATTTTCAAAGCGAACGTTTGTAACTCTATGAATATATTGAATATATTATATTCAAAGATTTGCACACTTTTTCCACAACTTTTTCAAAAATAGCAGATCTACAAGATCTACAAGCTCGTGAGCTTGTATATCTGCTATTTTTCACTGGTTAAAGCATTCAATAATTCCTAAGCCTAAATGGGTTAAAAAGCCGCCCCCTCCCTCCCCTCCCCCCTCCGCTCTCAACGCGCCTTCGCTGCGATTCCCTCGGGGTCGGCCGTGTGCGGCGCATAGGCTATCGTCTTTAACCCCATGGATTAAGGGCTTTGTATACTCGGCGCTGAAGTCATCAATAGCCAGGAATCAACAGATGTTTTGGCCCCTGTTGGTAAAACAACGGCGAATGGAGACCAACGGCGAATTCTTGGAGATTAACGGAGCAAATCGTGGGCATGTATGCACGATGAGACGCATAAAAAGGCTTGTTTTTGGCTGAGCGCGTGGCGTGTTAACGACAAGGACAAACAAGAACACAGTGACACCATTGCAGTGGTGTAAAGCAACCAAGTACCATTTACTTATGTATTGTACTTACAGTACGTACACTTTTGAGGTATTTGTACTTTACTTGAGTATTTACAATTTCCAATAACTTTACTTCTACTCCACTACATCTCAGATCCACATATTGTACTGTTGTTCCACTACATTTATTTGAAAACGTACAAACATCACAGATATTAAATTATAATATCATAAAACATACATAAACCACTTTAGCCCTATTTTATACTGTGGCTATTTTCAAACATGTTGTACTTTTACTTTTGGTACAAAGTACATTTTGATGCCAATACTTTCATACTTTTACTCAAGTACATTTTGAAATCTGGACTTTTACTTGTAACGGAGAATGTCCACATTGCAGTATTGATACTTTTACTCAAGTAAAAAAATGTGAGTACTTTTTCCACCACTGCACCATTGCAGCGCCATTCTCTCGAGACAGAGTCTGTAGCTATAGCAAAGAGGGACAGACCGAGTGGGCGTTCCCTTTTCTTTGACGATGGCTATCCAGATTGTTGCAGCACAAACACCAGTGCTGCTGCCACCGTGTCACTGGGATGCGCTGTTCTCGTTTGCCTCAAAGGACCTTATAGGAGCGTTTTAACGTGCTTACCAATGACATCATCGATGGGGTTTCCAAGCTCATAGAAGCTACAGCCTTTCTCTTCCTGGAAAGTTGGAGAGCTGGTATAGAAAAAAATCACACCCAGTGTGAAGTGAGCGGTGGTCGTGCTTGCATACTGTCAGACTAGGATTTAAGTCTAGGATGTACAGGCTACAGACACACACACACAATGCTATGGCAAAACATGACATGTACAGGCTACAGACACACACACGGCCATGCTATGGAGCGGTCTACCACCGCTCAAAAATAGATGCAACCAAGACTTCCTAACGGGAGATAAGCGACCGTCAGGTCGCATACACAAACTTTAGAAGGCACTGGACGCCAATCAGGAGGGAATATGAGAAATGGGACAGATCCATGTTGATGACATGACTGTAGAGATAATGTGTACCGCTTTGCGTGATTTTGGGGCCAAATCTGTTGGAGCAGTGTCCCATTGAGCTCCCAAAAAGTTTTGCAAGAATCTGCCTCATGGTGGCGCTGGAAGAGGGTCATGTGAGAAATGATGGGTGGAGGTTGTGGTTTATGAGTAGGGCAAAAGTGTGACGTGACTTGACGGATAGACTGACAGACAGCCGGTGGAGGTTTTGATAGTAACTGCGACCTGGTGGTCGCAATAAAAAGTTTAAAATGACAGGATCTGTTTACCAATCATGTCAATAGTAGGCATTTCTGAAGAGTCCGCCACAGCCCTCCTCTGAGACACAGAGCGAGAAGACATGTTATAATGAGCATTACTGAGGACCAGTTATATGAAGCTAAAGGTTGGAAATGCAAGCAAAGTGATCTTTTAACCACTTTAATCTTCACTTGTATCACTTTTCCAAATAAGCTCAGTGTCGAAAGAGTCATATTCTTTATGCGGTGTCCAATTGATTAACTGTGCTTTGTGATTACGTGTTTAATTTGAATTTACCCCCAAAGTCTTTCGATACCTTAGTTAAACTTGTAAACCTGCTTGATGGCTTAACAAGTGTTTTTCTAACATTTTCCCACACAGAGGTTTTAGATGATGTTTATCTGTTGCATGCTCCGCTAAAATCAATTTGTCTTTTGTAGAGGCAGCTTCAGCTACTGGAGATTCTGAGTTGGGCTGGGTGATATCACTTCAAGCATTATTAATGTTTAAATAGTGAAAATGGCGAGTGCCTAACAAATTATAATAGTGGTTAATGTGTATAGAGTTTTTCCATGGGGGTTCATTATAAGAATAAAAGAAAAATGCTTCTTGATTATTTAAGATTCGGTTGTTGGTTCTAAATGTCGGTTTCGATATATCATTTTCGGTTAATTGCCCAGCCCTAATTCTGAACATTCTTTTGACGGCAATGGTTCGACATGAAGCGTGAGGGATTGCCGTATGCGCACATGGCAGGGAGAGCAGATATGGATGTACTTTAACACTTTATGCGTCGGTACCTGTAACTCCTAACTCACTGGCTTTTTGAGCTACAGTTCCCTGTAACCCAGTGGCTTTTTGAGATACAGTTCCCTGTAAAGCCCTTTGCACACAGGACAGTTGCGTTTTTTTCGTTTGCTCCATGAATAAAACGCATTGGATTTGGTGTGCAATGATGTGCGGAATTGGCGCTGCGGATCCCAAAAGGAGTCATAAAAGGAGTGATGAGTTTTTTACCGCATGTGACAAGACGCACGAATCGAACTGGGTTCGATCGAGAAAAAAATGCACAGCCGCAGCCACTCGTCGCAAGGCAAATTCGGATCCGGTGTGCATGAGGTCGTAGAGAATCATTGTTTTCTTTTAAAGAAATTGTCCGTTTTATCCGTGCGGGTAAACGCGCCCGTGTGCCAAGACCTTAAAGGCCCATTCCCACTGGGCCAGATAACAGATAAAAAAAAATCTCTTTCTAAAAGATTTTTTTTATCTGTATCTACCATCTACTTTGAATGGAAAAATATCTGGAGAAAGACATTTTTTATCTGTTATCTGGCCCAGTGGGAATGGGCCTTAACTCAGTGGCTTTTTGAGCTACAGTTCCCTGTAACTCACTGGCTTTTTGAGATACAGTTCCCTTTAACTCACTGGCTTTTTGAGCTAGAGTCCTACTGTAGAAATTGTATGGAGTATCCACTTTTGATGACTACAAAGTGCACCAATGCACAGGACAGAAGACACCAGGTGAGTTGGTTGTATGCAGTATGTGAGTAATCTCCCAAGAACAGATGTAGTGCTGTGCTACACAGAGAGGGGGCGCTGTTTTTCCCTTTTCCCCACATTGGTATGTGAGTGGTTATCCAGCAAAAGCAAAAAACCTCCTCTGCACTGATCTGACCTTTTGTGTGTTTTGCATCGTGATGATCAAGGAATAAGAGGATGTCTCACATCCAGCCTGAGGTGTCACTGCTCCATCACTCCCAGTTGGCCCACTCTGAATTAAGTATTTATAACGTTTACAGGGAAAGAAAAACAAGGAGGGAATTGTATTTCCTATAGCGTTTGCAAGCAACTGTCACCCTGTTGTAGAAATATAGTCTGTTACAAGTAGTCTACAAGTTTGGTATTCGATTTTTTCTTGTTTTGAGACGTATGGCTGAGCTGCTTTTGCTCAACATTGTCTCACAATGAAGTACAACGTAGGGCATTAAGTTACGACAGAATAGTGTGAAAATATGGAACATGGAGATGTAAGGTGTCTGCCTGACAGCCAAGTTATATATTGCTACCAATTGATATGCAAACGTTTTGACCTATAGAAAACGTATAACACACACACAGACACACACGCGCGCACACACACACACACACACACACACACACACACACACACACACACACACACACACACACACACACACACACACACACACAATAGTTTTTCAATTTGTTTGGCTCACACTACACTAGTATTACATTCTACCCTGCTCTCCAGTGAATAACCTGTCATATGCTGTTTGACTCAATGTCTGCCGCCCAAGTCAAAATAATCAGCCAAAAACTTCTCCCCTGCACCTCAGAGAAAACAATGTTTCTGCTCTGATAACTCAATACACAGTGAAGATCACTGGACTCTGGGCTCGCTCTCTCTCTCTCTCTCTCTCTCTCTCTCTCTCTCTCTCTTTCTCTCTCTCTCTCTCTCTCTCTCTCTCTCTCTCTCTCTCTCTCTCTCTCTCTCTCTCTCTCTCTCTCTCTCTCTCGGCCATAGCTTCTGCTCTGATTTTAGGATTCCATGTGCCCCCGCAACTCTGACTGACCGGCCCTCCTTTGTGAGGGTTGGAGACACTCGGCTGCGCCTCCGGTCTCACCACGCCTCTCAGCCAGTGTTGTTTTTGACAGCAAAATTTGATTTAGTTTTAGTCGTAGTCTTTTGAATAAAATGTGTCATTTAGTTTTAGTCATAATTTAGTCACCTGCAAAGTTTTAGTTTTAGTCTAATTTTGTCGACTAAATATCATAAGATTTAATGGCGACTAAATCTACAGTTGATTTAGTCGACTAAAATGTATTTTGGCAGGCCTTGATGGCATCGTAATGGCTGATTTTACACTTGGTTGCATAATGAAAATAGCAGATCTACAAGCTCACAAGCGCTGCAAACAGTGGCAAATCAGCCAACAACCCACAACCCTCGAATGGTAAATTACTTTCCTACCACTTCTACCATATAAATGAAAGAAAACACTTACAAGGTTATTTTGTTACAATCATTGCAACACAACAGTGGGCGGGGTCCATGAGCCAACTCAAGGTTTTTGACTGATTTACCACCGTTTTAAGCCAAACAGAATCCAGTATCTGAACATGTGACCACAAAAAGTGGTAGAATACCAGGTAACCACATGCCTCGCATGGCTTATTGCTTCAGTAGAACATAGTCTGTCAGCCTCTCACATCCAAAGACAACGAGAAAAGTTCATGCCCAAAATAGGGGCGCCAGTTTAACCCAATGAGTGCCCCGGGCCACAAGGTGCCGCTAGAGTGACAGAAATATCTCTATAGGCCTTCGCTCTAGCTTCCGTCGACACTGCCCGTAGTGCCTTGGGATTTCACTCCAGCCACTGTTATGTATGACGAGAGGAGGAAGTTAGCTAACACTTAGCCATTAGCGTCTTTATTTTTTAGAAGCCCCGATCTAAAGCTATTTCAGTCGCAAAAAAACGTTGTCTTTGGTCTGGGAACACAATTCAGAGAAAATGCTCTCTAAAGATGTGACTTTGTATTGGATTCGGCGGCGCGATGCGGCGGCGTTGCCCGATTACGGCCCGTGGATGGCCGAGTCTCGGCCCCGGCCATGGATGGAAATTTAGACCGGGGCTTCGTTGAGGCCTCCGATTAATTAATACATTTTATTAAATATCCCGGACTAGATCGGGATAGGCACCCCGGAATACGTCGCGCCGCCGACAGTATAGATTGAGTTTTTTGGGGGGGGCTCTAAACTTTATTTTAAACCATTTTCAATGGAATAAATCGTCGGACCATCTAGCATCACTCGTTGGAAAGCGTAGGACGACCCAGGACCACCCACATCTCTACAAGCAGCTCAGGGTATGTAAAATAGCAAAAAAAATATTGTATTGGATTGAAAATATCCCGAACTTGTTCGGGATAGGCACAAGAAGGGTTAAAAGTGGCTAATGAATGTACAGTAGAATTTAAACCATATTCAATCCCCCCCGGGACCCCAGAGGCATCAATTGGGTATGGCAGCTGTCATACCTTGGAAAATAAATAAAATGCACTTCTTACATGACTGACACCAGTCTTGTTGCCATACCTTAGCTTTTGACAGAACTGACGCCACATACGACGCCCCATGGTGTGAAATGAATAGCAGTGTATGAGTTTGATCTCTCTTGATGTTACAAGCTTTATGCGTCAAGTCCTGCCTTCAAAGGGGAAAAAAAAGAAAGGCTGACAAAAAAGAAAGAAAAAAAAAGAACTCCACAAAGCGTGCCTCGGTGCTGTTGGAAAAAAAACCTCTAGCTTGCAGCGGTTGTGGCAGGACCATCCATCCCCTACACGCTCCATCTCCCCTGTATTATATTTGGGCACACGTCGTGGGCGTTTAACCCATTCAGAAAGGGTACACATTATTGTGTATCATTATTTTATGCTTTAACTATTGAAAAATAGCAGATCTACAAGCTCACAGCGCGGCGAGCTTGTAGATCTGCTATTTTTGAAAAATCGTGAAAATTGTAATTTTGACCCGATTCTATAAGTGTCTTTTGAAAGTTTTTTTTTTTTTTTTAAACCTATGTTTATGTCAGCAATCTGGCCAGCCATCGTCAAAGAAAAGGTCCTTTTCACTTTAACTGGAGCTCAGTTAGTCTGTTCTAGAGAGACTACTTTGTCAGTGGTTCTCAAACCTTTTTCATGTGAAGGACCCCCAAAATGATATGTATTTGTCCATGGACCCCCATCTCAAAATATTTAGTTCCAGGGACCACCCAGAAGCAAAATTTGAGTTACAAACCTTTCGCTTTGAAAATACATAAATTCAAAGATTTGCACACATTTTCACGACTTTTTCAAAAATAGCAGATCTACAAGCTCGCAGCGCGGCACTCGCGCTGTGAGCTTGTATATCTGCTATTTTTTCACTGGTTAAAGCATTCAATAATTCTAGGCCTAAATGGGTTTTAATTTGGGCCTCGAGTGAACATTTTAGCCTTGGTGATTGATGCACTTTGGCTGAAGTACAAGTGAACTGGAAATTAGACCAAAACACACTAGCAAAGGCCGAGAGAGCCTGAGGAACAGGTGGCATAGGTGAGTGTACCGATGTGCCATTTAAAAGCTCTACACGTCCTGCTATCGAGCTTCATGTAGATCGGTGGTTCTCAACCTGTGGGTCGGGACCCCCAGGAGGGTCCCCACAATTATTTTGGGCGGGTCCCCAGATGATTAGCTTAATGTGCAACATTGTTTTCTCACTCAACAGTAAACAAACCAACATAAAGTTGAAGTGTATAGAGGGTATGTGCACATCTCTAAAGTGACAATTTAAGGACTTTTTTATACCTCTAAAATGACAAATTAAACATTGGCCAAACTGTCAAATATTCGACGCAGAAATTGTGAAAATAGCAGATCTACATGCTCACAACGCCTCGCGTTGCGAGGCGTTGTGAGCATGTAGATCTGCTATTTTCACAATTGAACCGTGTTATACAAAATGCAAAGCCTCAACTCTTAGTGCTTGTAGGTTGGGGGGGTCCCCAGTTCAAATATGAATATTTTTGGGGTCGCGGCCTGAAAAGGTTGAGAACTACTGGTTTAGATCAGCAATTTTTGCTATTTTTGCCATTTTTATGACATTCTCTTACTTCGAAGTTTAAATCTACCTATGAAGGTGGGTTCTGCTTTTCAATGGGGAATGGAGTGGTTTCTACTGGGATGATTTTAGATTTCTACCTAAAAACACACACACTATCTGTATGCATTCTCTCCCATTATATTGTAAACGTGAGTTTGCCACCTGATCACCTCTATACACTTAAACTGTATGTTGGTTTGTTTACTTTTGAGTGAGAAAACAATGTTGCACATTAAGCCAATCATCTGGGGACCCCACAAAGTAATTTGGAAACATTAATAAAAACATTAATATGTAAAGACAGTTTCACAGCGACTGACAAGGCAGCGGTTACGGAAAAAAAATGTGTCTTCATAGGAGATGAGATGTGGCCGTGGCTTGTGATTGGCTGAACTGGAGGTAAGCCAGCGCAACACACTGGCTCGGCTGTGCGGGGAGGACGAACGGGAAGGTGGGGGAAAGGGGAAGCCACGCGAACCAGCGGAGTAGTTGAAGTAGTTGAATGATTGACACAGGCACCTGTCAATCATTTTGAACCTTGTGAAGTAGAGTTAACGTACGTCATCAAGCATTACGTTATTTATTAGGGGCTGCACTGTAATTGTCTTGTTATAATACTCAAACACAGGATTTATTTTGCCATCTACTGTTAGGTATGGCCATATTATCACTACAGATATGCTCTAAAAGTGTGAAAAACCTATTTTTGATTTCACTGCGTCTTTAAATGGAACTTTTATATCTTGGCTGCCTGCCGGGCAGGTCCTCTGCAGAAACCACCTCCAAGGAGGACACTTGGACGCACGGCCACGTGGAACTGGGAATCAAACCGGGAACCTTCTGGACCACTGCTACCTCTACACACACAACTAGTAGTACAGTAAGTAACTTATAGTCACAGCTTCCATCTATGGACAGTGGTGGGGAAAAAAGTACTTCTTTTAAGTACTTTTTTACCTAACAGAAGCTGATAAATGGGTGCTCTTTCCCTGATTGGCTGATGTTGGCAACCCACCTGAAAACCCAACACTATAGTAACGAGTAGTGAGTATCGAAATATAAAACAAATGCTTTACCTGTTGCGCACATTTAAACCCTATTTGAAAAATAGCAAAACGAGCAGATATTCAAGCTTCTAGATCCACTATGTTCACTATTTTGGGGAGAAAATAATAATAATAAAAGATAATGTTTGAAAATGTTTGCTCGCCTAAGTCCAAAATAGTGACGCTTGATAGTTGAAAGTGGCTGTTGGTGATATGGTGGTATGTTTTGTTAGTTTTTTAATGTTATAATTTGTTATGAAGGTTTTACTGAATAGGTGCTTGGCCTACCTGTTTTCTTCCATTTGATGTGTTGACGTTAATGTACTGTATTACCTTGCTTATTGTAAGTCGCTCTGGAGTAAGAGCGTCTGCTAAATGCTTAACCCTGCAAGGCCCAGCGTTGCTTTTTGGCAACATTTTTTAAATCATTTTTTTTTTAAATGTTATAATTAGTTTTCCTGTTCTTTTTTCACATTAACATCACCATTAAAGAGGTGGTGCCATGATCCCCCCCCCCCCCCCTCTAAAACATGATTATCAGGTATTATGATTATACTAGGAGGAAGATTCTTTCCAAAAAAGTATACAGAAAGAGTTAAAATTGGGTTTTTATGTGGCCACACCCCCAGTTCATTAAGTATGCATGGATGGCATGGTGGGTGGTGACCCAGCTGATATAGCCACACCCCACAGTGTTGGGTGAATGGCAATTGGGGAGGAGTTGATACTGTGACACCCTTAGTATCTGTGTTTTTTAACTGACACTTTTGGCCACAAGGTGGCAGCCTCCAAGAGAAAACAAACAAATACTAAGAGAATACATCATTTCTCAAAAAAAAAAACACATCAGGGGGTCTAATGAAGTACTTTCAACCTCCTAGACACATGAAAAACAGAAAAAGTACAAAACTATGGCACCACCTCTTTAAATCCTATTGTTTAGTATTACAATGCCATTGGCCACGATATTTGCATATAAATACCCCCCACAGAGAATGACATTCACACCTCCCAGAGAAGTTGAAATTCCAGCGTCTGGACGAACAACATCTCACTTTTTAACTGAAGCTATTCCTCACTAAAACACAAGTAAAAATTCACGTGCATGTGTTATTATTGTGAAAAATATCCCCAAAATGCAAATTAGAGGATGATTTATGATTTATGGCTATAAAACCTTACAAAAACATTATACATTTTTTAACATTACATTTTCCTGTGATTAGGACTGCTACAACACCATCTGATCTTTGTATTCATTTTTTTTGGCCAGTAGAAATTAATTCGGGTCTTGCAGGGTTAAATTGTGAATTGTAAATGGTGGCAGACCAAGGCGGAATGGCGTGGGTTGAGAGAGGCACTCATCTGCAACCTAAGATGCATAATAAGAGAAGTGAATGTGAATGGAGGAGTTTGGAGTGGAGGCTGAGTGGAAAGTGTCCCCAGCGATGAGGAACAGGAGTCATGCTGCACTCATCATTGGCACACAGCATTCCAGCACACATCAGACCCAGCAGCACACAGTATACCCACAATGCTCAGCAGGTCCAGGGGTGTCGCACCAAATTCTGGGCCCCGGGTACAAGGACTCACTCACATTTTGTGCTTTAACTATTGAAAAATAGCAGATATACAGATAAAAATTCGTGAATATTTCGAATCCTTCTAAGGTTTTTTGAAAAACCTAAGTTTCTATCTCAGCGGTGCTCAAATATTTTCATGTCAAGGACCCCCAAAACGATATGTATTTGGCCACGGACCCCCCCCCCCCCCCCCCCTATCTTTCAAAATACATATATTCAAAGATTTGCACACATTTTCACGACTTTTCAAAAATAGCAGATGTACAAGCTCGCAGCGCGGCACTCGGTGGCACTCGGTGGCACTCTGTGGCACTCTGTGGTACTCGGTGCCGTGCTGTGAGCTTGTACATCTGCTATTTTTCAATAGCTAAAGTATCAAATAATTAAGGCCCCCTCCACCTTGGGCCCTGGTAACTCAGTCCTACTTTCCCCCCCTTGTGACGCCCCTGCTCAGGTCACTGGCTGTGCAGTGCAGTGGGCGGTTAAGGTTCTCCTACAAAGCAGCAGCTGCATTCCAATTGGTAATTGGCAAACTGAGTTGCTCATCGAATTGATATTATGTACATGTTTTAGACTGACAATTAGGCCATGCAGACAAAGGGAAAGGAAATGCTCCGGTGGGTGAAAGAAAGAAAGAAAGAAAGAAAGAAAAGAAAGAAAGAAAGAAAGAAAGAAAGAAAGAAAGAAAGAAAGAAAGAAAGAAAGAAAGAAAGAGAAATGTTGTGACTCGTGAGGAAGATACACATTTTCTAAATAATTAAGTTAAAGGATGTTTTTATTTATTTGTATTTTCTTTAACTAAGGAATCCTGTGCTATACCAGTGGTTCTCAACCTGTGGGTCAGGACCCCCAGGGGGGTCCCCAAATTACTTTGTGGGGTCCCCAGATGATTGGCTTAATGTGCAACATTGTTTTCTCACTCAAAAGTAAACAAACCAACATACAGTTTAAGTGTATAGAGGTGATCTGCACTTTTCTCAAGTGCCAATTTGAGGACTTTTTAATATCTCTAAAATGAAAAATTAAACATTGGCCAAATTGTCAAATATTAGAGGCAGAAATTGTGAAAATAGCCGATCTACATGTTCACAACGCCTCACAACGAGGCGTTGTGAGCATGTACTGTTAGTAGATCTGCTATTTTCACAATTGATCTGTATTATACAAAATGTAATGCCTCAACTCTTAGTGCTCGTAGGGTTGAGGGGGTCCCCAGTTGAAATACGATTATTTTGGGGGTCGCCGCCTGAAAAGGTTGAGAACCACTGTGCTATACAACCCCATTATCTTTTTGGGGCGGGTTAATCTGTCTGTGGCCTTTTTCTGTTTCCGTGACAAGAAGAAAGAGTTAGGGGGTCCTCAGAGTTACTACAGGGGGTACTCCAAACCTTCCTCCTTTTCTATATTAACCACTTGAACCCTAGCCTCCATATCTGAGAACTTTAGCCAAAAATAGCATATCTACAAGCTCACAGCGTTGTGAGCTTGTAGATCGGCTATTTTCGGCAAAGAGGTTTGGTGTAGAGGGGAAAAAGAGCAGACTAAGTACAGAGTGAAAGGTATTGTCGGTTCAAGTGGTTAAATATCTGGAAACACGCATTTAGATGAACCCAAAATACACTGATGATTGTGCTGTCAAACGATGAAACTATACTATATGGTATCTTTGGGTTGGAGCTTCACTAAGGGGTCCTTGGCCTGAAAACGTTGTAGACCCCTGGTATAAAGTACAGAATGTTTTACTCTGTACAGTATGTAACTAAAAGAATCGGTTTTCGCTGTGGCTGCTGCATCAGATATTCTATCCAGAACTGTACCTAAATGACACTGGGGCTCCCTAAAGCTGCATCCTAATGCATCCTGAATCACAAATCAAGTCTAGGAGGCGTGAAAGTGAAACTCGTGAAGACTGTGAAACTAACGTTATAGATGAAAAAAACCTATGAATTAAAGAAATATATTCTCATACTCTAGGTATGCACGAACAGTATTCTTGTGAGGCATTTTTGTACTTACTTAATGAATTATTTGTGATTATTTGTTTCCAAAATGTGGACAAATTATTTGTATAGACATTAGACGTTAAATAGCTTGAAATAAATGCCTTTATTCTCAGACCGTAAATAGTAGCCTAACTTGCTATCAGTAGCTGAAGTTTGCAAAGGAATGCCATGCAGAAACATTGTGTCACGTTTGTTGGATAATTCATAGGGTTCAGGACCCCTCGGGCAAGGGTGGGCAACTTTGATGATGGCGAGGGCCACTATATTTCCACCTTCACTACAGAGGGCCACATTGCATATTGCTACGTCCTACTTTGTCATTCTATTATCTTATACAAAATAAGCAAAAAAATAGCAGATCTACAAGCTCGAAACGCATCGCGCTGCGATGCGTTTGGAGCTTGTAGATCGCTGTTTTTTTGCTTCTTTTGAATTGGAATCCTGAATCATTTTTTAGTTATTTTTTAATTGGAATCCTGAAATCTAACATTTTGATTTAATTTCAAATGCATTTAGTTATATACTCATGTTAACTTTATGAACCTAAAATACAAATACATTGGACATAAAAAAAAAATACATTTGAATAGGTCATGTTTGGAATTGTAACAGCTGAAATCAATAATATATCAGTATTCCGGTATTAACCAGGGGGCCGCATTAAGTGAAGGTGAGGGCCGCATGTGGCCCCCGGGCCGACAGTTGCCCATGTATGCCCTAGGGCATACATGGGCAACTGGCGGCCCGGCAACTGTTACAATTCCAAACTTGGAAAAATTACCCGCTTTAATTACTTCAGTCTATTTTAGCAGCTAAATGACTAGTATTAAAATGTTATTGTATTTTTTATGTCCAAATTATTTTTGCTCTGTATATGCATTGTGGCCCTCTGGAGTGAGTGTGAAAGTGTAGTGGCCCTCTCCAGCATCAAAGTTGCCCACCCCTGCCCTAGGGGCTCCTCAGAGACAGAGTTACTACAGGGTAAAGGAAAAAAGAAAATATATCTCAATGTTCAAGATGTTTTTTTTCCCATCTGTAAGCAGCACAAAACAAATAGATAGCGGAACAATGTTCTATTCTCTAAATAACCGATCTGAATAAACTATACTATACTGAAAAAACTATACCCAGATCTACAAGTTCACAAGCTTGTAGATATATGCTATTTTCGTATGGTCAAGTTTACTAACTATTGACAGTTTAAGCGATGATATGCTTTCACACAAGTCCACGAAGCTTTACATTTATGAAAAAGTTGAACATGCAACACGATTGTATACAGTTAGGGTCGTTTCATACCGTTATAAGGAGCCTAACTAATTTCGGTTCGGGAGTGCTCCCCGACCCGAAATTATTTAGGTTCGGGGGGAGTTCATCCATACTTTCTTAACGGCTAGTGCCGAAGTCGCTTGTAAATATTGGAGGTCCTTGGCATGACAACATTTGTGGCCGATGAATGAGCATTGCAGGGCGGATACATATTGACTTGCCCTCGCGCTGCACGCTGAATGACTGGAGGTCCAGTGAGTAGCAGCACCAGCAGGCAGCAGCAGCACCAGCGGGGTCTCTTCTCTCTCTCTCTCTCACTCACACTCACAAACGCTCGATCGAGCTCTGTCAAAAACATTTAATCTACACATTATAGACGTGCCGCCTCCCTTGCTGCATGCATGTCATCACACAGTCACAACTCGTCGTGGAAAACCAACACGGAACACTATAGCAATTAGCAAAGTTGTGACTTTAAGCTCTTCTTTTGTCTTTAAAACGGTCAGCGACGCGTTAGCGATACAAGCTGTGTGTGTGTGTGTGTGTGTGTGTGTGTGTGTGTGTGTGTGTGTGTGTGTGTGTGTGTGTGTGTGTGTGTGTGTGTGTGTGTGTGTGTGTGTGTGTGTGTGTGTGTGTGTGTGTGTGTCGCGCGCGCGCCTCCCAGTCCACCACTCTTCGTCTCCAGCGAGAGCCAGCTGACTTGTGTCCGCTCTGCGAAGCCCAATACACGGCCACACAAGCATTTGGAAGTCGGCGTGTCTCCCTCCCAAACGGAGATTCACAGCCGAGAATGTGAACGTGAAGCCGGGCTGAATGAATGAGAAGACACCGCTGAGTACCGAAATTAAGTCGGGAGGTCACAACATTTCGTCAGCACCGTAGAGCCGAATTTAGTCGGTTGACGCCCCCCCGAACCGGGGGATGCGAACCATATTTGGGTTCGCCTAGTGCCGAACCGAACTTAGTTAGGCTCCTTATAACGGTATGAATCGACCCTTAGTGGTTCTCTCTCTCTCTCTCTCTCTCTCTCTCTCTCTCTCTCTCTCTCTCTCTCTCTCTCTCTCTCTCTCTCTCAGCTGAGGGGTCCTTGGCCTGAAAAGCGTTGGAAGAGATTCTAAGATCCTCCAATCCAACAGCATACATACTTGCCAGATGTTGTGTCATGCTATCTGGTTCCATTTAATGTCATCATTAGAGCAAAATGGTTAACCTCTTAAGACCTGTGGACCATTCTACAAATCTTCTAAATCCTAGAACTGTTTTCCATTTCAAGGACCCCCGAAATTATATGTATTTGGCCACGGACCACAATCTCAAAATGTTTTGTCCTAAAACTATATATAAGATTTGCACAAAATGTCCACGGTTTCTTCGAAAAAATTGCAGAGCATACAAGCGCATAGTGTGGCACGATGTGATATGTATGAGCTTGTATATCTGCCATTCTTTAGTAGCCAAAGTATAAAATAATGCTTTTTATAGCTTGAATCAAAAGTTTTAACGGATGCTTTCCCGTTTTCAATGGGCTAAACTGTAAAGGCTAATGAGTGAGCCACAGGCAGTCCACTTCAAAAACATGTCTTCAAATTATGGTGATGATACTTTCTTTAAGCAATTTAGGCCTAGAATCAGTGAATGCTTTAACCAGTGAAAAATAGCAGATATACAAGCTCACAGCGCGGCGCCGAGTGCCGCGCTGCGAGCTTGTAGATCTGCTATTTTTGGAAAAAGTCGTGAAAATGTGTGCAAATCTTTGAATATATGTATTTTCAAAGTGAACGTTTGTAACTCAAATTTTGCTTCTGGGTGGTCCCTGGAACTAAATATTTTGAGATGCGGGTCCGTGGCCAAATAAATATAATTTTGGGGGTCGTTCACATGAAAAGGTTTGAGAACCACTGACATAGTAGTCTCTCAAGAACAGACTCCAGTTAAATGAAAAGGACCTTTTCTTTGACGATGGCTGGCCACATTGCTGACATAGAAACATAGGTTTTTCAAAAAACCTTAGAAGTATTCAAAAGACACTTATAGAATCGGGTCAAAATTCAAATTTTCACGATTTTTCAAAAATAGCAGATCTACAAGCTCGCAGTGCGGCACTCGGTGCCGCGCTGTGAGCTTGTATATCTGCTATTTTTCAATAGTTAAAGCATAAAATAATGACACCCAATAATGTGTACCCGTTCTAAATGCGTTAAGCAATTACACATCCCCCCCCTCCCCTTCATATGGGTCCTTCAGAAGGGGCTAAGTGTGGGTTGTTTTACTTGTAGCGTAATTATTGCAATGGTGCTTTGAGACAGGGTTACCACACACTGTATGCGTCTGTGTCTTATCTTCCAACTGCCAAAGTCGTTTTATTCACTCGAGGGAATTAATTCAGCCTAAATTGGCTTTCAGTTCACTTTTAGAATAATGCCTTCCTGACTAGAAAGCTAAGTGAGTAAGTATGCTTTCTTTGGTCTACTGTAAAAAATGTGCATATACCCTCTATTTCAGTTCAGTTTCAGTTTGCCAAATACACCGGGGCAAAGTGGCGAAACGCTGTGCAGTGAATTCACAGGCGGAAAGATAATGGTTCTTTCAGAGGCTATTAGGTTCCATGAAGAAACCTCAAAACTGAAACCATTTTATTTAGTGCAGTTCATTTTTTTATTTTTTGTCAAAACCATGTTTGTATTCTTTGAGTCACCTTTAACCACTTAAACCTTAGTGTCCATATTATGGGCATGTCTTTTGCTGCCTCTTACTTTGAAGGGATGAATTTTCCACGCTGCCGTGCCGCTTCCTCCATTGGCCCACTGCTCTTATTTTGAAGGGCCGGCCTGGAATTTGCACTGATGTATTTTCATTTTACTTTTTCAACTTCGACCCCGGAACTGTTTGGAAGCTGGGTGTGATAGCAATAAACAGTAGAAAGCCATCATGCAAGCGTTATTTTGCAGTGCTATTTTGCGGTGAAAAATGCCAGCCTTGGGATCAAAATCTCTTTTTTCGAGTAAAGGAAGGCTGTTTTTGGCAGATCAATGAATTTCTATGGAGGATTAGCACTTTCAGAGCACGTCAACGTCTTATGTAAACAAACCCCCGCCATGAGCGATCACCAGTGGACAGCCCAGACGTACAGTAATTCATAACAGTTTTACTGTATTTACAGTAAGAGTGACGAGGTGCCTCGTCAACGGCGCCATGGTATTAACCCTTTCATTGACGAGCTGACAACATGTCAACGGCAGCATAAGTGTTAATCGGTGAACATTTGCAGAAAAAGTTATTTTTCGCCTCGCACTGAGGCGGCCTAATATAGACCTGGTTGATAGAGGTCGATTAAGAAATAAATACAAAATACATTTTTGGTTTTGGTCATGTAATAGCAAAATACTAAAATGCATGAATATACTATGTGATTTCATCATTCCATTCACTCCAAGAAATCTTGTCTTTGATCTGGGCAACCTACAGTATAGTTACCTCTTTCTGGTAGTGATATGTGCTTTTGAAAGGTCAGATATGCCTTAACCCTTTTAGTGCCTATCCCGAACTAGTTCGGGATATTCGGGATCAAAAACAATTTTTTATTTGCTATTTTACTTACCCCGAGCTGCTTGGAGCAATGTGGGTGGTCCCGGCTCGCCCAGCGCTCACCAACGAGAGACGCTAGATGCTCCGACGATTTATTCCATTGAAAATGGTTTAAAATAAAGTTTAGACCCCCCCCAATGTTCACCAAATGTTCATTGTAGGCGGCGCGACGTATTCCAGGGTGCCTATCCCGAACATGTCCGGGATATTTAATAAAATGAATTATTTTATCGGAGGCCTCAACGAAGCCCCGGTCTAGACGTCCATCCTTGGCCGGGACTTAGACTCGGCCATCCACGGGCCGTATTCGCGCTAACGGCCGAATCGCGCCGCCCACTCCAATAATAAATCACATCTTTAGACAGGATTTTCTCCGGATTGTGTCCCCAGACCCAAAGAGAAAGTTTTTTGCGGCTGAAATAGCTTTAGATCGGGCTTCTAAATGGGTTAGCATTTTGGCTACGTGTCAGCTAGCTTCCTCCTCTGGACACCCATAGGATTGACCGGAGTGAAAACACGAGCCAGTTGGGAGAGGGTCGACGAAAGCTATAAAGAAGGTCAATGGAGAAATTTCTGGCACTCTAGCACCCCTTGTGGCTGGATGGCACTGTATGAGTTAAAAGAGGACTTTGGGAGTGCTTGGAGGAGTCTTTGGGAGTGCTTTTGTTACGGGGGTTGTGTCTGTCTGTCTGTATTTGGTGGAGGCCTCAGCTTGAAAGGAAATATAATGATTCTGGAACAGTTCCTGCTGGCGTTATTTTTTATTTTTTATTAGTAGGCTATTAGTAGGCAAATAGTAGGCTGGAGACATACGGTAAAACAAACCTTGTATGGGGGTCCCCTGGCACAACATATTTTCTTATTCAGCTGGGTTTCCTTGACACAAAAAAAGTTTGAGAACAACTGGTTTAAACAGTATATGGGAGGAAGCCCAAATAAGCAACTACACAATCACAAATAAGAACAAAGTCGAAACACCGCAATTACCAATAATTTACAAGCAACTTCACTTTGGCAACATAGCAGAATCCTGGTTCAAATCTAGTTCAAATCTCTCTCTCTCTCTCTCTCTCTCTCTCTCTCTCTCTCTCTCCACCTATGTGCTATCAAAATAAAGGAGGAATGTCTCGAGAAAAGGTAATTGCAATGACGTGGAGGGTGATTTTTCTACCACTCTGCTGTCAGGCGAGGTCTTATTCTGACATGCAGGAGGCGAGGAGGCTTCACCTGCTGCACAGCATGGAGTCAGCCTGCCAAGCGCTGATGGATATGATCGCTGTCGACTAGAAACCTCGTATGTCCAAAACGGACGGACAGGACAGGACACTGGGAGGAAAAAATAACCTGTGGTCCAATGGATCCTATTTGGTTATTATTTAATTACTTTGTTAATACTTTTGTTTGGTTCAATATTTACCAGTATGACTCCCTAAATCGGGAGATACGCATACACAAACTTTAGAAGGCAACGGTAGCCAATCAGGAGGGAATATGGGAAATGGGACGGATCCATGTTGATGACATGACTTTAGAGATACTGTGTGGCGCTTGTGTGATTTTAGGCCAAAATCTGTAGGAGCTGTGTCCAAAAATGTGTTTGAAAAAAATCGCCCTGGTGGTGGCGCTAGATGGGACAGATTCATGTTGAAGAAATGAGTGTAGACATATTGTGTACCGATTTGCTTGATTTTAGGGCAAAATCTGTAGGAGCAGTGTCCAAAAATGTGTTTGAAAAAATCGAGTAGACCAAGTGTGTACCGATTTGCGTGATTTAGAGCCACACAGACAGGGAGAGGGAGAGAGAGATAAAGGTCAATCACGCATGCACACTCACATGCACATGTGCACGCATACGTTCAGCCCCACGGTCATCCAGCAATTATTACGCATTATTTTGTGCTTTAACTATTGAAAAATAGCAGATATACAAGCTCACAGCGCGGCACCGAGTGCCGTTGCGAGGCGTGAGCTTGTAGATTGGCTATTTTCGGCAAAGAGGTTTCGTGTAGAGGGGGAAAAAGAGCAGACCAAGTACAGAGTGAAAGGTCAAGTTTAGTAGGCCTAAGTATTGACGGTTCAAGTGGTTAAATATCTGAAAACACGAATTGACATGAATCCAAAATAGCCTGATGATTGTGCGATCATCAGGATACGATTAAATACGGAATCTATGAACAGGTTGTGGGGGTCTGCTTCATCTCTCTCTCAACTAAGCGATCCTTGGACTGAAAACGTTGAAGCCCCCTGGTATAAATACTTAATTCATTTCATTTGTAAACGTTCCCAAACTAGATTTCGAACTAATTTCAGATTTCTTTTTTTAATTTTTAACTCCCAAATAGTGAAACGATCAGATCTAAAAGCAAAAGTTCACAACGTGTGTACAGTGTAGATTGGCTATTTTTCTTTAAACGTGATTCTTTCATAATGCATTGTGTCCCAAGGGTCCCTTCCCAGAAATGGTGTAGCCTGGCATTGCCAGACTAATATCACCTCTTATAGACTAATATCACCTCTTATAGACTAATATCACCTTATAGACTAATATCACCTCATAGACCAGGGTTCCCAATAGGCATTTGCGGCCCGCGGGGGCCACTGTCTGGCCCACACCAGCCCCAGTAATAATGGTGGTATAACAACACTAGTATATCGTCGTTGTCGGGTGGAAATCTCGTATCTCCAAATTTGTACGATCTTTCCCAAATCATACAAGGCCGTCGCAAAAAGTAGTGAAAACAGCAGATCTAACCACACAACGCCTCGCGGTGAGAGGCGTTGTGTGCTTGTAGATCGGCTGTTTTCACTAGTTTAAAGAATTTTTTAAATGATAAATGCAAAACGAACGGTTTTGGACATACAAGATTTTTACCCGACAACGACGACATCTGAACTGTCGCTGGAGTAGCGGGAACGCCGTCGTCACCCCCTGCGATGTTGTGGCCCTCGGCTTGGTACCCTAGACATAATTCGGCCCGTGGGGAAAACTAATTGGGGAACCCTGGCATAGACTAATATCACTGCATAGACTAATATCAACGCATAGATTTTAGTATGGACTATTTCTCTATTTTTTCTCAGGGGAAACGAATGCATTCACATTCAGTGTTTTGCTCTTTCTTCATTGAAAGGAAAGTTTAGAGCCACTAATTGTGTACTAAGTGAGTTCCATGACCTTTAAACAATGGGTTAAATAACTGTGTTTGATCTCATTTGACTCCCCCGTGTTTCAGAAACATGTGGGTGTTTGACATGAAGGTCTCCCTACGTGCTGTCAGTGGGTGTTTTTTTTGATGAAAGATGTATTAATTCCCACGTTCGCGCTGCAGTGGGAGTTTGTTTAAATAGAGAGAGATGCATAAATGTCTTTGTTCACACTGTAAGGAGCAGCAGGGGTCGGCTCGGGTTGTGCAACGATATTTATCTTGCTCTTTAAATTTGATTGAATATTTTACTGACATTTTTAAAAGCACTTAGTGCACCATGTAGTACAGGGTTCCCCAATAGGCGGCCCGCGGGCCATTTGCGGCCCGCGGGGGGCTACTATCTGGCCCCCACCAACCACAGTAATAATGGTGGTATAAGAGCAGCAACAACACTAGTATATCGTCGTTGTCGGGTGGAAACCTCGCATCTCCAAATCTGTATGTTCTTTCGCAAAGTAAAGCCTTGCTTCATCATACAAGGCCGTCGCACAAAAGTAGTGAAAACAGCAGATGTACAAGCACACAACGCCTCGCGGAGGCGTTGTGTGCTTGTAGATCGGCTGTTTTCACTAGTTTAAATCATTTTTGAAAATGATAAATGCAAAACAAACGTTTTTTTCACCCGACAACGACGATATCTGAACTGTCGCTGGAGTAGTGGGAACGCCACCGTCGCCCCCTGCAATGTTGTGGCCCTCGGCTTGGTACCCTAGACATAAATCGGCCCTTGGGGAAAACTAATTGGGGAACCCTGATGTAGTATATTGATATATTTCATTATGTGATACTACATTTAACAAATAACCTGTGTTTAGTAGATTCTGATTGTTTTCTTTTCACAGAATCAAAGGTTTTATGGTTATGATTCACCATGCAGGATCCTGGATGGCTTTATAGGCTTAAAATATAATTGACATGAATATATATTTTTTTGTAAAAGTCTGTGGGAAAAATGAATGGCAGATTTTTTATGCGGCTCCAGTAAACCATGCCCACTGCTATGCCCTATAGAGGGTATGCACGTGACATCATCATCATACCCGGAAGTTAAGTGGGAACGCCTACTGTGTGAGTGGCAAACACTACTTTCTGGCCTTGACAGCCCATACATCTAACCCTAACCCTAAACAAAAGTCCTATTTGATTGCATTAAAATGCGTTAAACTCACTCGATTTGCCACTGAAGTGAATGAGATATTATTATATTTTGATGGCAGTTACTGTATGTGCAGCATAGTCTCTCAATTAGCCAGAGTGTGTGCTGCATGACTCTGAGACACAGCTGCTGTTAGGGATGAGGACAGATAGGTAAGGAGGTCATAGATGCCACATAGTGGCCTCTTTGTTTCATGGCTGTGAGAAAGAGATAAAGTTTCTCTGCAGAGAAGGAAGAGTGATGCTATTAACTTCATGCATGCGCGTCCCCTGTTACCTTCTATTGTGGTCCATTTAAAACTCAACTCAAACAACGAGACAAACAATGGTTAATTACACGATGAGGAGGAGGATGATGATGATGATGTACCAGAACATTGGCTCTCAAAGTGGGGTGGATATTATTCACACTTTCAGAAGAAAAGTTTTGAGGCGACACGTATGCTCGTCGATCGTCTGTTTTCTTTTGGAAGACATTTGAAAATACATGAACAACGTGGAAACGATTATGACGATTATGCAAAAAACATATACAGTATATTTCGATCATCTCAAATGCAATCAGGCAATTATAATAACTGTGACAGAACCTAGTAGTCAGTGACTTTTTTTCTTTCTTCATTTATGGCTGAATAAATACATGTTTAATCTTGCACACAACGGTTTCCGATTTTAACCCCCCTCGCTTGATCGCGCTGGTATCCTATATGACCCGTACGCTGATTGGCAAATCCCACGGGAGCAGATATCCTCCTCATTGGGTTGGTGCCGTTTAAGATAAGCCTGATGATTAGTCCCCAAGGGGGAAAACTTGTCATTGTCATGCAAGCAGTGCTGTCTTAATTCCTTCCACAACATCAAGGCACCTGCCGCCTTCGATGCACACACGCTTCACGCCCCCCAAAGAACTTAACTGAATCACTCTCATGAGAATCATTTAATAATATACCGCTTTGACAGACAATTATTCCTCTCACCTTTCCTATACCACGCGCGTTCCACATCATTGCATTTGCAGCTATATACATATATATATCGTCACTGTCGGGCAGAAACCTTGTATCTCCAAGTTTCAAATGTGTACATTTTTTTCGCAAAGTAAAGCACTTCATACAAGGCCATCGCACAAAAGTAGTGAAAACAGCTGATATAATCGGCTGTTTTCACTAGTTTAAATCATTTGAAAATTTATAAATACAAAACAAACCGTTTTGGACATACAAGGTTTCCACCCGACAACGACTATATAATATATTCTGTATAATCTTTGTAAGTGTTGAAAGTGAACATCTGTGAGGTTTTGTAAAAACTGAATTAATGAAAATGATTAACATGAGCTTGTGACTAAAGGATAACAGATCCATCTAAAAAAAAAATAGAACATTGTGTAAAAGTAAATTATCTTGAAACTTTCATATATTTTTTGAAACTTTCATATATTCAAGATTACTGTACATTGTACATTCAGTGAATTATTCCAAAAGGTTTTGAATATTTATGGCATACAGCTCATGAATATCAAAGGTCAATTTTTTCAAAATATTACAATATTTCACGAGACCACTCAAAACAAGGATTTATAGAGAAAAGTCAGAGTAGCTTGAAGTCCAGTGGGAACCTTCTGCAGTCAGTTATGAATTGGGGTTCTATGGCATCTGCTATGCTTTTTTACAATTCTTTTTAGATGGATCTGTATATATATATATATATATGTTGTCTTTATTATTTTATAATTTTTGTATATCTCCTAACATGTTTTGGACTAGTCTGGGATCACTGCACTTTTCGGGGTTGTAACCGGTCGGGAGCGGAAACCACAACACGTCATGTTGTAGTACTCAAAGACTACAATTTGGCCGGAACTATCCACCCGGATTCAGTTTTAACCCAAAATAATTCCCCTGCGCTCAAGGACATACTTTTAGGGGCCTACCTAATAAACTCCTTGATGCGGAGTAGTTTTGCTTTTGAAAAAATCGTTTGGTTTATGCATCTTTTAGTCCAACTGTTAGCGACTGGCAAGACTACACTAGGCTACTCGAGCATTTTAATAGGGATTGGGGAAACAAACGGGGGGAAACCAAATCAAAGCGACGCCGCTTCTTCTAGTGGTTTCCGCGCTTTAGGCGGAAACCAAACGGCCCATTGTGATCGAACACCAGAAAGCCTGGTGGGCGAGGTTAGTTTTGGACATACACATCCACATACATACTGTATCCATTTGCAACAGCAGAAATATGCTCATGCCCAGGTGCAGGCACAATGCAAACAAGCAGTACATCATATACATTGTCTTGGGATGTAGTGGGTATAGGGAAGAGGTTTTCAACCTTTTTTGACTCAGGGCACCCCTGTAAATAACTTTTTCATCCACGTCACCCCATCTTATTGGAGAAATATCAGTTTCCATCAGAACTGACTGAAAATAACGTTATACTTGACGTTTAACCACTTGAACCCTAGCATGCCTATTCTGGGGGGGAAGGTTCACCAAAAATAGCCGATCTACAAGCTCACAACGCGTCACAAAGAGAGTTGTCATAGAACTCATCAAGTAAAGTGCAAATCAGGTCTGTTTTACTAAGCATAATGAAGTGATATTGATGTAGTGATATTATCAAATTATCTCGCGGCACCCCTGGACTGGCATCACGGCACCCCAGGGTGCCCCGTCACCCACTTTGAAAACCCCTGGTACAGGGAACGCGTGTGGGAAATCGGAAGGGTCTCCTCCTCCCTCCTCTGAACAGCCACAGCACTCTGAACACTGTCACTTTTCTCTCGCAGTGCACTGATTGAAATGGACACTTTAGTTTACCTGATTGGCACTGACTGTGATGGACACTTTGTTTGTTTTGGGGCAGGATACGGGTGGGGACACTGTAACCTTGTGGTGGTGGTGGTGTTGTTTTTCTGCATAGTGCAGGATAGTTTGTAATACAATTTACAATTTAGGCATTTAGCAGATGCTCCTTAACACATCTGGTGCCAACCCCGAGTTTCCCGAGTTTGTATTGGTACCAATGCTGTGCCAACCCCGAGTTTCCCGAGTTTGGGCCGTTTTTGAAAAAAAAAAAAAAAAACATTTTTTTTTTTTTTCACATTTTTTTTTGGAAAAAAATGTATTAGAAATGTATTAGGCATGATCGCGATCGCGAAATTGCATGTTTAACCCCCATACCAACCCATTCTTTCAAACATGGCAGCCATGCTTGTTTACATCTGAAGAAAACATAATGGCCCATAAATCATGAATGCCTGAACGGATTTCCAAGCGGATTTTTTTGTTTGAAAGCTGTGAACAGTGTGCACACACGTGGTGCATCAGCTAGGCATGGGCGTGCACTTTTTACACAATTGCGCAATTACATGGAAGTCTATGGTAACCATGGCAACGTGGGACATTGAATAGAAAAAATCATAGCAACATAAGTGTTCCAGAGCGAATTACAATAAGCAGCCTATCAATACAATAAGTCAGGGGCGTTAGGGAGATAACATGGCCATTTCGCGCTATATTAGTCTAAAAGCGCCACATTTTGCACAGATGTAGCCCAGGGCATGCTCTAATGATTTAGCTAGGGCGCCCGAGTCGGCGACCTTCGGGGTCGCCACAGCAGCCAAATCAAGTTGGGCTCCCATCGACTTTCTATACAGGAGGAAAATACCCAGAAAAACTTTTTTTTCCCCTGGGTATTTAAGTAGGATGTGAGGGGTCTAACTAGGGCTTGGTCATGATGCTGAATCCATTGCAAGCATTTGGTTTGCACAAAAAACATTCCTTGGGCTACAAATGGCCCCAGAAAACGATGGTTTAGTGATGAAAAGTGATGAGTCATCACTTTTCACTGTCTTTTTGGGCGTTTTCTTGAGCCATTTATATATATTTTTGTGCAAAACAAATGCTTGCAATGGATTCAGCATCATGACAAACCCCTAGTTAGACCCCTCACATCCTACTTAAAGCTGGCCGCAGTGGCGACCCCGAAGGTCGCCGACTCGGGCGCCCTAGCTAAATCATTAGAGCATACCCTGGGCTACATCTGTGCAAATATAGCGTGAAATATCCCTAACGCCCCCGACTAAAGCAAGGTAATACATCAATACATCAACATCAGTACATCAAATGCATAGAAATTTAAATTTTCAAAAAATAATTAGGTAGATTAAGCACCTAATCAGTAAAAAAAAACTTGATATAAAACCTAAAAATGTCTGAAGAGGTCAGTCTTCAGACCACGGTGGAAGCACAGGGAGTGAGTCGATCTGCTGTTCTAACTGAAACAGGGAGTTTAAGGCCTGTCCATACTTGTTCGGTGAGTTGTGTTTTCTGACGTGCAAATTTCCGAACTCTCATTCGGTCCAATGCTTTTCGGAAGTCGAGAGGGATATCATTTTATGGTCGAAAAGGACCTTTTGACCGAAATCGTCAGTTTCGGTCGAAGTATAGACAAGAGGTTATTCCACAGTTTGGGGGCCAGGAGGGCGAAGAGTCTTCTAGGACGAGTGGATCGTTGTTCTGTGGTTTCATCCGAGAGTTTGTTATAACGGTGCGCTCTGGGTGTGTGTGTGTGTGTGCGTGCGTGCGTGTGTGTGTGTACTCGTTTTTGTGACATATACTGAGGACCAGTAAGCACCAGTGGAAAAAATAGACAAAGTGAGGACCTTTGCCGGTCCTCACAAAGTTTAGGGTTACGGTTAGGGGTTAGGGTTAGGTTTAGGGATAGAGGTTAGGGTAAGGCCACAGGAAATGAATGGAAGTCTATGTAATGTTCTCAGTATGTCAAGAGATTGTGTGTGTGTGTGTGTGTGTGTGTGTGTGTGTGTGTGTGTGTGTGTGTGTGTGTGTGTGTGTGTGTGTGTGTGTGTGTGTGTGTGTGCGTGCGTGCGTGCGTGCGTGCGTGCGTGCGTGCGTGCGTGCGTGCGTGCGTGCGTGCGTGCGTGCGTGCGTGCGTGCGTGTATGGCCGATTGGCCGCACAGCATACTGTATGAGTGTGTGGGAGGGAGCTGTTCCAACTCATCAGACTGCTGCTGCTGCCTTGAAATGTGCCTGTTTCTGTTTCTATCCAAAGGAGCACCAGTGTTCACGCATTCATATACAGTACAGTACTTACTGTATGTACAGTATGCCTTCCTTTGTGTGCAGGACAATATGCTGTTTGATTGCATATTATTCACTGCATCTTGTCTTTTTATTCTACCATTCGTCACTGTCGGCCAGAAACCTCGTATCTCAAATTTGTAATTTTTTTCGCAAAGTAAAGCACTGCTTCATCACACAAGGCCATTGCACAAAAGTAGTGAAAACAGCAGATCTACAAGCACACACGGCGTTGTGTGCTTGTAGATCGGCCGTTTTCACTAGTTTAAATCATTTTAAAAATGATGAATACAAAACTAACGGTTTTGGACATACAAGGTTTCCACCCGACAACGACGCAATGTGACAGTGTGTGTGCGTGCGTGCGTGCGTGCACATGTGCGTGCGTGCGCGCGCGTACGTGCGTGTGCTGTATGCATATACTGTCTGCACATGCCCCCCGCCCTGTATTCTGTACTTTTCCCACTGCAGCAAAAAGTGTTTTTAGTTTTTACAAGTACTGTTATTGCCAACTTCATTTCTTTATCAGCTTGAAGTGTTTTTTCCACTCTTTTTTTTACCTGTTACTGCCAACTTACTTTTTTTATTTATCTGCTGAAGTTGTTTTACCAGTAATAATTGCCAACTTCATGTTTTATCTGCTGAAGTTCACCTGTGCCTGATATAATGTTGCCAAATCAGTGTTTCTCAAACTTTTTTGGCTGGAAAACCCAGGCAAACGTCCCAGAGATTAGACATTTTGCCCGGGACCCAAACATAGCGAAAATAAGACGATCTGCTATTTTCATTACTTCTTTAATTGTTGTTCTTTTTTTATTTTTGGAATTTCTTAGATTTGTTTGTTCGTTTAAAATGTGTAAAAGCATTTAAAATAATTAAAATACAAATATTTTGAAACATATATAGCCTATTTTTAATGTAGTAAAAGAAAATGGGAATTTTACTCAAGTAGTGACCCATAAAGATTGGTCCGTGGTCCACAAAATGGTTTCCGACCCACTGGAAACTGTGCTAAATGATGTCTCCCCAGGAAGTGAGAGTACAGTTGGCACAGCACAAAGGCAGGGGTCACCACCATACTGGTCTCGCGTGGCCAGACTGTTGACTCCCGTGATTTGCAAATGCTCCCGTCATACAGCCTGGGGCAATGGAAGTCTTATGATGAGTATTGGATAAAGTGGATGTAACGCACCCACTCCCTTGGTGCAGTAGCGATAACCTACTGCAAGCGTTATGTCTTCTTTCAATACTCTTTGTGGCGTTATTTCATCTTTCTCTGGTGTTGTTGGTGTCACTTCCATGATGTTTTCAAAGGTTTTCTTACATGTATAACAAGAATATGCCACTCGAATGACTCTGTCTGTGCTAGTGTGTTTCTGTTATGTTTCCAATGGGACTACAGTTCATTATAATGACTCTGTCTGTGCTAGTGTGCTTCTGTTATGTTTCCAATCGGACTACAGTTCATTATAATGACTGTGCTAGTGTGCTTCTGTTATGTTTCCAATGGGACTACAGTTCATTATAATGACTGTGCTAGTGTGCTTCTGTTATGTTTCCAATGGGACTACAGTTCATTATAATGACTGTGCTAGTGTGCTTCTGTTATGTTTCCAATGGGACTACAGTTCATTATAATGACTGTGCTAGTGTGCTTCTGTTATGTTTTCAATGGGACTACAGTTCATTATAATGACTGTCTGTGCTAGTGTGCTTCTGTTATGTTTCCAATGGGACTACAGTTCATTATAATGACTGTGCTAGTGTGCTTCTGTTATGTTTTCAATGGGACTACAGTTCATTATAATGACTGTCTGTGCTAGTGTGCTTCTGTTATGTTTCCAATGGGACTACAGTTCCGTGCAGCAGTGACTACTTCCGATACTCGCCGTTCGGTAGCTGTCGTTCCAGACTCTATATAGCATTTGTAGATTGTGGAATAGTTGTCTGGCTATACGAGACTACCACCATACTGGCTTGTGGTGGACACTTTTGTCAACATTCTTTTTGCCGCAACCTTACAAAATGAGTGGGCAATATCATTACCGGAAACACATAAAGAGCTAACCCTGAATGACCATAACATAACTCTGAGAGTGTACAATTAATTTGGGGACACACTGTCCTAGTGCACTCCTAATATAGATAGATAGATAGATAGATAGATAGATAGATAGATAGATAGATAGATAGATAGATAGATAGATAGATAGATAGATACCTTTATTATCCCAAGGGGGAAAATCAGTTTGCCCAGAGGCAGCACAGCAGTATAAGGTTATTTACAACGTTACAGAGAAGTAAGAAAAAGATACAAGAAAAACAAGAACAGAGTACAGTAAAGAGCAAGGTACAACAAGAGAGGGAACAAATAATATATATATATATATATATATATATATATATATATATATATATATATATATATATATATATTATATACACACATAAAGTGTCCTTAAGCACAACTATCAAAATAGTACAGTGTCCAAATCAAAAGTGACCATAGCAGTCAATGCTAGTTAGTGCAACAAGTATCTCACTGTCATGTCAAACACAAGCAAAAATATCCAAAACTACTAACACAACCTAATAGTGCGGAGCACCCTCCCTCGAAGGTCCTTAGAGGTCAGAGTCAGTGTCGTTGCGTCATTTAGTAAATCAATGTCGTACATATTCTGAAGAAAACCTGGAGACTGACACCATCAGTACAGTAATTGGGTCTTAAGATCAAAATAGGAGCACTACAATGTTATGTAAAAAAAACCTCAAATTCGCCACGGTCAAGGCCAAGTCTTGCCACGGATATATTGATGACCCCTGCACAAAGGTCTATTATCTACATTCTACAGTTCATCTGTTACTGCTCCACTGCTGCACCTCATACATAATATTATAACTATTATATTATTATATAATTATAACTGTCTCATGTATAATGATACAGATGCTTTCCTGGTTTTAACCATCGGGTTAATAATAACTTGAGTGAACAACTTGCATTTTATATATATATATATATATATATATATATATATATATATATATATATATATGTTACAGTACGTTTGGGTAACTCAGTACGTTCATTGTAAGAGCGCTTGTTTTGTCGTTCACCACACACCAATCACCACCAGATGGCGACGACAGCCATTCACTAATGAAGGCGCTGACGTCACTCGTTTGCGACTCTCTTTCTTTATTTACTAGCCTAGCTCGGCAGTGTTTAGCCATTAGCTTACTATGAGCTAGGGAGCGCTCCATTGTAGTCACTTGGACAGGGCGTTTATCGTGGGCTTGCCCAGGCCTTACGGCCTGGGCATAAATATAACGATTGCATTCAGCACGGCTTCGTAACTCGCGCGGCGCTCCGCCGGCCTCCTGTTCTCAATTTCAGTGAAATTGAGAACAGGGGCGCTCGTTGTGCGGCGCGGGGCGCAACAAGCGGTCGCTTTGATCCACAAAAACGACAACGTAGCGTCGGCAGGAATGATAGCGCCTCACCCCAGGAGGTTAGGGTTAGGGTTAGGGTTAGGGTTAGGCATAGTTTTACAGAGGTTAAGGTTAGGGTTAGGGTTAGAGTTAGGCATAGTAAGCTAATGGCTAAACACAGCTGAGCTAGGCTGGTAGATGAACAAAGAAAGAGGTGTCACAAACGAGTGACGTCAGCGACTACACAAGTGAATGGCTGTTGTCGCCATCTCATGGTGAATACACAGAATTACACAGGTGCGCTGATAAGAGACTATCAAGGTGAATTGATCCAGGTGGTGTTAGGGGTGTGTGACGACAAAACAAGCGCTCTTACCCCAATCTCACTGAGTTACCCAAACTGACTGTAATATACATATATATATATATATATATATATATTGAGCAAATTGCCCATGACTTGCTTGCTCCAAATCAGGTTTTGCCAGATGGCAAAAAAAAAAAAAAAAAAAACCCTCTCCCACACATCCAGCAGCCGCAACCGCTATGTGACAAAACAGCAGCTCTGGGGTGTATGCCGTAGTCTCACATACTTACACGCTGAAAACACGATTGTCACAACTTGGAATGCTGAAAGCTACTGAAAACACGGCCACCCACGTCTCTACTGACTCTTCCTCTTCTCATGAGCGTCACTGTTAGCGCAGAAACCTCCTATATCTCCGTAGTCTGACTTTTTCCAGCGTGTTTTTGAGCGGGGAAATCGTGTTGTCGGCGTGTAAACACTCCGGCGTGCGCCCCCAGAGCTCCTGTTTTGTCACATAGGGGTTGCGGATGGATCATTGTGTGGGAGAGTTGTGTTTTTTTTTACCATCTGGCAAAACCAGATTTGGAGAGCGAGTAAATTTGCTCAATGAATATCCGAAAATGCACGTTGTCCACGTGCCAGCCGCTCCCAACAAGTGACAGAGCGCGTGTGTCCGTATGTCCGCATGGGCACGGCCTCAACGGCTGCAATACCACCGGGTGACCTACCTTGGAGTGGCGCTGTTGCGCAGCATTACATTTCATGCATGAGACTTAAAAGGATTATTTCGTTGCTGTCGGGCAGAAACCTCGCATTTCCATGTTTAATTAAAAAGAAATGACAGCAGAGACCTCCGTTAAAACATTCCCTTCCAGCCGCGGGATAACGGACATTTAAACATCAAGTGATTATTTAACCCCTTTAGGCCGGGAACGCATTATTACTCATTATTACTTTAACCATTATGATTACAAAAATAGCAGATCTACGAGCTTGTAGATCTGCTTTTTTTTTCTAATGGTGAAAATTTGTGCAAGTCTTTGAATATTTTCAACCGATTCTATAAGTGTCTTCTAAATCCTTCTAAGGTTTTTTGAAAAAAAAAAAAAACAATGTTTCTATGTCAGTGGTGCTCAAACCTTTTCATGTCAAGGACCCCCAAAATTACATGTATTTGGCTGCGGACCCCCATCTCAAAATATTTAGTTCCAGGGACCCCCGGAAGCAAAATTTCAGTTACAAATGTTTGCTTTAAAAAAAAAAGATATATTCAAAGATTTGCACAAATGTTCACGACTGTTTGGGGGCGCCCGCTGGCCTGATGGTCCAGGCGCATATCACATACTAGGCTATAATGCTTGCTGGCGTCGCCGGTTCGATTCCCTATCTGGACGACCTTCCTTTGCCACATGTCATTCCCCATCTCTCTCCCCATTTCCTGTCAGTCTACATCCTATAAAATAAAGGCATAAAAAGCAACACAAAAAAAAGATCTTTACATTTTCACGACTTTTCAAAAATAGCACATCTACAAGCTTGCATTGCGGCACTCTGTAGCTAAAGTATCATATAATTCCAGGTCACAAGCGTAATTTGTATGGGGTTGATGGGTTTAATAAACCCAAGGGCCCCCCTACTGGTGACAGTATTATAAATTCATAGGCTATTATATCGTCGTTGTCGGGCAGAAACCTCGTATCTCCAAGTTTCAAATTTGTACGTTTTTTCGCAAAGTAAAGCCCTGATTCATCATACAAGGCCATCGCACAAAGCTAGTGAAAACAGCTGATCTACAAGCACACAACGCCTTGCACCGCGAGGCGTTGTGTGCTTGTAGATCGGCTGTTTTCACTAGTTTAAATCATTTTTAAAATGATAAATGCAAGACGAAGAGTTTTGGACATACAAGGTTTCCACTCGACAACGACGATATGTATTTATTTTGTCATTTCCAATATATTAGGGGTCTCTAATCTCCTAATCTATGGGCCCCCCTCACAGCAGTACAGGGCGCTTTTGATCTGAAAACCCATGCAGAATAAGATCTAATTTCGCCCCTGTTCCAGGTACTTAATGGGTTAAAGAAGACACGTCTGGCGGTGCCAGGGCGCTCCGTCACGGCTAGCGCTCTGATCTCAGCCGTCACAACGTTCCCCTGCGAGCAGCGGATATTGAGCTCCTCGCGTCTCTCTCTCTTCCAGAGAGGAGACACGGAATGGATGCATCCTTCAGGAAATTGCAGAATGTTGTGAAAGCGAAACCGGGGGGTGTGTGTGTGTGTGTGTGTGTGTGCGTGTGTGTGTGTGTGTGTGTGTGTGTGTGTGTGTGTGTGTGTGTGTGTGTGTGTGTGTGTGTGTGTGTGTGAGTGAGAGAGATTGAGCGTGGGTGGGGAATACATGGCACGCATGAGGGTGGAACAAGTTTTTTTTTTTTCTATTCCTTTTTTTTTCTTTTTTTTTTCTCAATAATAGTTTGTATTTTCAAGACAAGACAATCATGGACAATGCAGTACAATACAGGAGAGCAATAAAAAGCCCATATACCAGGAGAAACAAAACTAAACTTAGTATATTGTTGGGTGTACACCAGGCCTAGAATGTAATCGTTTAGGGCAGTGGTTCTCAACGTGTGGGTCAGGACCCCCAGTGGGGTCCCCAAATTATTTTGGGGAGTCCCCAGATGATTAACTTAATGTGCAAGATTGTTTTCTTACGCAACAGTAAACAAACTAGCATAACCTTTAAGTGTATAGAAGGGTATCTGCACATTTCTAAAGTGACTTTTAATACATCTAAAATGACAAATTAAAAATTGTCAAATATTAGAGGCAGAAATTGTGAAAATAGCCGATCTACATGCTCACAACGCCTCGCAACGCGAGGCATTGTGCATGAGCATGTAGATCTGCTTTTTCAAAAGAACCATCTTATACAAAATGTAATGCCTCAACTCTTAGTGCTCGTCAGGGTGGCCTGGGTGGGGGGTCCCCAGTTAAAATATGGTTATTTTGGGGGTCGCGGCCTGAAAAGGTTGAGGACCACTGGTTTAGGGGCACGGCCAATTGGCCTTTGGTGTTGTAAATCTTTTGAGGGCACAAAGGCCAAATGCTAGGGCAGGAAAGCCATCAAGTAAAACAATGTTTAGTCCATTGAAAGAATTAATTGAAATTAAGGGTTATGGATGATTTTGAATTTTAGACTATCTGCAGTGAAAGAAATCTCGGCCCTTTACAAATCAAACTTACTGCATTGGTCAGGGGTCATCAACCCTGGGCTTGTGATGGACATTTTCCTCAAAGTAAGTAGGAAAGCTGAGAGAGAAGGTGTAGATGGAGCAATTTACAACCCATTTTCAAAAATTGCTTTAAAGGTCAAGTGTATTATTGTTATTATTTCCATGGCCATCTCTGAACTTTTGACTGCTTTCTTACCTTCTTCACTTTCTACCTTTTTCCTACCGGTAGGTGATGGCTTTGAACTTTTCAAAACACTAAAGACAATTGTCACATTGACATCATCCACCAGTCCATAAGGGGTAAGGCATGGATAAAAATATAGCTGAGAATCTCAACAAAAGACACCGTTGTCTACATGACAAGAAAGAGACAGAGGAGAAAGTGGTACAGTCAGCTGGGGCATTACCACTGTGGCCTCGGGGCATGCCATTTTCTTAGGGGCACAAGGCCAAACTTTGGGGCAGCGACGGTCATGGCCTTCATGGCCTCCCTGAAATTCCTGCCCTGGTGTACCCTGTACAGCTGCAGTTGCCTCCACAGGGTCCCGCCGTCAGTTCAGTCCATTCCTTATCCTGCCTGGGACAATCTGGATTGTCTGACGTCCCGTTAGCGGAGTAGTCACATTCTTTACTTGAGTAAAAGTAGCAATACTGCAATATAGAAATACTCTGTTACAAGTGAAAAAATTGGTATCAAAATGTACTAAAAGTACCAAAAGTAGATCGGCTATTTTCAAATGGCCAAGGTATAGCATAGGGCTAAAGTGATTAATGTATGTTTTTATATATTATTATTAGATTTTGTATTGTTTTATTGTATTGTAACTGATATGGATCTCCCTGGGTCTGAAATAAAGATTGGATTGAATTGAATTGAATTGAATTGAATTGAATTGAATTGAATTGAATATTATAATTTATATCTGCAAAGTAACTAGTAACTAAAGTTTTCAAATAAATGTAGTGGAGTAAAAGTACAATAATATTTGGATCCGAGATGTAGTGGAGTAGAAGTAAAAGTATTGGAAATTGGAAACACTCAAAGTACAAATACCTCAAAACTGCGACAGTACAGTACTTAAGTAAAGCTGTTTTTTTGGGGGTATTCTTTTTCTTTATAGTATAGTGTATAGTAAGTGAATCAGACACACACTTTCAGCACCTGTCAAAAATTCCCCTAGGGATTTTGCAAATGGAATCATGGATTTTCCAAAAATATATAGTTTTCATAATCCCCCGAAAATTTTAACGAAAGTACACACGCGACTTGACTATTTAGGCATAGTTAGGGTTAACAACAACGCTACGCTCCCATCGTGCTTCACATAAACTGCGATCCAATGTACTCTTTACCAGTGTTCATTTTGACAGCAAATTGTGATAGTTTTGATAGTTTTAATCATAGCATTTTTGAATAAAGTATCATTTAAATCTGACAGTAAATGTGTTAACAGTGCAGAATAATAAAAGTCAGTAGTTTCCGTTGACCTGCGGTCGCCTCTTGCCCTTAGAGCGTCTTTACTTGTTATGAATGGGTGGTACGGCACTTTTTAAGCGTTGCAATGCGCTTTTTACAGTACATTCAGCTGGGGTGATTATTATTTAATATTTTTTAAAGAAAACACTGATTTAGCAGGTCTGGGCTGCTTGCACACTCAGAGGTCTCTCCGCTACAGCTGACGAGCCCTGGCACTGCAGCACTGAGCCTCCTGTCCGCTTTTAACCCATCTAGAACGGGTACACATTATTGTGTATCATTATTTTATGCTTTAACTATTGAAAAATAGCAGATATACAAGCTCACAGCGCGGCACCGAGTGCCGCGCAGCGAGCTTGTAGATCTGCTATTTTTGAAAAATCGTGAAAATTTGAATTTTGACCCGATTCTACAAGTGTCTTTTGAATCCTTCTAAGGTTTTTTGAAAAACCCTATGTTTCTATGTCAGCAATCTGGCCAGCCATCGTCAAAGAAAAGGTCCTTTTCACTTAACTGGAGCTCAGTTAGTCTGTTCTTGAGAGACTACTATGTCAGTGGTTCTCAAACCTTTTCATGTGAAGGATCCCCAAACTGATATGTATTTGGCCACGGACCCGCATCTCAAAATTTAGTTCCAGGGACCACCCGGAAGCAAAATTTGAGTTACAAACGTTCGCTTTAAAAATACATACTGTATATTCAAAGATTTGCATTGCATTTGATTTCACGACTTTTTCAAAAAAATAGCAGATCTAAGCTCGCAGCGCGGCACTCGGTGCCTTGTATATCTGCTATTTTTCAATAGTTATAGCATAAAATAATGGTTAAAGTGGTTCAAATCTAACGTGACTCGGGCACGTTCCCGGTATTTGAGGGTTAACCTTATATCTTATTCCAACAGATGCTTCTGAAAAGAAGAGGGCAATGGGGGGAATTATTTCTTCAAAGAAAAGCTGCCATCTCCCTTTTTTTTCTCCGCCCTCAGCTATAGTCTCTGTTATTTGAAATGACAAGGGACAGATGAAAAGAAAGTAAAAAAAAAAAAAAAGGGTGGAAAAAAGCATAACAATGACTATGCCGAGGACAGATTGAAAAGATCGGCAACAGGTAATTGAGTCAAAATCACAGCCGTTTTCCGTATACACAGCATAATGTTTGATTCAGCGTCTGCTGCACGGGACTGCTGAGTTTGAGTTTTAAGTAGAGATCCGCGGAAATGAATTTGTCGCTGTCGGGTGGAGACCTCATCTCCAAGTTTCAAATGTGTATGTTTTGTTTTCGCAAAGTAAAGCCCTGCTTCATCACACAAGGCCGTCGCACAAAATGAGTGAAAACAGTAGATCTACAAGCTCACAACGCCTCGCATTGCGCTGAGAGCTCGTAGATCGTCTATGAGCTCATCTAAAAATCAGGCATCACACAACGCCATTAAGGCCCGCCAAAAACACATGACTGCCGACAAAATCTACCGTAGACTTGGCCGAATAAAATCGTACAATATTTAGTCGACTGAAACGAAAACAGTTCAGACGATTAAAACATGACTAAACCTAAAACTTTTTTTAAAATAAATACTGTAAAAATCAACACGTCGGCAAGGGTGCGTATCGATGTTTCGATGTCCGGTTGTCTCGAGGTCCCAGTAGTCTGAGGCTAACCTGCTGACGCTGGTGAATGCTAACCTGCCGACACAGGTAACCTGGTGAATGCTAACCCAAAGCCTAAACCTAAACCCTAAACCTAACCCTAACCCTAACCGGAGTACTGGAACCTTGTAACAACAGGCCGGGAGAGTGTTTTTTTGCAGGTCGTTCAGTCCGAGTGTATCAAAAAGGCAACTTGGTTAAGGCAGACCGAAGCTTGTGATTGGCTGCGCGGAGGTGACGAAAGTCTAGGGGAAGGAGATACACCTAACCCTAACCGTAACCCTAACCTCAGTAAAACTAACGCTGGTGAATGCTAACCTGGTGAATGCTAACCTGCCGAAACTGGTGATTGCTAACCTGGTGAATGTTAAACTGGTCGGACCAACAGTGCTTAACCCAGTTGCTTTTTTGACCTAAAGACCTGCAAAAAATACTGTCCCACAACAGGCCATCGAAATATCGTGATTGTGCCGTGACTGCCGTCGGCAAGGCTTACTCAGTGCTTTCATCGAGGCAAATGAAGCGAGCCCCTGCCTGCCCCCTCTCTCTCGCACTCCTTCCAGACCTACAGTAGAGCACCCTGGGCAGGGCAGGCACTACTCTGTGGGCCTGGCTTGTTGGGACGGATCATTAGCGCTGCAGCAGTGCACTGAATAATGCAAGACGTGCGGTTTGAGGGCAAGGGGGGGCTAGCCGCGGGGCTAGTTGCTCCCCCTAGTGTAGCTACTGAAAATGGGCGTTGCTTATTAAAGAGTATATCGTCGCTGTCGGGTGGAGACCTCGTATCTCCCAAGTTTCAAATGTGTAAGTTTTTTCGTGAAGCAAAGCCCTGATTCATCACGCAAGACTATCGCACAAAACTAGTGAAAATAGCCGATCTACAAGCTCACAACGCCTTGCCCTGCTATTTTTGGTGAAATCTTGAATTTTTTTTTGTCTTGGAATATTACACAATGTAAATATGCATATCTTTCCGCCTGAGATACGGCAGGCACAGAGAAATATCCGTTTCCATCAGAACTGACTGAAAAAAAAAAAAACTTTATACTTATAACATTTAACCTACTTGAACCCGTACATCCCTATTCTGGGGGGGGAAGGTTCACCAAAAATAGCCGATCTACACGCTCACAACGCGTCACGTCGTGATGCGTTGTGAGCGTGTAGATCTGCTATTTTTGGTGAAGAGAGTTGGCCGTAGATGGTAAAATAACTCATCAAGTACAGTGCAAATCAGGCCTGTTTTGCTAAGCATGGTGAAGTGATATTGATGTAGTGATATTGATGAATTCCAAATATTATCAGATTATTCTGTGGCACCCCTGGACTGGCATCACAGCACCCCAGGGTGCCCCGGCACCCACCCTGGGAAACCCTGGTCTCGTCTGTGTCTGTGTAGCCATAGGCGATTTTAAGGGGTGTCCTAGGGTGCACGTGCACCCCCTGGCCGCCAGGCGGCCATTTTGATTTTTTATTTTTTTTATAATGTAACTTTATTTTATAATTATTAAATAAAACAGTGATCGTGATTTGTAAAATGTGCGCAAAAAGAGAGGTGGAGGGGCAAGTATTTCAGCTTGCTTGCTTGCAATGTAAGACCTATCAGCTTGCTTGGCGACGGCGCTGTTGGCAGACTTGGCAGGCACTGTGGGTGGGCTGTGAGATTGACACCTGTGCTGGCCGGCTGTGTGACTCTCTGATATGATGACCCACAATTCCGTGATTTCCTTATCTGTTTCCGCCCGCCTAATACAATATGGATACAGCAGCAGAGCAGCAATAATGGCGAAACGAACTATAAATACAAAGACAATTGACCAATTCTTTATAAAAAAGAGCAAACCCAGTGCCACAACCGATAATTCATCATCAGGAAATGTGAACACGGGTTCACTCGACACTGACAGTAATGCTAATGAACGTGAACCAGAGGAGGTGGACGGAGCTTGCAGCAGCAGTGATCCAGCCACCGACATCACTGTGGAAGGCTCGCCGTTGCCGGAGACCGAGGTACATTAAAACACGTCTACACACTGTACCTCACCATACCAGTTACGAGTGCTTCAGCTGAGCGCAGTTTCTCTACTTTGAGACAACTAAAAACGTATTTACGGACAACATGACTGATAAAAGAGTGTCAGATATAGGCATTTTACAGATTGAGAAAATACACGAAATTAAAGTGCAGAAAATAATTGAAAGGTTTGCAAGTGCCAAAACCCGGAGGCTGCAGTTCATTGTGTAATAAGGATGTGTCTACTATTTGTTTTTGTGAAATGCTTATTTGACACTGTAAATGACTGCTTGATTGCTTGATGAATGATGATTAACTTGATGTTTGGCTTTATATGTCCTGGCTGTGCTGCCTCTGTCTGCAAAATAAGTAAATAAATCCTATAGATAGACATATGGTGTCTAGAAAAAGAAGCACCTGTTTTACACTTTTTTTTGTTTATTCTACTTTATGGTTAATAGTCACATCCAGGGACATGCTGGCCATTGGGAAAAGCGGGACAACTCCTGAACGGCCGGTTCATTCTCGGTCGGTCCAGGCCGGGCCATTAGGAAAAAAATGTAACTGTTTGCACAAAAGTAAAAATTTAACTGTTTGCACAAAATTAGTGAAAACAGCAGATCTACAAGCACAGTGCGAGGCGTTGTGTGCTTGTAGATCGTCTGTTTTCACTAGTTTAAATAATTTTTTAAATGATAAATACAAAACAAACGGTTTTGGACATACAAGGTTTCCACCCGATAACAACGAAATATAGGCCTAATTCATGTAATTGGCCCACTGGCTTGTCACTTGTCATGATCTGAAATGGCACATCTTTGAGTAGCAGCAGCGCTATAGAGAGAGATCTCTCTCTATAGCGCGCAATGAGGGCCTCTCCAACTCTTTTTCCCGGGCTGAATCAGGGGCCCACATCATTTTGCGATTAAAGATTTAATTACGTTTCCGTAATTGAGCATTGAAACGCATTAATACAAATTATATTTATGTTTGCCCTGAAGGCTTTGTAAAACAAAAATTATGCCGGGCCGATATATGACGAATAACTATAATTTATGTGGATTCGATGATGACAATTATGGCGATTATTATGCAAAAATAATTGTCAGAAAGAATTGTGACAGAACAACGCCTGTGGAAATATCTGCATCTAATTAGACCTCCTGCTACATTCAGCAACAGAGCGCAACAAAACGTCACAATTACATAAACATCACATGAAAAGATTCGTTTTTTCATCATAAATGAATACCCTAGGCTACTTTGTTGCACAACAGTGTCACATAAAAGTAATTATGGATTTGTTTTATTTGTATCATTATTATTATTATTATTAAAAGGTAGCTAGAGTAGCTGATCTACAAGTCCACAACGCGACGATCAGCTATTTTGGCCTTCTCTTTTTAATTGTGAAAGTAAAAGTGAAAGTAGCTATTTTGTCTTTGGGTTTTATAAATGTGTAACCAGTGAAAAGTATTAACAAAGAGCTTGTGCCTAAAACTACATCCATCGCAACACTTTTTTTTCCTTTTTCTTTTTACATTTCCTGAAAAAAAAAATACATTAATAAGCATTAAGGAACGGCATGAATTGATTCAAGGATAGTAATAATAATAATAAGACAATAAAACTCTATGGAAAGGCCTTGACATTACAGTGCATGTGAGTGATTTACAAGGTGTCTTTGCTATAGATATTGTAGCTCCTCAGCTCTCTGAGGCAAATCCAATTCAACTCGATTCCATAAGAGGCACCACAGGTAACCACTGAAGAGAAGTGTGTATGGGCAGCAGGTAGGGATGTAACAATATAGTAACTGAATCGAAAAATCGTTTTTAATTTGCAATGATCTACTTTATCGATATGCAAAAGCATATATCGTACCGTTTTGGCTTTGTATCGTATCGGTATCGTTTTACAATGCGGAATCGGTATCGAGTCGTTTTGCATTGTAAATAATTGATTGTATGGAAACTACGGTAAGTATTTGTGCCTTGTATTCAGGGTCGTAGCGTGTCTAATCAGCTCTCTATGCGAGCTCTCTCGAATGCACCTCTCTCCACTCCACGATTTTTGCGGGTTTTGGGGTGATTTTAGTAGGTTTTGGGCCGGTTTGGGGCTGGTTTGGGTCCACTCCCTCCATTTCGGCGCCCCCTCTAGGATGGCGCTCTAGGCGGCCGATTTGCTCGCCTATAGCTAAAAACGGCCCTGCTTGTATTTAGCAATTTTTAGCAAAGGAAAATGTGGGGTTTAATTACTTTTCCATTCCATATAGCTATTGGTCTATCGATAAATGTGATCTCTGTGTTCATGTCAAGGTGCGGGTTTGTCCATATGTGTTGAAATATAATGTCCATGTATTTGCTAGAGAATCAGTGTTCAGAGAACAGATTTAATTTCTTTGCTAAATAGTCACTATATTGATTTTAAATCATTGAATCGAATCGTATCGTATTGCCATGTCGTCATGTATCGTGTCGTCAACCATGTATCGTGATGTGCATTGTATCGTTGTTAAAATGTACAGTAGCAGGGTCGCGTTTCTTAGAATCACTTAAATTCTGCATCAATAGGGTATAGCAGTGGCGGCTATTTTGTGGCTCCACTCAAAACAAGCCCAATTTTGGGTTGTTAGAAGTAGTGAGTATTTCTGGTAGCGAGCACCAGGGAATGGAGGTTGCCATCCCCTGTTGGCCCCAAATGACGCCCCTGTTCATGTCCCTAACAAAGCAGTAACACCTCTGGCTATTCTGAGATCAAAAGAAAAGTTTTAATAAAGGCGACGGCTCACAACAGTGTGGAAAAGGAGCAAATGGAAACTACAATACCGGCAGCACCCGTACAACCATCTCAGACAGTGTTTGGCAGGCCTATATTTCCATAATATACCTGACTGATGAATTTGATCATTCTAAATTGTACTCGCTACCAGTTTCCCCTGATGATTTTTCTTTTTTAAAGCAGTCGTCTCTGATGGCAGTTTGTAATTGTAATCACTCTGTGTTTCATGTTTTGAATTGCGTTCTCTGAATAGTTGAATATCAACTGACTTGTAAATTCGACATTAATTAAAGCTGTGCGCCCAAAGCGCCCCTCTGAGTCTTCCACTGTTGGGTCCACAAAAACAGTTCCTGAAGAGTGTATTTTACGGCTTACACTTGAACTGTCTTTCGAGTCAAGTGTATTGCATAAACGAAATATCTGAAAATCCAATATAAAAAGCATTTGGAAAATTGTGCCTTTTCCAGTTTCTGATGTTTAATTAATGTCATGCTGTGTAACTTTTTTGTTTAAAAGTTATTTTAACTTTAGATTAATAAATACTTACTTACTGGTACTGTATATCTTTCTGAATAAGCCCACATTAATTAGTTTTTTGGCATCTTCTCTAAGCACAAACAACGTCTCCGCACCACACTCGTGTCAAAATGACATACTAGGCATTGTAAATGTACCGGAAATGTCAATTTTTGTTGTTTAACGTCAACAAATACAGTTTCTGACAACTATTTTAATTTTAACATGTGGATGTGGTCCAAAATGTCCACTGGGCGCTGGGACCCTCAAGCATTCCTTTTGTGAGTGGTGTACTTCCATGTAGACCGGTGGTTCTCAACCTTTCCTGGAACCGATCGGGGCCCACTTGAAAATCTTGAAAGCGTTCAAGGGCAGGCACGTGCACACATAGACATCAAAGATCAAAGGGGGCTTGAGCCCCTGCCCTTTTGTCCGTCTGTAAAAAGTGCCCTCTCCAGATCATGAATGCTGTTTTTACTATGGTGAAAGAAATGCAAAGGCCCTCTTTCCAAGCCAAACCTAAAGGCAGCACTCAAGAGAATTGCCTTGTCCAAACTCTCCTGAACTTGAATGCAGCATCTTATGTTGACAGAATTGCCCTCTCTGTGTAGATATCCACGTTGTTACGCCACATCTCCAGAATTGACTAAAATAGCCGACCTTCAAGCTCACAATGCGTTGCAGCAACGTGTTTAGGCCATTTGAAAATCACCGATCTACAAGCTCACAATGCGTTGCGTTCTGCATTGTGGCCATGCCAACAACCAACCCTCTCGTGGGGTCCGTTATAAATTCTAACCCATGACCTGTATGACCTAACTTACGCCTAACTTACGACTATCACCCCTTCCGGGGCTTAGAGTTCTCCAAGCATCTCGGTCCTGAACTCAACCTGTCCCCAAGTGTTTGGGGAGTATTTTCTTGGCATCTGCCTCCAAGTCTCTGCACCAGGTTTTTTGGTGGCCAACCTCTCTTTCTTTTCCCTTGGGGGTTCCACTTGAGGGTATGACCTAAGCATAGTGCTAAATGTTGACACTATGGTGTGGACCATAGACTGTAAAAAAATATGGACAGTGGAAAGCCATTAGTTTCTATGCTGTGCAAATGAAGCTTTTTTGGCCGCTGATGGGTGCTGCCATCATTGTAGAAATCAACATTCAATGGTAGAAATGAAGAAGAATCATCACAAGCCCCTCCTACAGCATACCCTGCTATAACGTCAAATATAATATAAATTGAACCATATTTTCACAAAACGCATATCATGGTGATTGAAACGAGGCTTTAAAGGAGTAGTTCACCAAATGCATTTGAGTCCCCATTCGGAATCAATGGGAGTACATTCATTGTTATCAAATAATTTTCTTAGGAATGAGACAAAAACATAAAAATATTATTGAACTCAAGTCTCCATGGCGTGAGTAATCAATAGAAAAAAAGCCATTTTGGGGGTGAACTACTCCTTTAACTCATTTCCTGCTATCCCCGTCGAAACCGGAGATTTCCCGCTGTACCACTCTGCGATGCCCGTAGATCCCGGAAATGTAGCTTTAATCATTATGAAACGATTAAAAGTATGGTCGCTGATTATAGCCGATTCTGGCTCTTTAGGCCCGCCTCCTAACTGTATCTGGTCGTATTTCCGGTTTGGACCGGATCTAGGTTTCCATATCCGGTCTGAGGTCCAATCGTAGCTCCGCTCCCATAGGTTTCCAGTGTAAACAAGGAAGCAGCCTGCACGGTCATATCATCGTCTTTTTTCACGCGTTTTTTTATTTATTTGGTAGCTGTTTGATTCCACTACCCGCCTGGCATATGATATGCGCACATATCGTCTGCTATGTGTGCGAACATGTCCACGTGTTACCATAGCGCACAGCCGGCTGTTTCCAATGTTTTCTTATGTAACACTGGCGGATACAGCAGGGATACAGCCTGGCAACGGATATGTCTATTCCAATGGATTTTTTTTAATTCGAAAGCTGTCATCGAGTCGACCCGTCTACTACATGAGTCGCGCATAGATCGTGCACTATGCGTGCACGTGCCCACGTTAAAAGGTTAGGAAAATTTGACAGGAAAACAGTTCAGCCTATGTTTAAAATAGCAGCAAATGAGTTAAACTAACGACAGGAACCATAAAGTATTATGACAATGTTTATTAAGGTAAGAAAATCAAATGTAAAAGTTCGGGGGAAATGAATGGAATCCTATGGAGAACATGTTGCTTCTGGTGCCAGAACAGCACAACTAGCTGGTCAATCATAGGAACTTTCAGTTCCGTGTTTGCTTCATCTTAAATCGGGACAACCACACCCCTGGTGTGGACTTAACCTTCGACCGATTAGAGAGCGAGAGAGAGAGAAAAGTCGACAGCGCAGGTCCTGCCCTATATACACTCAACTCCTCAGAATAAACCCGTTTGAGCCACTATGCCTGCCTGCGACAGACAAGCAGATGGGCAACCGACTGCAATGCGCTCCGGCAGCCCGTTTATGCGTGGGTGGGAGTGGAACAGCTTGACAAGGCCATTCCAGGCCTTTATGAGATTTATGAGTAACGGCACACACACACACACACACACACGAAAAAAAATAAAAAATAGTCAAAGAGCGACGCATTCTGTGGCTGATGTGGCGGAGCTCTTGTTTCTCTGCCTTGAAGGCAACAATAAGCTGGAGATAATGAACCGCAGGTGCGTCAGCCACTCGCGCGTCCCTGTTATTCTGGGCCACGTCATGATGCGGTCAGGGGTGTCGCACCAATTTCTGGGCCCTGGGGGTACTTTAACTATTGAAAAATAGCAGATATACAAGCCCGCTGCGAGCTTGTAGATCTGCTATATTTTTTTTTAATCGTGAACATTTGTGCATTTTTCAAAAATATTTAAAATAGTTTAATTTTTTCTTATTTTTTTTTTTAAATCTATATTTCCATGTCAGTGGTGCTCAAACTTTTTCATGTGAAGGACCCCCAAAATGATATGTATTTGGCCACGGACCCCCATGTCAAAATATTTAGTTCCAGGGACCCCCGGAAGCAAAATTTGAGTTACAAATGTTCGCCTAAACAATACATATATTCAAAGATTTGCACACATTTTCACAACGTTAAAAATAGCAGATCTACAAGCTCGCAGCGCGGCACTCGGTGCCGCGCTGTGAGCTTGTATATCTGCTATTTTTCAATAGCCAAAGTATGAAATAATTCCAGGTCCCTCCACCTTGGGCCCGAGTAACTCAGTCCCGTTTAACAACATTCATTCACAAGGCTTTTGGCCGTGCAGTTTCTTAATATTCTATTTCAAGATTTCTTCAAACTAAATATATGGAAGAAAAGGCACATGGGGAGAAGAGCCCTTATCACGGAGAGTCTGGAGAGAGGATGTGTGATTAAGTGCACCAATGAATTGGATTTGTTTCTCGCTAAAGTGCCTCTTTTGACGGGTGAATTCAGTCAATAATAAAATCCCTTGAACACATCATTTGGACGTCTCTGCTCGCATTGCTGGGCCTCACTGATTGCAAGAGTTGTGAGTAAGTGTTTGTCATATCAACATATACAGTATGCATAGGCGATTTTAAGGGGTGTCCTAGGGTGCACGTGCACCCCCTGGCCGCCAGGCGGCCATTTTGATTCTTTTGATCATAATAAACACGCAATATGATTAAGAAGAAGAACATCTCAAATTCGCCTTTTTTGACCCTTTGAAGCACCCATAGCATGACTTCTAAACCAATCACAGCAAATGGGGGGCGGGAGGTAATAGGACTACTGGTTTCTCAACCAATCACAGTGACTGTCTGAACGTCTCTGACAGCACCGCTGAAAAACAAACGGCAGATGATGACACCTGCAGATTTATCTAAATAACAGAATTAAACAGTTGTTTCACAGTGGAATATGCTACCTGGGGTTACCTACAGACATCCATAGGACATGTGGATAGCTTTTACATTTACCATACGTGAACTAAAGTTTTCGGCGCTGCTCAAAGAGGCTGGATTACACGATGTGTTCTGTGCCTCCAAGGAATAACACTTTCTTCTGGGCACCTCAATATAACATTGGATATTTTCTTGTCATTTTCTTAAGGTAAGACATGGCTTTATTTAACTATCTGTTCACTGTGGAGTTAGCCAGCCTGTTTTCTTCTCCTCCGTGTGTGTGTGTGTGTGTGTGTGTGTGTGTGTGTGTGTGTGTGTGTGTGTGTGTGTGTGTGTGTGTGTGTGTGTGTGTGTGTGTGTGTGTGTGTGTGTGTGTGCGCGCGTGCGCGTGCGAGCGAGCGCGCATGCTTGCTTCACTTGCTTGTAAATATTGGTAGCTGCTGGTTATGGATCTTTGGTGGTGTAATGTAAATGACTGCTTGATTGCTTGATGAATGATGATTAACTTGATGTTTGGCTTTATATGTCCTGGCTGTGCTGCCTCTGTCTGCAAAATAAGTAAATAAATCCTATAGACATATGCTCATGGTGTCTAGAAAAAGAAGCACCTGTTTTACACTTTTTTTGTTTATATTGTGTTACATTTGGGTACAAAATTAACTGCAGAAATCCGCTAAAACAACATTACAAAACCGCTAAGCGCGCGCGCGAGCGTCGTGCGGTAATAGAGGTCGTGCACCCCCTGCTGGAAGAGGCTAGAATCGCCTATGACAGTATGTACTCAAACAGTCTAGTGCTGTGTTTGACAAAGTAGCCTACTCAACTTCACTAAAAGGACAATTCCGCCCTAAACAACATCTAGGTTCATTTTCTTACTTATATGGATCCCAAATGACTGTAGCCTGGGGTTGCTCATACTAATTCCTCACTGCGTATTGGATATTAAGTCTGGACTCAGCGAGCAGAATTTTCATTTCCAGGGGTTGGGTTGAAAAAAATGGCTCTGGACAATGGCTCTTGGTTAGACCAGACCAATGCTGGGCCCTGATTGGTTCCCCCACATTTTGGGGGAGAGGAAATGGATTCACAATTGAGCGGGGCCAGACCCATACTCGCCAAGGGCGCGTTTTTTTTGCCCAGGCGGATTGGTCTGGTTCCAGGCTAAAATGACTGTCCATGGGGTCTATTAGGCAGAAATGCACCTGTTGTCCCGTTTCCCCAGCAGAACCCAACAGCTCTCATAGCATAGAGTGGAGCCCATAAGCCTATCGCTTTTATGCTATTCTTTTGCGATAAAAAGTGTGTTTTTCCTTGCATCAATCTGTCATTAGTTGTCATTACACACACATCCATGCCATGGTTGTCCCACACAAGCCTCCACACTCTGCTAAACAGATGTTATGCTGTTATGTGTTTTGACAAGTCCCGGAAAAGACGAGCCGTGATTGGCCAGTACAGTCACTTTGATTGGCAGTTGTGCGAATCCTCACCCCAAAACATGATTTACGAGACTGTGGCAGCTTGTGTGGGACAACCAAAGCATGGAGGTGTTTGTAATGACAACTAGTAACACTTCACTTTTGACCGCAACAAATAATGTAAAAGGCTTATGTGCTCCACTTTATGCTATGAGGGCTGTTGGGGAAACTGGACAACAGGGGCATTTCTGCCTAATAGACCCCATGGACAGTCATTTGGGATCATGTCCGTGTCATGTCCGTGTTTTCACTGATTCGCTGAAAACACGTTCTCCCGCAAACCTCGAGTGGTCCCAGGAGGACTACAGATCCCAGAATGCAACCGGACATGACGTCCTCCCAAAATGTTTCGCTCCACCCGGCTCAATGTTATCAGATTTACAACATTTAGAACTAAAGAACGGATGATCGCAGGACAGGATACACATTTTATTTTCCGGGTGAAACAAAAGACTGTAGTCCTCCTGGCCAGGTGGGAATTGTGCTTGCAAAGTTCCACGGTAGCCGGACGCTGCACTCATGATTTTGGGGCATTTTGTGCAAAATGATGCCATCAAGCAAACCTGTCTTCTTAACTCAGCGGGTGCCCACGAGGTGTCTACACGCCAATCTCTTTGATGTCTCTGGAGGCCCACGACGCGTTGACGTGTTTACTGTATTTACAGTATTAACTTTAAATCTCACCGTTAGGTTGGGGCTGCGCCTGGATGTAGCCCATTAGCCGCTAGTCGCTTCGAGTCGACGCTGAGAGCATCGCGCGGCCGTTTTTCCCCGTATACTCCAATGCATTTCCCCATCTTTAACGCCCTTTATCTCTGATGTTTGTTTTATGGCTAAAACTGTGGCATGGTGCGGCAAAATGTCCAAACTTTGATCGGCAATGAACAGGTATGATCAACACTGGCCCATACAGTAAGTTACACAATAACATCCTGTCTGCGCTCATGTGACCAAGTGACGTCATGACGCATGCATTGACGCAGCAGGGCCGGATTCAATACAATGGTGGTGGGCCTGGGCAGCAGAGCGTATATAAACAAGCGACCCCTCAAAGACCTAAGGAGATATACCGGTACAGTAGGTGTCAGTTGCCGGGCAACAGAGTAGCACTAGATCAGTGGTTCTCTGCCTTTTCAGGCCCCAGAACAATCACATTTGAACTCCTGGGAGTGGGGACTCACCACCCCGTCAAGCTCTTGGAATTGTAGGAGTTGAATTTTGTTTGACTCTGTTCCATGTCTATATAAAATATAAAATGATATAAAATTAACTGTCTTAATTGCTAAAGGCCTTATCAAATGGTACTGGTTTTGTAGTCTCTCAATTTCGAATTGTGCCTTTTCTCCTTTGCTTCAAAATCCTGCACTTAATCAAACATCGTCGGAAGACGTTTCAGTTGTCGGGGAATGTTCTTTTTAAGTGTTGGAGAATGAGAGCTATCTGCCCGAAGCAACGTGTTTTTGTCAGCTCGCTTGTGAAGAGCCGTGGCACGGAAATGTCCATCACTGTGTTTTCATTATTCATTACGGTCCAGAAAAATCAATCTGTTAAAAGTCTATGCTGTAAAGCTCAGGCTTAAGGTTGTCATTTTATAGTGAGAATATCATTTCACGGGTACTGTACTTATTATCTCCAGGCCGAGCAGAACCTAGAGAGGCTGCGTATTCTGCGTATTCTGCTTAAAGAAGAAACAAACAAAAAGAGATATCATATATGGGCATAAAATGGACGCAGATAAACAGATATCTCCATATATGGCACATGGGCATAAAATGGACGCAGAATCACAAAGATCTCCATACGGGCATAAAATGGACGCAGAATCACAAAGATCTCCATACGGGCATAAAGGGACACAGACAGATAGATACAGATATCTCCATATATGGGCATAAATGGACACAGGCAAACAGATGGTCAAAACGGGTCTTATGACAACAGGTATAATGGGGTTTGCATTAAAGGGCGGGGCATTCATTCCCTATTTACATCGTTCCCGAGTTGGCCAGGTCGCCGACTAGACGCTGGGCCGCCCGAAGGGCGGCCCAGCTTCTAGTGTTATCAATATTAAGGACATATATGGGAATGTCCATATATGGGCATGTTTTGACATAACATAACTATCATGAAGGGGTCTCCATATATGAGTAACTGGCCAAGAATTGGCGCGAGGTCGCATGTCACCCTGCATGAGGTGTCTTACTAGTAATAGTTCTTGTTCGGTATACCCCAGAATATTATTAACCCATTTAGACCTGAGTCCGATTCTTAAAACACCTTATAATTCTTTGTTCGACGTCCCGTTAGTTCAACGCTGGTGAATGCTAACCTGGTGAAATGCTAACCTGCCGATGCTGGTGAATGCTAACCTGGTGAATGAATACGACCTCAACCTAACCCTAACCCAAACCCTAACCTCAGTAAAACTATGCCTATAAACCTAACCCTAACCCTAACCCTTAGTCAAACTAATGACACGTAGAAATATCGAGCTTTTCCCATAATTCCTTACCATTTTCTGAAAAACATTGACAAAATTGTCAATAGAAATCATTTCTCAGCCTCTGTAGCAGATGGAAACTTTGACACAGATGCTTTCCCGGATTAAAGGGCATACGGTAGGTCCCCCAGGGGTGGGGGACGGGTCCCCAGAGGATTATCTTAATGCACAAGATTGTTTTCACACTCAACAGTGAACAAGCCAACATAATAACACAGTAGTAGTGTGCACGTTTCTAAAGTAAAAATGTAATCCTTCTAATTTGCCTTTTTATTTGCAAATTTTGTTCTTCATACAAAACAGCAGATGGGGCCCAGTTTATAATTTTATGTATTTGTATTATTTTATTTGCATAGTTATGGCGAGTTACAGAGGCCAGTCAGTCTTTCAGAGTTCAGACTCATTAATTGGATTTGCACTAAGGACTATTACTATACTCTGGACTGAAGCTGTGTGCCTTCAATGTTTTTGCTGTAGTTTTGCCATTTGTGAAGAGACTGAAGTATTAATATTATTTTGCCTTGGTTAGTTATAGTCATGGCTATTGTCAGGATTATCTCAGAGAGAGCATGATCCAGGCTGTTGTTTGAGGCATGTAAAAGAAGAAGGAAAAAGCACTTGTCTTTAATAATAAATATGGCAGTGCCATGTTGGCACTTTTTTTTCCATAACTTAAGTTTAAGTTGTTTCTTATTTTGCAGATATGTTTACATATGGAAATTCGCGGCCTGAAAAGTTTGGGAACCCGTGGATAGCCCTCGCCAGTGGAGTCGCACGCTGCCAGTATATCAGCTTGTGTCCAGTGTTGTTTTTCACAGCAAATTTTGATTTAGTTTTAGTCATAGTCTTTTGAATAAAATCTCATTTAGTTTTAGTCATAATTTAGTCACCTGAAAAGTTTTAGTTTTAGTCTAATTTTAGTCGACTAAATATCATAATATTTTATGGCGACTAAATCTACAGTTGATTTAGTCAACTAAAATGTATTTTAGCAGGCCTTGATGGCATTGTAATGACTGATGTGATTTTACACTTGGTTGTGCTGAAAATAGCCGATCTACGAGCTCACAACACGTTTGTAGATCTGCTATTTTCAGCATGCAACACCTGAGCAACCAAACATAAAATGACTCTCCTCAGCACTAGTCCCTCCCCAACATTTTAGTCTAGTTTTTATTTTGTTGACGGAATTGTCAATATATTTAGTCTTAGTTAAGTCATCACAGCTTAGTTTTTATTTTGTTTTTATTTAGTTTTCGTCAGTGAAAAAAACACAGTCGACAAACATTTTTCGTCATAGTTTTAGTCGACAAAATCAACACTGCTGGTGTCCAAGTCTTATTATTTCCTGTCAGGTACAGACAGTCTCCAACACTGCAGCAGGAAGCAAAGCGACCCCCGTGTTCTGCAGAATGCTTGTTGTCAAGTCTGAAAAGGTCTATACTATAAAAAGAAGCCCATGTCCTTTTCAACTGCCTCTGTAGAGCGCACGCAGGTTCTTTGTCTGCGTTCACTGGTAAGTGAGACGGAGAAAGGGAACACACAAAAAAGTCGAGAAATGGTGAGATGTTTTTCGACTGGGCCAAATGTTTGTTTTGAACGGAGAGAAAACGATCTGCCTGTGGATTGGCGGATGAGTGCCGTACTCGCACGAATGCAGGTGTTTGATAATAGGTGGTCTTTGGAATCAAGGACACAAAACCAACGTGGTAAACGGTGCATTTATAAAGCGCCTTTATCCAATGCGCTTTACAAAGATGCAGAGAGGTGCATTACACTCGCCCATTCACACATACTGTGTGCGAATGGGTGTGACGCACACCCAAATACACTCGAATACAGTAAATGGTCTTAGCACTTGCATATCGTCGTCGTCGGGGGAAAACCTTGTATGTCCAAAACCGTTCGTTTTGCATTTTTCATTTTAAAAATGATTTAAACTAGTGAAAACAGCCGATCTACAAGCACACGACGCCTCGCGGTGCGAGGCGTTGTGTGCTTGTAGATCTACTGTTTTCACTACTTTTGTGCAACAGACTTGTACGATGAAGCAGGGCTTTACTTTGCAAGAGAACATACAAATTTGAAACTTGGAGATACGAGGTTTCCACCCGACAACGACGATATTATCCCTCTGTCTTCTTGATTGTTGAAAAGTGATACCGTAGCTCAGCTGCCAGGCAACAGAGTAGCCTACAATGAAGTAGATAATGCTTTTTAGTTGTATTATTATTTTTATAGTACTGAAGGTTCAGATGTATCATGTCAGAAACATACAACTTAAGCTATACTATGTAACTTTTTTAATAAAACAAATCTTAAAATTTTCCTAACTATTAAATCGCTAAAGTTTTAGAACACCCACTCCGTTAATTTCAGCCCCAAAAGCCTTTTCTTTATGTTTTCTACTGAGCCGTGGGGGGGAGGGGGGGGTTGCATTTCCTGGCAAAATTACGTCATCTGCATCATTCCGTATACGTGTCTCCCAGATCATACACTACCGGCCAATCACAGCACAGATCATACACTGCCGGCCAATCACAGCGCATCTTGCTGTCTTCTCAGGAAGTAGCTTGCCTCAACATAACAACAGCATGATGAAGGAGTCCGTAACTCCCGTAACGCCTGATCGGAGAGGGATGCGGGACGCCTCTACAGATGCGTCTTGGCGAGGCGAGGCGGACGCGGTGGTCTGAAGGCCCGGTCCGCGGCGAAAAACGGCCGTAAAAAGCTGACGCGAACGCGGTTTGATATACCGCTACTGACCACTAGTTGAGCAACTTACACAGTATAGCTTTAAAAATATGTAATTTTAAAATACTGTACATAGAGTCGTACTAGATAAATGGTGCATTCAAGGAACTCGCCGTACTCGCACGAATGCAGGTGTTTGATAATAGGTGGTCTTTGGAATCAAGGACACAAAACCAACGTGGTAAACGGTGCATTTATAAAGCGCCTTTATCCAATGCGCTTTACAAAGATGCAGAGAGGTGCATTACACTCGCCCATTCACACATACTGTGTGCGAATGGGTGTGACGCACACCCAAATACACTCGAATACAGTAAATGGTCTTAGCACTTGCATATCGTCGTCGTCGGGGGAAAACCTTGTATGTCCAAAACCGTTCGTTTTGCATTTTTCATTTTAAAAATGATTTAAACTAGTGAAAACAGCCGATCTACAAGCACACGACGCCTCGCGGTGCGAGGCGTTGTGTGCTTGTAGATCTACTGTTTTCACTACTTTTGTGCAACAGACTTGTACGATGAAGCAGGGCTTTACTTTGCAAGAGAACATACAAATTTGAAACTTGGAGATACGAGGTTTCCACCCGACAACGACGATATTATCCCTCTGTCTTCTTGATTGTTGAAAAGTGATACCGTAGCTCAGCTGCCAGGCAACAGAGTAGCCTACAATGAAGTAGATAATGCTTTTTAGTTGTATTATTATTTTTATAGTACTGAAGGTTCAGATGTATCATGTCAGAAACATACAACTTAAAGCTATACTATGTAACTTTTTTAATAAAACAAATCTTAAAATTTTCCTAACTATTAAATCGCTAAAGTTTTAGAACACCCACTCCGTTAATTTCAGCCCCAAAAGCCTTTTCTTTATGTTTTCTACTGAGCCGTGGGGGGGAGGGGGGGGGGTTGCATTTCCTGGCAAAATTACGTCATCTGCATCATTCCGTATACGTGTCTCCCAGATCATACACTACCGGCCAATCACAGCACAGATCATACACTGCCGGCCAATCACAGCGCATCTTGCTGTCTTCTCAGGAAGTAGCTTGCCTCAACATAACAACAGCATGATGAAGGAGTCCGTAACTCCCGTAACGCCTGATCGGAGAGGGATGCGGGACGCCTCTACAGATGCGTCTTGGCGAGGCGGACGCGGTGGTCTGAAGGCCCGGTCCGCGGCGAAAAACGGCCGTAAAAAGCTGACGCGAACGCGGTTTGATATACCGCTACTGACCACTAGTTGAGCAACTTACACAGTATAGCTTTAAAAATATGTAATTTTAAAATACTGTACATAGAGTCGTACTAGATAAATGGTGCATTCAAGGAAATGGGTGCGTAGCCTATACTGTACAGTTCATTACTGTAGGTAGATTCTAACTTGAATCTTTTAATACATCAAAAAAATAATCAATAGCTTTGGATATACACAGACTTTCATATCGTTTCTGCCGGGTGGAAAACATCAAAAATAGCAGATCTACATTCTCACATCGCTAAAACGATATAAAGCAGTAAATGAAAACATTTTAACGCTCATCTTTTCTTTCCTCTATAGCAGTGTTTCTCAACCTGTGGAACATGTACCACTGGTGGTACTTGAGACCCATCTGGTGGCACACAGAGGAGACTCCTAAAAAAATGATCACATTAGAAATTAGTCAGGTTCGCTGTGTTAATAAAGGTTTATTCGTTGGATTTTTTTGGAGATTTGTAAAACTATACATTTTTGGAATCTTCAGAGCATGGGGAATCCAAAAATCTTTGTTTGCATTTGCACAGACACCTGCAAAGCCTCCATTTTGGACGTTCAAAATGGCCGACATAAAATACACAATTTGTGCTATCTTGGCTTCTAGACAACCTAGAAACGTAATTAAACATGCTAATCCTATGTTTTCTGGGTCAAGGAATCGAATGAATGGATGTAAAATGATCTGGACTCCCACCCCTTTCTGGGGGTTATCTATTTTGGGACCTCCCAGAACAGTACGCTAGCCAGTTAATATCCGATTTTCATAATATTAGAGTTGTTTTGTTTTAAAACATCCCGAGTTCATTTATTAGACTTTTAAAGCAGCCAGAATAACCTTTCTGACTTTTGGTTGGGGTCTTTCCTCACCTGGGACCCCCTAGACAGACCCCTGTCTAGGGGTCTGTCTCAGTAATCGCTCTGCTACTGCTTCAGAACAATGTTAAATTAGATCATAATTGAAGCATAAAAGTTGTTGTAGCTGGGCTCTGAAAACAAAAATGAGTAGTAGCAAATACCAGGGGTCTTCCACAGGGGGTCCGGGACCCCTGCTGGGTCCTCAGAGTTACTACAGGGGGCCCGCCAATCTTGATGGGATCTTTTTTTTCACATTTGAAACTGAAACTTTGAATGTTTTTATGTATCCTGGGTTTATTGCGGCCATAGGTCGCAGTTTGCGACCATAGGTCACAGTTTACTATCAGAACCGTCACATCTTGACCCTATCTATCTGTCTGTCTGGACGGGTAACGCTTTTTTGTTGATTAACTCTCACACTCTGGCATCCCGCTCTGACATCACTGTGATGTCAGGGGAACCAAATCCCCTTTATGCCCATATATGGAGATCCCTGTGATGCCAGGGGAACCATAAAAGGACAACTAGGTAGTCATCCGGCAACAGCTCACAGCTGTGAAGCCGGGAGGAGTTCAGATTGACAATCAGGTTCACAGGAGGGGAGGGTGCGAGCAAAGTGTGGTAGAACAGGGGAAGGGCAAGGGCCAGACCCAGAATTTGACATAATGAAAGTATTGCAACTTCTCACTTGTGCAGACTAACGTGTCCATTTATTGCACTGCACTCACACTGACAACACAACACACACACACACACACACACACACACACACACACACACACACACACACACACACATACACACCTCTTTGTTATTGTCACCCCAAAACCCTCACCCTGTCCTCTTAAAGAGCCCATGGTCAATTATGCCCAAAAAGATTCACTACAATGCAGTCATTTCAGACATGCAGGATCTATTGTCTTCATCATTGTCATCTTTAATGTCCAACCTAATAGTGTTGACACAGTCTCCACCATGGAGTGAAAGGCAGGTTACTTGAGCAGCTGCACCGTCCCTTGCAGCCATATTTGATGAGCTCAAGTACTGCCTTTGGAGCAGGGAGGGCAAGACACCTGACTGGAACATACCCTCCACTCTCTGAATTCCATCTATTTTCTTCGATTGGTGGAAGCTCAGGGCAATTTGTCAGGTATGATTTATCCTGCATTGTGACGTAGTTGGCACGGATGTGGTAGCAGTGCAGCACGAGTTGGAGGTAGCATCTCACCCTCAGTTCTTTGACAGAAATAGTTCCCATCTGAGTAATCGCAGGGTTGTTGGACCTTTTGAACTGTAAACATGGCATGCAAAATGCTCTAATGACTGCAATGTTGATGGAAGCTCACCAATAATAAGAAGCTCAGGAGGAATGGAACCCTTTAAGGTCCTTGAAGTGGTTAATGACTTGGTCATCATCACCAGGCTTCAAGTAGGCATTGACCCATGACTTTTTGGAGATTCCAACAAAATTCTCTTCCCCAGCCAGCACCAGAAAAATCATGCAGGCCAAGGAATCCTTGACATTTGTGACATCCAATAACTTGAACTTGCTTGAATATGTGTGTGTGCACTTCTACAAAATCATGTCCCTTGATGAAGGTATCGTATTATGATGCCTACTTTGTCATACCTGACAAATTGCCCCAAGCTTCGATCAATCGAAGAAAATAGATGGCATTTAGAGAGTGGAGGGAATGTTCCAGTCAGGTGTCTTGCCCTCCCTGCTCCAAAGGCAGTACTTGAGCCCATCACATTTGGCTGCAAAGCTGGTTGCACTCCTCCCTGCAAATGCTATGGTGGAGACTGTCAACACATATGTCTTGCAAGTTAGGGAGGACATGTACAGTATTTTAGTGAATCTCTTTGGGCATAATTGACCATGAGCTCTTTAAGAGGATAGGGTGAGGGTTTTGGGGTGACGATTAACAAAGAGGTGTGTGTGTGTGTGTGTGTGTGTGTGTGTGTGTGTGTGTGTGTGTGTGTGTGTGTGTGTGTGTGTGTGTGTGTGTGTGTGTGTGTGTGTTTGTTTTGTCAGTGTGAGTGCAGTGCAATAAATGGACACGTTAGTCTGCACACCCAAAGTGAGAAGTTGCAATACCTTAATCCCTGCAGTAACACCTTTCAACCATAACTGTCTAACACAAAATATGTATAAATAATACTGAGAATACTAATAAATCATCGAAGTACAATACATGAACCCAGGATACATAAAAACATACATAAAAAAGAAAATCCTTTCCCATTAAGATTTGGTGGGCCCCCTGTAGTAACTATGAGGACCCCCCAAGGGTCCCGGACCCCCTGAGGAAGACCTCTGGTATTTTGCTTTCTCATTTTTGTTTTCAGAGCCCAGCTACAACAACTTTTATGCTTCAATTATGATCTAATTTAACACTGTTCTGGAGCAGGAGCAGAGCGATTACTGTGATAGGCTCATGGGTCTGTCTAGGGGGTCCCAGGTGAGTAAAGACCCCAACCAAAAGTCAGAACGGTTATTCTGGCTGCTTTAAAAGTCTAATGAATCAACTCAGGATGTTTTAAAACCTACAAAACTCTAATATTATGAAAAAGACATTAACTGGCTAGCGTACTGTTCTGAGAGGTCCTGAAATAGATAACCCCAAGAAAGGGGGTGGGTCGATTCCTTGACCCAGAAAACATAGGATTGGCATGTTTAATTAAGTTTCTAGGTTGTCTAGAAGCCAAGAAAGCACAAATGATGTATTTTATGTCGGCCATTTTGAACGTCCAAAATGGCAGCTTTGCAGGTGTCTGTGCAAATGCAAACAAAGATTTGTGGATTCCCCATGGTCTGAAGATTCCAGAAATGTATAGTTTTACTAATCTCCAAAAAAATCCAACACAAATACATAGTGGACCTGACTAAATACGGTATCATCAGTTAATTCAGCTGATTAGACACACTGACGGAGTCTCTGCAGCAGCGCTGTTGCAACTGCAGTAGGCCAAGCGACTATGCTAGCACAGTTTGCACAGCAAGCACGGTCAGGACCTGGACCAATCAGTGACGTCTCGATTGGGGCCAGATCTACTGCCCATTTGGGGATGATCATGACGTCATTACCAGGACGTCATATGGACTTTTTTGTTTGACAGGATTTGGTTGAAATAAGGTGATATTCTAGGCCAGATAAATATCATAACTAGTTAGATATGTCCCAGAATATAAACTTATATGGTCATATTTCAACTAACATTACAAACAATAACAAAGAAGTCCATATGACGTCCTGGTAATGATGTCAAGATCATCCCTATATGGACTGTGATCTGGCCCCAATCAAGACGTCACTGATTGGTCCAGGTCCTGACGTGCTTGCTATGAGCTAAAAAAAATCTGTCTGATTACTGAAGTTGCTCAACTACTGGTCAGTAGCGGTATTGCAGCTATTTTACAAAAAACGCAGTCGCGTCTGCTTTTTTGGGCCGTTTTCCCCCGAAGCCGCCGCGAACCACCGCGTCCGCCTTTGCCTCATCGAGATGCATCCATAGAGGGGTCTGGCGTTCCTCTACGAGCATGCTACATGCTATGACTCCTCACCAGTGTAAACATTGCTGTTGAGACAAGCTACTTCCGAGAAGACGGCAAGACGCGCTGTGATTGGCCAGTAGTTTATGATCCGCGCTGTGATTGGCCGGTAGTGTATGATCTGGGAGACACGTATACGGAATGATGGAGATGACGTAATTTTGCCGGGAAATGCAGCCCCTGTCACGGCCACACGGCTAGGTAGAATACATAAAGAAAAGGCTTTTGAGGCTGAAATTAACGAAGTGGGGGTTCTAAAACTTTAGCAATTTAATAGTTAGGAAAATGATGTTTTATTAAAAAAGTTACATAGTATAGCTTTAAGAATGCAACAAAAAAAAAGAGAGATTACATTTGCCTCCTGTGTTAACTGTGTATAGTTGAATAGGATCGAGTACTGTTATTATGACGGTACTTAGAGAGACAGATATTTTATGAGGTGGTCCTTGATGTAAAAAGGTTGTGAAGCACTGCTCTATAAAATCTAAAACATGAAACCCGTGTTGTAACAAAAAAACAAGGTTGTCCTTTAAGACATTCTAACTGCTGAAAGGAACATTTGTGCTCAGCGATTCTCTCCTTCAGTTTTCTTTTTGTTCACCCCACACAAAGAGGAACAGTCACATGGGCTCCTTAGACGGTACACGAGTTGTATGGCAATTAAATACTCCTTTCATAAAGTTTCTATTTGAGTGTGTGTCCTTAAAGTCAACAGTCCGTCTGCGGAACATTGTGAGAAAAAGTACATGGAAATAATGAATTTGGACCGGATGTTCACAGACGTGTGTCAGCCTATTGCACACAGTAAAGCAAACAATTCTATCAATACATTTGTCCATCTTTGAAATGCATAATGTGTACATTATACATTGCAAAGTTTGATAAAGGATGTTGATATACAGTATTATGCTCAGACCCATGAATTATGGGCAGGGATTGAATAGGAAATGAAAGATCCAAAAGGTACCGTGGCGTATATGTATGGCTTTATTAATCCATTAACACCAGCTAAGCTTCTGCAGGGGTGTCGCACCAAATGCTGGGCCCTGGGTACAAGGATTCACTGCGGGCCCTCCATGAATGTTCTTCATAGGGGGAGGAGGTTTGACCCATTTAGACTGGAAACCAGTATTAAGCATTATTCTGTGCTTTAACTATTGAAAAATAGCAGATATAAAAGCTCGCAGCGCGGCACCAAGCTTGTAGATCTGCTATTTTTGAAAAATCATGGACATTTGTGCAAGTCTTTGAATATTTAAAATCCTTATGTTTCTTGAAAAACCTATGTTTCTATGTCAGTGGTGCTCAAACCTTTTCATGTGAAGGACCCCCAAAATGATATGTATTTGACCACAGACCCCTATCTCAAAATATGTTGTTCCAAGATTTGCACATATTTTCACGACTTTTCAAAATTAGATCTACAAGCTTGCCGCGCTGCTAACTGAAAACTAACTGAACAGGGGCTTGGGGCAGAGGCTGGTGGAGACGTCTGCCTCCTCTGGATCTCAGCTTCAGGATGGCATGGGCTGGCTTTTAGGGGCTGTTAAGTATGACATCATTTTGTAGGCAGAGGAGAATTTCTGCCCCCAGTTTCCGTGAATCTTTTTACTATTTTTACTACTTTTACTATTTTTCTTCTCTTTGTTGTTGAAAGGAAGTGTTAGAATTATACTTTAGTCGTTATTTTTGTCTCGGATCTGTTGAAATAGCGAGGGACAGAAAATGCTCTGGGGGCAGAGTTCTCTTTCTGCCTACAAAATGATGTCACGGCTTAAAAGCCCCAATCCAATGATCCATTAGACCAACAAGCCAATGAGGCCCCACCCGGCTCACCTATTAGGAGACAGTTAAACAACCAGATCGTATTGTATTGTTGTTTGGGACAAGATCAACACAATCCTGAGTTCTTTTTTGTGTTCAATTTCTGTTTTGAGATATTTTAGTATTTCAGCATGAATGATGATGCATTTTGCATCATATGGGTCATCATGCTGCATCATATGATGCAAAATGCATCATCATTCATGCTGAAATACTAAAATATCTCAAAACACAGATTGAACACAAAACATAACTCAGGATTGTGTTGATCGTGTCCCAAACAACATTAAAATAAGATCTGGTTGCCCCAGAGGTGAACTGGTCCTTTAAGCAAGGCAGGCACACCTTTAATGACAAACTAATGTGTGGGGCATCACAACACCACCCTGTACAGTGCAGTATGTGCATACTGTAGAAAGACATCCATGATATTGTTGCCTCGGCACTATATTGCGCCATAAGCGATTTTGTACGGTTGATATTAACTGGGTGTTGGAAGTTGAAGTTGATGGATGAGTGCGGCTTGCAGCTGCACATACGTACAGCCCTACACCCCTTCAATTAGGACCAGGCTCTGTGTTGTGGATTATAGAATAACGTGTGAATTGATAGGTCTGCTCTGAGCTGACACTAATGACACAAAGACTTATTGCGTCTCAGAGTGTTTCCGTCACCTCCGTCATCCCCACCCAGCTCCCCTCTAGCACACAGCAGCCGTTACCAGGGGCGTCACCAGTGGGGGGAAAAGTGGGGCTGAGTTACTAGGGCCCAAGGTGGAGGGGGCCTTAATTATTCTCTACTTTAGCTATGGAAAAATAGCAGATATACAGCTTGTAGCTCTGAAAAGTCGTGAAAATGTGTGAAATCTTTGAATATATGCATTTCTTTAACTCGCTTCTGGGTGGTCCCTGGAACTAAATGTTTTGAGATGGGGGCCCATGGCCAAATACATATCATTTTGGGGGTCCTTCACATGAAAAAAGGTTTGAGCACCACTGACATAGAAACATTCCACAAATGCCCAATGCTTACAAACTGTACCTTGTTGTAAAGGTGACGAATCAACGATAAAAATTATATAAAACACAATACAATTTGGTATTATTAAAGCAGAGATATAATGGACTGAAGTCAATTTCCTTTCTTTCTCTATATATATATATATATATATATATATATACACACACACTCACCCCTGTGTATAACTAAATGGGGTCTTTTGCGGTGTTGCCACTTGCCAGTCTTGCTTGTTACAAGCGATACATTTGTGCATGTATTCATAGACCTGGTTGCTTGTTTCTCTTGCATGACCAGGCAACGCGGTGTTGCCAGGTCATGCTTGTTATAAGGAATACGTATTCATATAACCGGTTGCTTGTTTTTCTTGCATATCCAGGCAACACAGGCTTGGTACTTCATCAGTGTGTAGTGTTTAGGGAAGTGAATTGGCACCTGTGAGAGGCTGTGAGAGAAAGAAATAACCTAGAGAAATAACCGAGAAATATCTGTTGAAAGGTATTGAACTGTACGTCCCTGCTTGACCAAGAGTAACAAGTGATACCCGTTCTCTTCCAAGAAGTTGTATGGACTGTTCTGTAAAGGTTAGCACATAAACATCCACGTTTCCTGACGTTCCCATGGTAAACATGATGTTGTTGTATTCGGACACTGACGGACGGGGCTGATGAGTGTTGGGTTGACATGACTGATGACTGATGGTGAGTCAGTGATAGTAATAATCTTTTATATACAGACTATGCCTGGCCGCCGTGTCAGTTAATGTTATTAATAATTTAAGCTGAGATGAGATGGCTGCTTCTATTGGTTGTTTGCTGCTATGTGCAGTGTTGAATTGCTGATTCAATGTTTGGGGCCTTGTGGGTACGCGACTTTCATGACGTCATGCACGTCGCTTAACACCTTTCTATACAGGTGTATTGATATGCATACAGGCTGGTTTCTTTGTTAAAAAAAAACTTTTGTGACACTAAAGCGTTGTCGAGGTGTGAACTTGGGGGTTGTTTGGCATCAATGCATGTCCGTGTGTGTGAGAGACATGACCCTGCTTAGAAAAGATACGACTACCCACATGACCAGAGAAATACAGGTCCTATGTTCGTTCTCCAGGTTCTACAGTATGTTCCCCACTTACCCCCACAAAAAAGGTTCTATGTTCCCCGCTCAACTTAAAAAAGGTTCTATGTTCCCCACTCATCGAAAACATTCATTTCTAATTATTAATAACAACTCAAAACACTCAATAATGGGGAGACATTACGAATACTAGTGGGACAGGGGGCACTAGGGACATCTGGGCACCATACTTTTGTTATGACTGGGCATCTGGACGAGTAGGCACCTGTATATCTGGGGGCATTTGGACGAGTGGGCACTTAGGGGTGGGTGGAGACATCTGGGCAACTGGGCACCTAACTTATGATTGCCCACATGTTCTTATAGTGCCCAGATGTCCCATCATTTCCTCCATTTAGAGTTGGGAACATATACTTTTTAGTTTTATTTTTTGGTGGGGAACATACAGTAGAACCTGGGGAACATAGAACCTTTTTTGGGGGGGAAATGGGGAACATAGAACCTGGGGAGGGTGGGCCCCAGAAAGACAACACAACACTGGTTATGTGGTTTCTGCGTTGTCTGTTGTGATTTGATTACATGTGTGTGGCCACTGTAGGCAAGCTGTCTGCCTGTGCAATGTGCATCCTCTGCAATGATTTCTCATATTATTTTAATTCATGACGTGAATGTGCAGTATGTGGGTATGTCAATTGTTTTTAACCCATTTAGGCCTAGGATTATTGACTGATTTAACTATTGAAAAATAGCAGATATACAAGCTCACAGCGCGGCACCGAGTGCCACGCTGCGAGCTTGTAGATCTGCTATTTTTGAAAAATCATGATTTTTCTTTGCATTTTCTTTGAATATATCTATTTAAAAGCAAACATTTGTAACTCAAATATTTGCTTCTGGGGGGTCCCTGGAACAACATATTTTGAGATGGGGTCTGCGGCCGAATACATGTAATTTTGGGGGCCCTTGACATGAAAAAGTTTGAGAACAGCATGATTTAGACTAGAGGAAGGATTTGGAAGTCGGGTCAAAGATCGGGTCAAATATATTCAAAGACTTGCACTCGTTTTCACGACTTTTCAAAAAATAGCAGATCTACAAGCTCGCTGTGAGCTTGTATATCTGCTATTTTTCAATAGTTAAAGCATAAAAATAACGGTTAAAGTGGTTCAAATCTAACGCGACTCGGGCGCATTCCAGCTATTTGAGAGTTAAACAAGGTCAGTGGTGACTTCTTATGACTGTCGGGGACGTGCGGAGAATGTTAGAGAGGCAGTAGTCTAACCTAACGTGGACATAGCCCCGACAGATCTCATCGGCTAGAGTAGCGTTGCGAGGCGTTGTGAGCATGTAGAGCTGCTATTTATGCCTCTAATATTTGACTATTTGGCCATTGTTTAATTTGTCATTTTAGAGGTATTAAAAAGTCCTTCAATTGTCACTTTAGAAATGATACCCTCCTCTATGCACTTAAACTTTATGTTGGTCTTTTTACTGTTGAGAGAGAAAACAATGTTGCACATTAAGTTAATCACTGGCGACCCCCCAAAATAATAACAGGTTGAGAAGCACTTGATTAGATTGATGAAGTCAGACGGAAATGACCTCCTGCCCTTTTATCCGTCTGCAAAAAGTGCCCTCTCTCCAGACCATGCCGTTTTTACTATGGTGAAGGAAATGCAAAGGCCCCCTCTTTCCATGCCATACCTGAAGGCAGCATTCAAGAGAACTGCCTTGTCCAAACTCTCCTGAACTTGAATGCAGCATCTTATGTTGAAAGAATTGCCCTCTCTGTGACATCCATGTCGTACGCCACATCTCCAGTATTCACTTGATTATGCTTAGTTCAGTGTGGTATCAAGCACCGAAAATAGCCGAACTCCTAGCTCACAACGCGCCGCAGCACGTCGCGTTTTGAGTTTTGAGTTTTGCAATTTTCCAATATTTTCACCAAAAGGCCCTTTTAGAAATGTCAGCCCCTGCCTCTCTAACATTCTCTGCACGTCCCTGCCATACTCTATAATGGTCAAAATCCTCCTGTAGGCTGTATCTCCACTTGAGCTGGATTTTTCATTTCCTGAGCAGAGATGTGCTCGCGCTTTAGTATAAAATCCGAGTGTCTTTCCTGCAATCGTACAATCTGCCATTCTGTACAGTGTACGGTACATATACTAGGCGGCATATCTTAACTTCATCCGCGGATTTAGTGCACTAAAGGCATTGTATTAGCGGACTAAATGCTACATATATATGCTTTTTTTTAATAGAAGCAAAGCTCATCTCTCCTGGCTTCATCATCGTATAGTATAGGCTATGAATGATGATGTGCAAATGGGCGTCTGGTCTGCGACAACCGAATCCGCATAAGTGGTGGTGGTGGACAAACATCTGCTCTCCGCGGCCATCACGCACCATTTGCATTACATAATGGACATTAGCATAACAGCACTTGTATTCTTTTTACTGTACATCTGGTAGAAACAGATGCGTTATATATATTCTCTCGCATCTGGCCTCGAGGAGGAAAACAAGAACTTTTACAGGAGAGATTGTGTTTTGTTTAAAATTCGATTTGTTATAGCAAGTTTTTAAGGAATCACCGAAGGTCAGAGTCAAGCAGGTGTGTCATATTGTTGCTGTCAGGCAGAAACCTTGTATCTCCAAAAAACTTTTTATTTCGTTTTTTTCCCACGGTAAATTAATGCCCTAATTCAGGGGTCTTCAACGTTTTCAGGCCAAGGACCCCTTATTTGAGCGAGAGATGAAGCAGGGACCCCCCACAACTTTTCACAGATTCCATATAGTTTCATCGTTCGACAGCACAATCATCAGTGTATTTTGGATCCATGCCAATTTGTGTTTTCAGATATTTAACCACTTGAACCGCCACTTAACTTGACCTTTCACTCTTTTTCCCCTCTACACCAAAGCTCTTTGCTGAAAATAGCAGATCTACAAGCTTGTAGATCTGCTATATTTTTGGATACAATTCTCAGATTATGGACACTAGGGTTCAAGTTGTTAATATAAAAAGGATTGGAAGATTTGGAGGACCCCCTGTAGTAACTCTGAGGACCCCCTAGTAGGGGTCCCGGACCCCCTGTTGAAGACCCCTGCCCTAATTCACTATACAAGAGTGTCACAGGAACATAGTGAAAATGGCAGATCCACAAGCACCACAACGCCTCGCGGCGTGCTGTAGCGCTGTAGTGAATGTGTTGAATAGTACGTAATATAGGCAGGGACGTGCTGGCCATTGGGAAAAGCGGGACAACTCCTGAACGGCCCGTTCATTCCCGGCCGGTTGAGGCTGGCCATTAGGAAAGAAATACAAATAAAATGTCGGCCTTTTTTGTTCCATTTTTGGGGGCTGGGCGGCCAACAAAGTAAATCGTCGCTGTCGGGCAGAAACCTCGTATCTCCAAGTTTCAAATGTGTAAATTTTTTCGCAAAGCAAAGCCCTGCTTCATCATACAAGGCCGTCGCACAAAAGTAGTGAAAACAGCAGATCTACAAGCACACAACGCCTCGCGGTGCGAGGCGTTGTGTGCTTGTAGATCGTCTGTTTTCACTAGTTTAAATCATTTTTAAAATGATAAATACAAAACAAACGGTTTTGGACATACAAGGTTTCCACCCGACAACAACGAAATATAACTCATGTAATTGGCCCACTGGCTTGTCACTTTGTCACAAATCTTTGAGTAGCAGCAGCAGCGCTATAGAGAGAGATCTCTTTCTCTATAGCGCGCAATGAGGGCCTCTCCAACTCTTTTTCCCGGGCTGAATCAGGGGCCCAGCATGTCCCTGAATATAGGCACTCTTGCGCAAAGGGCCAGAGGGACCGAAGTGTCTTGGCTGTGCTCAGTGCTGCTCAGTGCTCAGCCAAGAGCAGTGTGCAGGGTTTCATTTGTTCTTGGACATTCGTGGTTTCCATATACGTTGTGCTCTGAACTGATTAATTCCTAGCGGTAATTCTCAGTGGGCCCTGATCCGGAAAGGGTTGGAGAAAACCACTGATTTATTCAAAAAAAATTCTCTCCTGCAAGAATTTGTGCTTAACCCATTCAGAACGGGTACACATTATTGTCTATCATTATTTTATGCTTTAACTATTGAAAAATCGTGAAAATTCGAATTTTGACACGATTCTATAAGTGTCTTTTGAATCCTTCTAAGATTTTTTGAAAAACCTGTGTTTCTATGTCAGCAATCTGGCTAGCCATTGTCAAAGAAAAGGTCCTTTTCGCTTAAATGGAGCTCAGTTAGTCTGTTCCTGAGAGACTACTATGTCAGTGGTTCTCAAACCTTTTCATGTGAAGGACCCCCAAAATGATATTTATTTGGCCACGGACCCCCATCTCCAAATATTTAGTTCCAGGGCCCACCCCGTTCGCTTTGAAATATGTTCAAAGATTTGCACACATTTTCACGACTTTTTCAAAAATAGCAGATCTACAAGCTCGCAGCGCGGCACTCGGTGCCGCGCTGTGAGCTTGTATATCTGCTATTTTTCACTGGTTAAAGCATTCAATAATTCTAGGCCTAAAATTAATATACGACGTAGGTGACACGGGAACACTAGCTCTGGGACCACGCACTCGTCACTCCTAATTCTTTTTCTCAAATAATGGTCCTTTAGTCCTCCCCGGGCTATTTGTGTGGACCACAAGGGTACCTTTAAATGGTTTTACGAGAGACTGAGGGTTGGCTTAAATTGCTTCAGACTGCGGCCCCTGAATCTCAATGGTGAGAGAGCTCCCATCCGTGAATGTGAGCGACTGGAATCGGTGTTTGAGCCAGTTGTGCAAAGTTACTAAGTACAGTACTTAAGTAAATACGATTTTGAGTTATTTGTACTTTGCTTGAGTGTTTCCAACTTTCAATACTTTTACTTCTACTTAGCTTGTAGATCTGATATTTTCAAACATTGTTGCACTTTTGCTTTTGATACTTACATTTTGATGCCAATACTTTTGTACTTTTACTCAAGTACATTTAGAATTCCAGACTTGTACTTGTTGCGACAGAGTATTTCTACATTGCAGTATTGATACTTTTACTTAAGTATATATACCATGTAACTTTTTTTATAAAACAAATCTTAAAATTGTCCTAACTGTTAAATCGCTAAAGTTTTAGAACCCCCACTCCGTTATTTTCAGCTTTTAAGCCTTCTCTTTATATGTTTTCTATGAGCCGTGAGGGGGGGAGAATTTCGCGGCAAAATTGCGTCATCACACTACCGGCCAATCACAGCGAGGGTTATACACTGCCGGCCAATCACAGCGCATCTTGGAGTGGGGTCGCTAGGGCGGCCATATTTGTAGTCTCCCGTGTGTTTCTATACTCGGGTGCACGGTAAGCATGGGTGAAGGAGTGTATCTCCGGAATGGCTGAACGCACAGCAACCAGGGACCCCTCAAAAAAAAAAAAAAAAAAAAAAAAAACGGCCGAAAGACGCGGACGCGACCGAGGTTTGCTATAGAGCTACTGACCACAAGTTGAGCAACTTACACAGTATAGCTTTAAGTATAAAATGTGAGTAAGGCTACTTTTTCCACCACTGGTTCGAGCCGCCGTGGGTTGGGCACACAGACCGTGTTCATTTAAACTAAATGACGAATTTCCAACTAACTATTTTCACTGACAAAAACTATATTAAAAAAAAAAAAGAAATAAGCTGACTAAAACTAAGACTAAATGTATTGACAATTTCTTCAACAAATTTTTTAAAAATAGACTAAAATTATCCAGTAGAACTAAAACAAATCATCGTGTGCGCACGTGGGTGTCACAGACCGGATCTACAAGCTCACAACACGTGAGCTTGCCTTGTAGGGAGTGTAAATCAGACATTTCGGCCCACCAAAAATACATTTTTGTGCTTCCTAAACGTAGGGCGAGGGCCTATTGTTGGGTTGTGGAACCTTTTTAAGGGGTAGATATGCTGTTGTTTAGTTTAATTTTGTTTTGAGCAAAGCAAAACCTAATACAAACTTTTTCCAGGACAAAAAAGTCAACTAGCTGATCTACAAGCTCACAATCTGATGATCTGATGGTGATGCACTGTGAACTTGTGAGCTTGTAGATCAGCAACCTTCACTACGTTTGTTTCCAGAGTTGAATAATCACTGAGGAATTTAGCAGTGCAGATTGGGTGTCTCGTTTATTTCAGTGATTATCAAGCGTTTTAATTTCAAGGCTTTTGGGCTTCCAGCATTCAGAGAGGCTCAATTATTATTATTATATCGTCACTGTCGGGCAGAAACCTCGTATCTCCAAGTTTCAAATGTGTAACTTTTTTCGCGAAGCAAAGCCCTGCTTCATCATACAAGGCTGTTGCACAAAAGTAGTGAAAACAGCAGATCTACAAGCACTGCTTGTAGATCGTCTGCTTTCACTAGTTTAGGTCATTTTTAAAATGACAAATACAAAACAAACGGTTTTGGACATACAAGGTGTCCACCCAACAACGACGATATCTTTTTTTCAAGGACTCTCACAGAACCATTTGATTTGTTTGTTGGTTTGTTTGCATGCTTGCTTATTTGTTTGCTCACTATAAAAAGGGGGGGAAAGGTTATGTATTTTTTTTTTTCTTTTTACATACTAATGGAAGTCAGTCCGTCAAATCCAGCTGAAACATTTCCCAAATATGGAATAATACATAATAGATACAGAATGACATACAGTAGATGACTGATGTTAGACTGGCCACACTTTTTGTTTTAAATGTTGTATCAACCTTTTGTAACCCATTTTTCACCCAGTGCCAATTATCTAATGTAATCCTTGGCGCTACACTCCCTCTGCCAACCTGGGGAGAGCAACAGACTGACCTCATGCTTCCTTCAGTGCATGAGGAATCCAAGCCGCTTCTTTTCACCTGACAGGGGAGAGTTTCCCCGGCAGGACGTATATAGCGCATGGAAGGAACACGTTATTCCAACCAGTTCCTTTCCCCTCCATCAGGCGGCCCGGCTGGCCAGGGGGAGGCAGTATAGAGGCCAGGATTAATGCATGTTTTTTTTGTGAAGGTACCTACCCTAGGAGATACGAGGAGAACATGCAAACTCCACACAGAAAGGCCCTTTCGCCAACCCCACCTATAGGGTACGGGCACTGATGACGCGGAGGAGTCCCTCGGCGGGAATCGAACCCAGGCCCTTCTAGCTGTGAGGCGACAAGTGCCACCGTGCCCCCCAGTTAAACTTTATTTTGCCGCGCCACTACTCCCACAGTTTCGGTGGCACGCACTTTGGCCATATGTCAAATCGACCGGCTTCATCGGGAAAGGCATGCTTGCATTTTGCTAAGAGATACGTCATGTAGTTTAATTACTTGCGCCAGGCTGGGTATGTACGTCGGTGTCCTTCCTTGTTTAAGGCCGGAGCCCAATCAGGGACCAGCATTTATGGCAACGTCATCATTAACAGCCAATGAGGGACCAGCATTCCTGTTGATGCCAATGGTGATGTCACTGGCATCGACAGTGGTGATGCCAGTGGTGAGCGCACCTCATGGCGCGCCATAATGGCCTACTTGTGCACAAGGCGCACAAGTATTGCGTTCGGTATAAGTAGCCGTGTGTGTTTAAGCCCGTAGCCTTCAGGGACCGGCATTTATGGCAACGTCATCATCAAGAGCCAATGAGGGACCAGCCTTCCTGGTGATGCCAGTAGAGTGGCGTATCTGTTGCGTGTGTTAAACCACGCACATAAATACAAACACCTCATGGCGCTCTCTGCTGGCGCACAAGTAGGCCTGTGCACAACACTGGCACCTCGACAGAGTGCAGTTTTAGTATTCATTAAATTATTGGTAAATTCATTTTCTCCATTGACTTGAATGGGAAAATGCTAAAATTCAACTTTTCCCAAATATGGAGATGACTGACATCATAGATGTCTGTCTGACGTCATAGACCACATGAGACTGACACAGTATGTCCCTATATGGGCATTCCAAGATGTGGATGTAATATTGATGGCAAGCTTATGCTTATGCTCCATACATGGGCATAAAAGGTTCAAGGTTCAATGTTGTACTTTATTGTTACGTCTTTTGTACAGGTACATAAGAGAAAAATTTATTTTTGTTTGGCATCCATAAAAGGGACAACGACTGACACAGAGAACTCCACATGGCCATTCATTTATTAGTGAATACATTTTCCACATTGTCTTGAAAGGGGAAAATTCAAATGGTTAGACGGAATTCATTTGCGAGTGTGACTCGCGACCGCACTTGCAATTTCAGTCAGAGCATGGTTTCTGGGGAAGCTCTCCAAACGTAACAATGTTAATTAGAAGTAAATGTCACGTCTTTCCCACAATTTAATTTGACCTTTATTTAACCATCCCGTTGATTTATTTCAATCCTACTGAGATTTGTATTCTTTTTTTTAGTTCAAAGGGAGCCCTGGGAGGGTTTAAGTTATTTGAACTAGTATGTGCTCCAGTGGGCCTAATAAATCAGGTAATAATAAGAAGAATTCTGCATCCCCATCGGTGTAACATTTTCATCAACTACCTTTGTTCACTGATGAAAACTAAATAAAAAAGTAAGCTATGATGACTAAAAACTAAGCCTAAATATGTTGAGAATTCCATCAGCAAATAAAAACGAGTCTAAAATGTTAGGGAGGGAGTGGGACTAGTGGAGAAGAGATCCAGTAGAACTAAAAGACAAGTCATTTTATGTTTGGTTTGCATAGAAGATCTACAACGTACCGCAGCATGGCACTTTTATTCCGCTTTTATTCACTTTTTCAGTCAGTGAAAAAAGGTAGTCGGCAGACATCACACCAAACAATTACCACAAACCCGCAAATGTATACAACTAAATGAACCAAAACACAACCCCAGGAGGGGAAATAGCGACACCTTCTGGGCCATTAATGGGAACTGCAGGTTCAGCACCATGGATAGCTCCCTCTCTTCCTCTCTGTCTGTCTGCAAGCATAATATAGACATCAAAGGGGGCTTGAGGCCTTTTATCTGTCTGTGAAAAGTGCCCTCTCCAGACCATGAAAGCAGTTTTTACTATGGTGAAAGAAATGCAAATGCCCCTCTTTCCATGCCATACCTGAAGGCAGCATTCAAGAGAATTGCCTTGTCCAAACTCTCCTGAACTTGAATGCAGCATCTTATGTTGAAAGAATTGCCCTCTCACTCTGTGTAGAAATCCATGCCGTTACGCCACATCTCCAGTATTCACTTGATTATGCTTAGTACAGTGTGGTATCATGCTCCGAAAATAACCAACCTCCAAGCTCACAACATGTCGCACTGCGACGTGTTGTGAGCTTGGAGGTCTGCTATTTTCGATATTTCCACCAAAAGGCCCTTTTAGAAATGTCAGCCCCTGCCTCTCTAGCATTCTCTGCACGTCCCTGTCTGCCTGTCTGTCTGTCTGTCTGTCTGTCTGTCTGTCTGTCTGTCTGTCTGTCTGTCTGTCTGTCTCTCTCTCTCTCTCTCTCTCTCTCTCTCTGTTCTTCCTCCCTCCAACTTTCCTCCTCCTCCTCTCTAGCTCTATCACAGCAGTAGGAAGTTATTCCAAACCCATTTCGATGTCATCCATTGAACAGCTTATAGGCCTAATTTATATCTCCCACTCTATTTAGATTAGCATTCGACAATTTAGGTCTAATATTGCTACAAACTGCTACAAAACCCGTGTATCTGGTCATTTTGGGACACAAACAAGCATTTGAAGGATAAAATAAAGTCTGATAATGATGTACCGTGCATGTTCACATCACGTATTACATTACATTACATTACTTAAGACCGTCTTTCAAAAATTTAGTTTTTCAACATATTGTATTGGACAAGGTGCCCAGATGCCCCTAGTGCCCACCTCTCCCTTTTCTTTGTTATTGTGGGGAAAACAAGCTCACAACAAGCTCACAACGTGTTATGAGCTTGTCGATCTGCTATTTTCTATTTTTCTGTTCTTGAGAGACTACTATGTCATTGGTTCTCAAACCTTTTCATGTGAAGGACCCCCAAAATGATATGTATTTGGCCACGGACCCTAGGGTGCATCAAATTTCAATGCAAAAAATGTAACGTCAAAATTTCATTTCATTCCATCTAGAACTTTGTTCCACTGTCTATACAAATGATTTTAGCAAAGTTTGGGGAAAATTCATTCATAGTTAGAGGTGCAAATTTAGGGAAAAGTTATATTTCGGCTACTTTTAGAGCTTTCATTTATTGATAACATCACATGGCAATTTCTCCAAAATACAACAAATAGTTTGTGAGAAGGTGTTTCTGACAAGAGAAAAGGTGTTAAATCAAGAAGAAACATTTACATTTTCATTGAAAGTCACTGAAAAATGATTGAAAATATTGAAATATTGTCCTAGTTAAGTGACATTTCGGCTGCTTTTAGAACTCTCATTTCTTGATAACATGACATGGCAATTTCCAAAAAATACAACAAATAGTTTTTGAGGAGGTGTTTCTGCCAAGATACAAGGTGTTTAATCAAGAAGAAACATTTACATTTTCATTGAAAGTCACTGAAAATGTTTGAAAATATTGAAATATTGTCCTAGTCATTCACTGTGTTCAGCTTGCGCTTGTAGGAGCGAAGATTGGGATGTTCACGGCGGTCATGCTCAACTGATTGCAGCACATACTGAAGGTGTTGCTCACTTGGCTGCTGCCACAAAGTCTGATGTGAGTTTGACCCCTCGCGCGGCACAGTCATTCACAACATTGATGGCACGCACATTCACCACAACTGCCTGGAATGATGCACTGGTACCCCAATCCTCTACATTGAGAGGAAGAAATGCTGTATTGATTTGCAACTGGTGCATACCAAACCAGCAGTCTGGGTTGGCAAGGTCGGCTAACCTGGTGGCCGGTGAGAGGACTGGAAACTTTGGCTTACTGAAACCAGTGCCAAAGTGCTACTGTGGGGCTCGCATGGGGATGTTAACTGGTTTGTGCTCCAAGATGGCATCCGCAAGTGCATTCTGCTGATCAGCTGGTGCTGAGGAGTGCCAGGGGCAGCATCTAGTGTGCCCCATCCACAAAGGGGAAAGACAAGGCGTGCGTAGAGATGATTGCTTGGCTGACATGCAAACTACTGCAGGGCTGGTGCTGTGCCGACCAGGTTGTCAATATGTTATTCGACACTACTTCATCAAACACAGGCAATCTCACAGCAGCCTGCATTGCCATCCAGCTCTCACTTGGTAGACCACTGCTCTTGTCTGGGTGCTGGCATCATATTGGTGAGGTGCTCCTCAGCCACATCTTCACTGGACTCACCCTCACCAGAGGTTGTTTAGGTGTCTAAAGTACAACTGGAGCTTGCTGCAGCACAACTACAGTGTCCCATTGTTCTTGGGCAAGTTAAGTGCTGAATTCACCATGTGTGCTGCAGCAGTGATAGACTACAGACAAGGTGAGTGCGACTACCATGACTTTGTGCAGCTGTGTCTTCTCTGGGTGCAGATGATGTAGACTCCAGTAAACTTCCAACGATCTGGACTGTGCACAAGGCGCGCTGGATGGGCAAGCTCCTCTACACTCTCTAGCTGGCTTTGATGGAACAGCACATCTTGCATCCCCAGGGCCATCACCACACGGCAGCAGGTGCCGAAGATTCTGGCATTTGCCAACTTCATTACGCACATCTACGCAACATGGTGGCTGACCTGTAACAGCAGTAGATGCCGCACGGAATTACCTCAAACAACTGAGTACGTCTGTTGACGAGGGCATTGCAACATCAGCCATGAAAGCACAGGAGGCCACTAGATGCTGCCCCTGGCACTCCTCAGCACCAAGATGCCAGCTGATCAGCAGCATGTACTTGCGGATGCCATCTTGGAGCACAAACCAGATAACCTCCCAATGCGAGCCCCACAGTAGCACTTTGGCACTGGTTTCTGTAAGCCAAAGTTTCCAGTCCTCTCACCGGCCACCAGGTTAGCCGACCTTGCCAACCCAGACTGCTGGTTTGGTATGCACCAGATGCAAATCGATACAGCATTTCTTCCACTCAATGTAGAGGATTGGGGTACCAGTGCATCATTCCAGGCAGGTTTGGTGAATGTGCCTGCCATCAATGTTGTGAATGACTGTGCCGAGTGAGGGGTCAAACTCACATCAGACTTTGTGGCAGCAGCCAAGTGAGCAACACCTTCAGAATGTGCTGCAATCAGTTGAGCATAACCACCGTGAACAGCCCAATGTCGCTCCTATAAGTGCAAGCTGAACACAGTGAATGACTAGGACAATATTTAAATATTTTTCAGTGACTTTCAATGAAAATGTAAATGTTTCTTCTTAATTAAACATCTTTTCTCTTGGCAGAAACATCTCCTCACAAACTATTTGTTGTATTTTTGAGAAATTGCCATGTCATGTTATCAAAAAATTCTAGTTCTAAAAGCAGCCGAAATGTCACTTTTCCCAAAATTTGACATGCTGCGTTGCACCTCTAACTATGAATGAATTTCCCCCAAACTTTGCTAAAATCATTTGTATAGACAATGGAACAAAGTTCTAGATGGAATGAGATGATTTTTTTTTTGCATTGAAATTTGATGCACCCTAACGGACCCCCATCTCAAAATATCTAGTTCCAGGGACCCCCCAGAAGCAAAATTTGAGTTACAAACGTTAGCTTTGAAAATACACATAATATTCAAAGATTTGCACACATTTTCACAGCCGCGCTGTTTTCGGTGCCGCGCTGTGAGCTTGTATATCTGCTATTTTTCACTGGTTAAAGCATTCAATAATTCTAGGCCTAAAATTAATAAAGGTACATGATTTCCACCTCATCCTGTCTAGTCTCGGTTCTGACCTCGGGGAGATGTGCTCAATTATGCACTCGTTCAAATTGTAATACTACTTAAAAATGTGCCCGGCCCCTAACCTAACCCCATGCATGAAATTTCAGTATAAATGTTTCTCTATAAAGGGCATAATAAAGGAGCTTGTGAAATACTTTTTCCTTAACTAATAAAAAAAAAAGTATTTGAAATAAAACTTTCTTTACTTCATTTTCTTGTTATGCTGGGCAATGACTTCACTTTGCAGGTCATGGAAGATGGCTGCCGACCTGGTGTTGCTTTACCTTTGAAACCAAAGGTGTAAAACATACAGAATAACATTGTTAGCCTCATAGAATATAATTGCCTATGTCAGGGGTCTTCAACATTTTCCCTAGTGGGTCCTCAGAGTTACTACAGGGGGTCCTCCAAATCTTTGTGTGATTTGCCTCGCAATGCAAAGCTTGTAGATCGGCTGTGTTTGGCAAAGAAGTTTGGTGTAGAAGGGAACTAAGGGACTAAATACAGAGTGAAAGGTCATTATTAAGTATTGACGGTTCAAGTGGTTAAAAATCTGAAAATACACTTTGTCATGAATCCAAAAATACACTGACGATGGCGTCAAACAATGAAACGATGGAATCTTATTCACAACGGCCCATGATGCACCTGGTAGAAACCACACAAACTGTGAAGCATATGTATTTTGTCATTTACATGCAAACAGAAAAGTAAACAGTAATTAGGGCCCTATTATGATCCAGGTCTTATGCCTTATGCCTTAACTTCTTTGCCTTTTTTTACTATTTTGTTTTTGTTTTTTAAATATTTCAAATAGCTGATCTGCAAGTTCACAACGTGCAGATGTAGATCAGCATTTGAAGTATTTAAAAATGTTTTTCAAAATAGTGAAAAAAAGGTTAAGAAGTTAAGGCATAAGGCATAAGACCTGGATCATAATAGGGCCCGAAAGTGCCAAACAGTTACGGAGAGACGAGTGCAGGGCAAAACATGGGAAAGCCGTAATCAGGTCGCTCACAGCCGCGGCCGCCACGACAAAACAAAATAAAAAGTGAAATAAATGCAATTCACCTGCAAAACGCCCACCGTGCGCGAGTAACGACAAAGGGGAAATCAGTCCGAAACCTGCCCAATGTGAACAGGCGGGCCTGAGGGCAATGCAATCAGCGCTTAGCCGTAAATAATAATAGCAACTTCAAATCCCAACGTGTTTCATATGCAGGAAAGTAAATAAAAAGCAAATAAAAACATCTCCTGGACCTGCACGCACACAGCCAAATTAAATATTGAAGAACCTGACCTCACCGCAACTCGAGAAAACACGGCCACTACAAATGGCAAGTAAACAGAGCTTCCTTTATGCTCAATTTAATCTTCTAGATTACTTTTTCGTAATCGTGCCCAAACTTTTATTCAACTTAAACTCCTGAGGGGGAGAGCGTTGAAACGCGCGGTAATATGCAAACGGCGCTTGACAGCAGGCTTGCAAGCTGCAGTCTAATTGCTCAGAGCCAGGTGCAACAAATTAGGCTACCAGAATGAAAAGAATAGGCTGAAGCACGTGCCGCGTGCATGTTTCATTTAATTAAAATAACACACACACGCACGCACACACGCACGCACACACACACACACACACACGCACTATATATTTACATCACTTGTAGGGACATTACATAGACTTCCATTCATTTTTATGCAAGTCCTGTGGCCTTACCCTATAACCTCTATCCCTAAACCTAACACCTAACCCTAACCCTAACCCTAAACCTAAACCTAACCCTAACCGTTGTGGGGACCTACTATTTTGTCCCCACACTGTCAGAGGTCCCCTGCAGGTGACTGTGTGAACATGCGTTTAGTCCCCATAAGTATAGCTAGACAAACTCTCACGCACACGCGCACGCACGCACGCACGCACGCACGCACGCACGCACGCACGCACGCACGCACGCACACACACACACACACACACACACACACACACACAAACATACACACATATGGCGCCACCACCTGTCCTATTGAACTCCATTGAATTCAAACGTTTCGTCAAGCTATATTGTTCTTTGTTTGCAAGGCTTCGTGAGCTTGTGGATCTGCTATTTTAGGCAAAGAGGTTTGGTGTAGAGGGGAAAAAGAGCAGACTAAGTACAGATTGAAAGGTACATTTTATTAAGTATTGAAGGTTCAAGTGGTTGAATATCTGAAAACACAAATTGACATGAATCCAAAATACATTGATGATTGTGCTGTCAAACAATGAAACTATATGGAATCTATGAAAAAAGGCTGTGGGGGTCCCTGCTTCATCTCTCTCTCTCAACTAAGGGGTCCTTGGCCTAAAAAACGTTGAAGACCCCTGCTCTATGAAACACATATCACTACTCAGCTCACGTTAGCCCATTAGCACAAACTGTAATTGCTGCTTCTTCTTTCACAAACACACACCTATAGCTTGCTGTATGCATCGCACAGGGAACGCCACGCTGGTATTAAGCCCTGCATTGTTGCTATATCCTGCTTACTATATAACGTTAATTATCAAACATTGGGAATTTCTGGGAACCTAAATCCAATTAATTGTATCCCAAACCCATTATGTAGTAATAAATCTCACTTAATGTAGCAGTATTGCTGTGTGTGTGTGTGTGTGCGTGTGCGTGTGCGTGTGCGTGCGCGTGCGCGTGCACGTGTGTGTGTGTTAATGTACGGGTGACGGAAACAAAATTATTAGCATTCACGGGGCTGCCGAAGTGTTGGTATGGTATGGCATCTCTGTACCTCCAAAGCCTGATCAACCCCTACAACTCAACCTGTTCACTCGGATCAGCCAACACAGGGATGCTGACAGAACCCTCGCTAAAAACCCCAGGACAAAAATCCACTCGTCCTAGACAATTCTCCCTCCTGGCCCCCAAACTGTGGAATAAACTCCCTGTCGCACTTAGAACTACAGACTCACTCCCTAGCTTCCGCCGTGGACTGAAGACTCACCTCTTCAGACTCCATCTAAACCCATAACACTTACCATAGCACTGGCCTACCCTCAATGATCATGCATGAAAGCTAGATAGCATTCTTAGGTTTTATATAACGTATTTTTTTACTGATTCGGTGGTTGGTCTACCTACGTAATTTTTTCTAGATTGCTATTTCTATGCAATTAATGTATTGATGTATTGAATTATTTCATTGCTTATTGTATATTGATGTATTACCTGGCTTATTGTAAATCGCTCTGGATTAAGATCGTCTGCTAAATGCCTTTAACTGTAAACTGTAAACTGTCGGTGTCTATTGGACCACCAGTCCGGAACCTATACCCGAGGAGTTATGACCCTGTAGAACTTCTATTTTCGGTTTGGTGTAGAGGGGGGAAAAAAGCCGACCAAGTAAATTGTGAAAAGTCAAGTTTACTAAGTATTGAAAGTTTATGAAGTGTTCATAAAATGCACATGGTCATGAATCCGATAAATCAAAAACATGAATGTACACAACACTGCATGTTTACAGTGCAGTCAACACAATTTTATACAACATGCAGTTCTTCATCTGCGATGGTCACATGAGCCAACTCATGTGACTTTTGGCACCTCTGCGCGGTCCAAGTGAACACAGCGACGCGTTTCCTACCTCCTTGCTAGCCTCGCGTAGCCAGGCTTACTCATCTCCGAAGAGAAAAGCCTGGTGACAATAGAAGGCAGAAAGCGTTCAACTTCCGCCGTGAGAATTTCACCGGAAGCTGTATTTTTTTCACGGTGCGGTGTTCTTGCAAACGTATTCCCTGCACGAAAAACTCTGGTCTACGTCTCCTGCTCCGTCGGTTGCGCTCGCAATAAACAATATACAAACAATAACATTGATTCAAGCAATGTTACACCTATTAAGAGCGAATTAAGAGCTACAATCTATTTTAGTTTTTTCGCTGGGGAATGTAAACAGACCCGCACCGCATGACGTAACGTCCGTTAAACGCAGACTTCCGCTAGAAATCGTGGAACACACCGGAAGGCATATTGTCTACAGGGTGCCTCCTTGCCCACCACTGGCCCCCACCGTTGTGCTTAGGTTCCTTGGGAAACGCCAGGTTGCGTCCGTTTTCCACACCTATCACAGCTGTTGTTTATGTCAGCGTGCAGGCTCCACGGCTCTCGGCTTTGCAGCGTGAGCCAACGTGAGGCATGGCGTCTTCCCGTTGTCGTTTCCTGCGTTTCTGCTGTTCAGACGGTGACGCCAGGGAGAGCGTTGTCAAACTTTTCCACCCTAGAACCTGGTCTCACTTTGTTGCGTTTTCAACCACCGAAAATGCTGTTGTCGTCTGAACGGAAAGGCATATCTGACATTTTATTGTGGCGTTTTCTCGTGAAAACGGCGTCGTGTGCACGGGTGCCCTTGGTGACTCCAAATGACTTACATTGCCCTCTGTGGATCGGCAAAATACTTATTGCTGGGAAATCTTTAGAAGTGCGGGACACTGCATGCAGCAGAATGTAATCTTGTGCTCATTGAGCGCTCTCTTTGCCCTGGAAGAATGTTTATCACTTCCTCTGCCTTTCCCCTCGAAGAATCTGGGGGAAAATCATTACCTGCTTTGCCCCGTGTATTTCCCCTTGCAGCCTTTGGCACACTTGATATCGGAGAAAGTGATCCGCAGACAGTGGTGGAAAGAAACCAAGAACAGTTTGCACTTTATTTATTTTTTTCAATACTTTTGTATTTCATACTCATACTCCGCGACGTCTCAGAGGCAAATATTGTACTTTTCACTCCAGTACAATTATTTGAAAAATGTAGATACTAGATATTTACTTTCTACTAGTTTGCAGATGTAGTTTATTGTCATAAAACATACGTTAACCAATTAAAACCCTATCTTATACTTTGTCAATTCGATGATATCCAATCTACGAGATCGCATTGCTTCGTTGATCTGGTATGTTTTTTGAAAAAGTTGAAACTTTTTTTTAGCAATTGTACGTATTTATTTATTTTATATATGGTACAAATATGAGTACTTGTTACACCAGGGGTCTTCAACAGGGGGTCCGGGACCCCTAGGGCGTCCTCAGAGTTACTACAGGGTGTCCTCCAAATCTTTGTGTGATAGAAACCTTTTTTTTCCCTCCTTTGTTATATTAACCACTTGAACCCTATAGCGTCGTTCGTAGAACTTTAGCCAAAAATAGCAGATCTACAAGCTCACAACGCCTCGCGCTGTGAGGCGTTGTGAGCTTGTAAATCTGCTATTTTTGACAAAGAGCTTTGGTGTAGAGGGGGAAAAGAGCAGATTAATTTCAGAGTCAAAGGTCAAGTTGATCAACTACTGACGATTCAAGTGGTTAAATATCTGAAAACACAAACTGACATGAATCCAACATACGCTGATGATTGTGCTGTCAAACGATGAAACTATATAGAATCTATGAACAGGTTGTGGGGGTCCCTGCTTCATCTCTCTCTCTCTCTCAACTAAGGGGTCCTTGGCCTGAAAGCGTTGAAGACCCCTGTGTTCCACCATTATTGGACAAAATCCATTTGAATGGTGCGGCCTGGGGGGATGTTGGACCCAGCATTGGCAGGTTGAAATAACCTGATGGAGGAATGCAATAGTGTGGTGTGGTTCTTCCCTGACCCCTCAGGTCACAACCATTCTGTCAAGGCAATCATCATCACCGCTCACACATCACCCCACGCCCGCTACACTGCTATCTTATAGCCTGTGTGTGTGTGTGTGTGTGTGTGTGTGTGTGTGTGTGTGTGTGTGTGTGTGTGTGTGTGTGTGTGTGTGTGTGTGTGTGTGTGTGTGTGTGTGTGTGTGTGTGTGTGTAATTCGTGAAATTTTACTTGAGTAAAGTAAAAAGGCATTGGTGTCGAAATGTAATTAAAAGTAATCATTATGCAGAATGTCCCATTTCTCAAGTTTTGCATACAAATCTTTTGAAAATAGCGACTCATTGTGACCTTGTAGATCTTGCCTGGTTAATAAACCAGACCGAACACAACAACACCCCCTGGCGGTAGTGGTGTTGTAGTACGGTCTGGCACCGATCCATTGAGATTCTATTTCCTCAACCAGCTTCAAGGGTTGGCCAATCAATCCCAGACTCTCTTCCCAAAACAAAGTGTGTGATAGAGGCTGGCAACGCCAGGCAATTGTAGATCGGCTATTTTCGAATGGCCGAAATACAGCCTATATACTGTATAGGGAGGGCTAAAGCGGTTTATGTAAGTTTTGTTTTGTAATAATAATTTAAATCTACAAGATAACCAGTAACTTGGTGGCACGGTGAAGCAGTCGGTAGTGCTGTCGCCCAGGGGCGTCACACCAAATTCTGGGCCCTGGGTACAAGGATTCACTGCGGGCCCCCCATGAATGTTAACTATTGAAAAATAGCAGATATACAAGCTCACAGCGTGGCACCGAGTGCCGCGGTGGGAGCTTGTAGATCTGCTATTTTTGAAAAACTGTGAAAATGTGTGCAAGAAACCCATGTTTCCATGTCAGTGGTGCTCAAACTTTTTCATGTGAAGGACCCCCAAAATGATATGAATTTGGCCACGGACCCCCATCTCAAAATACTTAGTTCCAGGGACCCCCCCCCCCCCCGCCCCGGAAGCAATATTTGAGTTACAAATGTTCGCTTAAAAAATACATATTCAAAGATTTGCACACATTTTCACGACTTTTCAAAAATAGCAGATCTACAAGCTCGCAGCGCGGCACTCGGTGCCGCGCTGTGAGCTTGTAGATCTGCTATTTTTCAATAGCTACAGTTACTAGGGCCCCTCCACCTTGGGCCCTAGTAACTCAGTCCAACTTTCCTACCCCTTGTGACGCCCCTGCTGTCGCCTCACAGCTAGAAGGCTCTAGGTTTGATTTCCACTGGGGAGTGGGGACGCTGTGGGCACTGGGGGCGTGTTCTCTCCTCTGCGTCATCAGCGCCCACACCCTAGGTGGGGTTGGTGAAAGGGCCTTTCTGTGTGGAGTTTGCATGTTCTCCCCGTGTCCCCAAGGGTAGATACCCTGACAAAAAACATGCAGTAATCCTGTTCTCTATACTGCCTCCCCCTGGCCAGGAGAAAGGAACTGGTTGGAATAACGTGTTCCTTCCACGCGTTACGTCCAACCGGGGAATCTCCCCACCCCTGTTGGGTGAAAAGAAACGGCATGGACTCATGCATAGAAGGAAGCATGAGGTCAGTCCGTTGCTTTCCCCAGGTTGGCAGAGGGAGTGTAGCACCCAGGACTACATTAGATAATTGGCACTGAGTGAAAAAAATGGGTTACAAAATCATGGGATAAATATTTTAAGGAAAAAAAAAGGTTACCAGTAACTAAAGTCAGTGAATGAATAATATATGCCTCTGAGATGTAAAATTATATAAAATTGGAAATCCTCCAGTAAAATAAAAAAACACCTCAAAATTGTACTTAATGGAGTTGGTACAACGTATGTTCAGGAGGAAGACTACGCCTTCAATAATGAGATAGTTATTACATCCTCTCGCCCCCCTTATATATTATGCCATGGTAACTGATCATAGCTCCACCCTTGCCATCCACAGTGGCACAGCTGCCATGGTAACTGATTCATGCTCCACCCATTGCCAATAAGGAGGTGTATTTAAACCTGCCAGTCTCGCCCGCCTCTCGTGCATTGTACTTCGCATTAGAATACGCAGCACACGCTGAACGTTACATCGTAAAGCAAAACCTACCTTCATGGATTTTCTCGATCTCCTAGCCTCCGACGAGGACTTTTTTCCGGACACCGTTCCCGAAACACCTCCAACCGGCAGGCTTCATTCCCCTCTCCAAGAAACTTCCCGGGAGTTACACCAAGGGCAGAGACCTCCAGCTTCTCCTGCCCTCAGCCGACGCTCCCGAGCCAGCCACCCGTCCACGCCAAGCCACCAACAACGTCTTCCATCTATTCCTCCACATCGCCGCCAATCTGAACCGCCTACTCCTCCACACCGTTCATATTCTCCAGCTCAGGAACGTCCGTCAGGCAAGCGCCGTTCCAAACGCAACTCCCCTCCTCCTCCCCTTCCTCCAACACGGAGGGAGTCCCTGAGAACTCGGTCCCACTCCCAGCCACCCATCCCGCCCATCTCGGAATGGACCGTCGCCGCTTTGAAGCGCGCTTTGAGGGACAAAAGCGTTCCATTTTCCAGCACTGCCAACAAAGGGCTTTTACATCGTCTTTTCGCCTCATTAGCAGCGAGTGCTCCTTCCTCACTCGATGCTGGTCCTTCCTCGGCGCCCAACAGTGACGTCACGCAGCAGGCCCGGGGTCCTAGACGCAGCAGCCGCGACTCTCCAAGGGCGGCCACGTACGTGCCTGTCCAAAATCCCCCATCAGGTGAGCTGGTTTCATCCTCCCCTACAAACCTCCCACATTTATCTTTATCTTATACAATTGATACTCGCCAATCAAATCTCTCCCCATCTACAGGTCTCTCTCTGCAACAACGATTGGGCCCCCCAGTCCAAGCAGCAGAGCAGACCAGGCCCGTATCTCTCCCCCTTCACTCCTATGTGCCTGCTTCCCTCCCCCCCCCCCCCACTTCCCACCCACTTCCCCCCCCCCCTCCCCCTCCCCCCCCTTCCTACCCACTTCCCCCCCCCCGTCCCCCCCTTCCTTGTCTATGCAGGCTTCACTGTCATCCCATACCCCAGCACTGTCCAACCTCCCTCACACCTCTTTCTCTTTCGTTCCTGGGACCGCCAGCCAGACCAACACCCAAGCTGCCACCCATCCAAGCCGGCCAGCTTCCTCCCAGTTCTCCACCCAGATGTCCCAAGCTGCCACGGGCATCCAATGCAACCTGTTCGTTCCACCCGTTGCTCAAACTCAGGCGTTGCTGGCCCCCCAGACAGCCATGGGTTTCCAGAACATGCCTTCTCTCCTTTCTCTCTCCACCCTCCCCACCCCTGTGTCTCCCTCCCCCCCCTTTTCTCTCTCCACCGCAGCCTTACCTCTTACGCCGCCAGATGCGCTCGCAAACAATCCATCCCCAGTTTCATCCAGCCTCCGCCAGCAAATCTTGCAGGGTATGGACGTAGATCTAGCAGCCATTCTCAAACCTTCCTTTAACTCCTTCCATTCCCGGTCAGTCGATTGTGGCGGTATTACTTTTACACTCCGAGACCCATCTCCTAGCTCACCACTAGGCACCCTCACCCCTACTGAGTTCACCCTGGCCTTCTCTGTATTCAGAGATATCATTTGTGCCCAGTTTCCCAGTAGAAGAAGGGAGTTGGACGATTACCTGTATTTAATCATGGACCTGGCAGCACGCTTCGGCGGTGCCATGTTTTATGAGTACCATAGACATTTCTCTGCAAGGGCAGCTGCGCTGCTCCAGCAACGTAACATCTCCACATACTGGGGTGTCCTAGACGTAGAGTTGTACTGCCGGCTGTTTGCCGGCAGGACCGCACTTGCCTGCAGCATCTGTGGCTGCCCTTCCCATCCTACCACCCAGTGCATGCTCGCAGCCGCAACTCCTGCAGCTCCCCGCCCCACAGCCAAGGAACCAACTTCCTACCACCCTGGCCCTTCCGCACCAATTCCCCCCCTCCTGAACGTTAGGCCGAGACCAGCCCGCCCCACCACCTACCCTGTCCCCGCCTCCACTCAATCGGTGGACAAGCGCGGCAGGAAGATAATGTTCATTGGTTCCCGCATGCTCTGCAATAATTTTAACGATACAGGCTGCCAAAGTAACCTATGCAAACTCCTGCACGTCTGCTCCTACTGCGGTGGAGCCCACGCCCGCAGCGTATGTCCCCATCATCCCACCAAACCATCCAGCAGTTGACTGTTAAAACACGTAGCCACACCGATCAATATCCCCGCCCTAGCTAAGGAGCTAGCTTTCCATCCAAACCCCACGTTTGTCCGTTTTTTCATTGACGGGCTCAGTAATGGCTTTTCTCCCGGTTTAGTCATCATTCCAGACCAATCTCATACCTGCAATAACCTCCAGTCTGCACTAGCAGAACCGGACATTGTTTCCACCCTTCTAGATAAAGAAGTTAAGCAAGGGTTCATGATTGGTCCTTTTGATTCACCCCCTTTTCCCACCTTCCGTATAAGCCCTATCGGTGTAGCTACCAGGAAATATTCGGGGAAGAAAAGACTCATCATCGATCTTTCTTCCCCCCATGGTTCATCCATTCCAAGCATTAACAGCCTTATCCCTAGCTCTGATTTCTCACTCCAATATTCAACTGTTAACCATGCCATATCGCTCATCAAGCTCGCTGGTCATGGCGCCTGGCTTTCGAAAGCCGATATTACATCAGCTTTCAAAGTACTCCCCCTCCATCCAGACTCATGGCACCTATTCGGCGTATGCTGGCAGCAAAATTTTTATTTCGCCGTTAGGTTAACTTTCGGGTGTAAAAGCAGTCCCAAGCTATTTGACAACTTATCCGAATTCCTCTGCTGGATCCTCCTCAACAACTACCGCATCCCGTACATCGTCCATCTGCTCGACGATTTTCTGACCATTGACCCCCCCTCAGCCCCCCCCCGCTCGCAGTCTTGCATGCCTCAAGACTGCTTTTGCGGCGCTCGGCGTTCCCCTCGCCGACGATAAAACAGAGGGGCCACTCAATAAAATAGAATTTCTGGGCATCCTGCTAGATTCCGTCACTTTCCAAGCCTCACTCCCCAAAGATAAACTAGACAGGATCTCATTGTTAATTGCCAATTTCCTAGAAATTCCATCATGCACCAAGCAGCAGCTCCTCCAATTATTGGGTCACCTCAATTTTGCCACAAGAATCATCCCACAAGGCCGTTCATTTATCTCCCATCTGTTACACCTCGCAGCCTCCGTGCCATCTCTCCATCACCAAGTCACTTTAGACTTAGAATGCCGTATAGAGCTCAGGCTCTGGCACCTTCTACTGTCCAATTGGAACGGCGTCTCATTTTTCTATAATGATTTTCACTCCTCTCCAGAGGATCTGCAGCTGTACACCGATGCAGCACCCTCCATCGGTTTTGGAGGCTATTACAGAGGCAAATGGTTCGCAGAGGCTTGGCCTAAAGAATTATTTTCCCCAGAATTTGATTCTGCCCACTCATCAGCGCTTTTTGAATTATACCCCATAATTGTCGCGGCTTCACTTTGGGGTCACGAGTGGACCAGCCGCTCCGTATTAATCCATACAGACAACCAAACCACAGTCCATATCATTAACAAAGGTCGCTCTGCTTCATTACCCATCATGTCTCTGCTCAGGCGCTTAACTTGGTTTTCAGTCACGCATAATTTCATTATCCAAGCTGCCCATGTACCCGGTCACCATAATGCTATAGCTGATTCACTATCACGCTTCTCATTCCAGAAATTCAGACTATTGGCGCCGTCCGCGGACCTCCATCCAACCCAGGTTCCTCCATTTTCAGAAATGACCTTCCCGTAAATCATCCTCTCCATAACCTGGTATCAGTTTCCCGAAACCACATCCTACAAGGTATAGCCCACTCCACACTGTCCTCCTACTGGACCGCATGGAAACATTTCCGGTCTTTCCACTCCACTTACAACCTGCCATTTCCATCCCTAGACCTTATCACACTCACCTCCTACATCAGCCATAGCCATTCATCTCGAGCCATGCATCCATCTACCATCCGTGTCTACCTATCGGGTATCAATTTTATTATCAAGCTCCTAACAGGAGCACCGCACGCTTATGCCCAGCACTCCCACGTCACTCTGCTCCTTAGGAGCCTGAGAAGAAACATGCCTCGTAATCCTCCTCTCCGTCAACCTATTACCTCCGACGTCCTCGCAGGTTGTATTAACCTACTCCGCTCGGTCTACGAAACGCCATCCATAGATTCTACCCTAGAAGCTATGTTCTTACTGGCCTTTTTTGGATTCCTTAGATGCGCCGAATTCACTACCAATAATTCCACCTTCCTACCCGTTCGTCATCCCTGCATTTCGGACCTGACCATTTTAAATTCCTCAACACTAGTGTTTTTGCTTAAATACAGCAAAACCGACCAATTCGGCAGAACGACACCAATCTACTTATTCAAACTCGACTCACACCTTAGCCCGTACGAACCCCTGGTCAATCACCTCCATATCAGGCGCTCCCTTGCTTCTCCCTCCGACCCGTTATTCACCACCGATACCGGTTCCGTTGCCACTCGCCACTGGTTCCTCTTTCACCTCCGACGAGTTTTGACTAAAGCAGGTTTCCCTGCCGATAACTACTCCGGTCACTCGTTCCGAATCGGTGCGGCTTCTACCGCGTCTAGAAGAGGCGTCACCGACCACACCGTCCAAATGCTCGGGCGGTGGACATCTCAGGCGTATCAGCTTTACATCAGAACCAACGTTCAAGATCTCAGAAACGCTCACAATTCCATGGTCCGTTAATGTTCTAATCATTTCATGATTTGTCTCCTTTTGGGGTCTCGGGAGTGATGGCCTGTCCACGGACGACTACAGACGAGAACGCCATCGCTCTCAGATCCCAAGCCAAACACTCAAGGTCTTCACCCCCCTGGAACCTATGGTTATGCATCCCTCGGGCTGCAGCCCACCGGCTCGTCCAACCGCATCCCGACCCCTATCATTCCCCCTATCAGGGCAACGCCCTACGGCCTTCGGCCACACCCCTCCCCTATCAGGGCAACGCCCTACGGCCTTCGGCCACACCCCTCCCCCATCAGGGCTACGCCCTACAGGCCTTCGGCCACACGCCCCTCACTCATTCGCGCCCCATTCGCACTTCCCTCCCTCGCCAACATCAACCCTCCTTCCCCCACTCCCTTCAGTTCACATCTTCTCATCGCCCCTTCATCCCCACTCCCCGTCCTCACTCCTTACATCCTCACCTCCCCCCTTCACTGTCGCCATCCGTGACCCTTATCATCACCCCCCCGTCCTCACTCCCCCCCCTCCTCACTTCCCCTGTCCTCACGCCACGGCCTTTTCAACCTCACTTCCTTCCCCCACTCCCTATCCTTCCCATCCCATCCGCTACTTAACAACATCATCATTCTTCCCCCCCGACATCCCATCCATGCTAACCAATTCTCATCCCGATAGGTTCTATCTCCTTCTTTTCTAAATAAAGATGTTTAACGGTTTCTGGTTTGAAGGCGTGGTCTGTACTAGTGAAATGGAGTTGGTACAACGTATGTTCAGGAGGAAGACTACGCCTTCAATAATGAGATAGTTATTACATCCTCTCGCCCCCCTTATATATTATGCCATGGTAACTGATCATAGCTCCACCCTTGCCATCCACAGTGGCACAGCTGCCATGGTAACTGATTCATGCTCCACCCATTGCCAATAAGGAGGTGTATTTAAACCTGCCAGTCTCGCCCGCCTCTCGTGCATTGTACTTCGCATCCCACCCTCCCACCCCTTACTGTTCTAACCTATCTTTCTAGTTTCAGGTTCCAGTTGGGGGTCTCGGGAGTGATGGCCTGTCCACGGACGACTACAGACGAGAACGCCATCGCTCTCAGATCCCAAGCCAAACACTCAAGGTCTTCACCCCCCTGGAACCTATGGTTATGCATCCCTCGGGCTGCAGCCCACCGGCTCGTCCAGCCGCATCCCGACCCCTATCATTCCCCCTATCAGGGCAACGCCCTACGGCCTTCGGCCACACCCCTCCCCTATCAGGGCAACGCCCTACGGCCTTCGGCCACACCCCTCCCCCATCAGGGCTACGCCCTACAGGCCTTCGGCCACACGCCCCTCACTCATTCGCGCCCCATTCGCACTTCCCTCCCTCGCCAACATCAACCCTCCTTCCCCCACTCCCTTCAGTTCACATCTTCTCATCGCCCCTTCATCCCCACTCCCCGTCCTCACTCCTTACATCCTCACCTCCCCCCTTCACTGTCGCCATCCGTGACCCTTATCATCACCCCCCCGTCCTCACTCCCCCCCCTCCTCACTTCCCCTGTCCTCACGCCACGGCCTTTTCAACCTCACTTCCTTCCCCCACTCCCTATCCTTCCCATCCCATCCGCTACTTAACAACATCATCATTCTTCCCCCCCGACATCCCATCCATGCTAACCAATTCTCATCCCGATAGGTTCTATCTCCTTCTTTTCTAAATAAAGATGTTTAACGGTTTCTGGTTTGAAGGCGTGGTCTGTACTAGTGAATGTAACAATACGAGTAAATGTTACTTTACACCAGGGGTTCTCAACCTGTGGGTCGGGACTCCCAGGGGGGTCTCCAAATTGTTTTGTGGGGTCCCGAGATGACTAGCTTAATGTGAAATATTGTTTTCTCAACAGTAAACAAACCAACATGAAGTTTAAGTGTATAGAGGGTATCCTCACGTGTCTAAAGTGACAATTTATGGACTTTTTTAATACCCCTAAAATGACAAATCAACATTGGCCAAATTGTCAAATATTAGAGGCAGAAATTGTGAAAATAGCGATCTACATGCTCACAACGCCTCGCATCGCGAGGCGTTGTGAGCATGTAGATCGGCTATTTTCACAATAGAACCGTGTTATACAAAATGTATTGCCTCAACTCTTAGTGCTCGTCAGGGTGGGGGGGTCCCCCAGTTAAAATATGATTCTGGGGCTCGCGGCCTGAAAAGGTTGAGAACCACTGCTTTACACCCCTGACTATGCATGGTACTCAGTACTTTAACTTTGGTACCATACTGTAAGTTAGAGATATCATTTTGGACCCCCTGCCCACCCTATAGACTTTATGCCTGCTCTGTGAGGATGTCATGGAAAGCAGCGTTCATTCAGTGTGTCCTCCTCCTCCTCCTCCCACGCTAAGCCATCAGGTGGGAGCTGGCATGCAGTCATGACTACCGCCCTGCAACGGATGACAACCCGCAGAGCACCCAGTTCCACACCGCGCAAGAGCAAAATGGAAAGATTTTGCAGAATGTGGGGTGTTAGTATATCTGGATTAAATAGTGCGGTAATGCAGGCTGCCATGCATGATCAAATATCATATTTGAACTGGGGACACCCCCCCCCCCCCCCCCCCCCCCCCACACACACACACACACACACACACACCCTGCACAAGCACTTGGAATTGTAGGAGTTGGCATTACATTTAGTTTGACTCTATCTATTCCATTGTGAAATTAGCCGATCTATGAGCATGTAGCATGTAGTCCTTGCACGTAGTCCTTGCCTTTGCATGTGAGCATGTAGTCCTTGCCTTTTTTACTATTGTGAAAAACTTTTTTAAATGGTTCAAATAGCTGATGTACAAGCTCACGATGTGTCGAAGTAGGCTGGCTATTTGAACTATTTAAAAATATTTTTCAAAATAGTAAAAAAAGGCAAGGTTTAAGGCATGGACAAAAATAGGTCCCTTTGTTTTAAATGTTTCTTAAATATTGGCAAGGAGAGTGATAAGACTCCAGTGATGCATCTAGAGAGCTCCACAACTGAGGTAGCCTGGCGTTGCCAGACTCTATCACACTGCGTGTCACACAGGAGGCGCATGAGTGTCTGGCAACCCAAGGCTACAACTGAGGACCTCTACATCAGGGGTCTTCAACGTTTTCAGGCCAAGGACCCTTTGGTTGAGAGAGAGATGAAGCACAACCTTTCCATAGATTCCATATAGTTTAATTGTTTGGCAGCACAATTATCAGTGTATTTTGGATCATGTCCATTTGTGTTCTCAGATATTTAACCTGAACGGTCAACACTTAAACTTTACCTTTCACTCGGTACTTAGTCTGCTCTTTTCCCCCTTTACACCGCCTGCGATTGTAGATCTGCTATTTTAGGCTAAAGTTCGCACAATATGGACGCTAGGGTTCAAATGGTTAAAGAGGTAAAGGTTTCTATTACACAAAGATTTGGAGGACCCCCTAGGTGTCCCGGACCCCCTGTTGATGATCCTTGCTCTACATACAACACGCACATTAGTAATAGGGTGAGTAAAACTACAAGGAGGCATTTACAGATAATTTCCATTTTGTTTATATATTTCAGTTCCTTGTTTTTCGTTAATGTTTTGTCCTTTTTGTCCTTGTTCACAGCTCTGACCGCCTCGGGGAAAAAGAGGTGTTGGGGGGGGTTGGGGGGGGGGGACCTTTTCCGCTCCTTGAGCCCCAGGCTTTGACACACGTTTCCATTCCACATCATCCACATCAGGGTGAAGTTTGTCCTTCATTCTTCAGCTATTATTATTTTTTTGCCCTGGGGCGGCCATAGCTGAATGGAGAGCCCGCCTAGGACGCAGAGGGTAACAGGTTCGATTCAATAGGGGCAGCAGTAGCTCAGGGGTAGAGTTGCCGTCTTTAGAACACTGAGGGTTCCCAGTTCAATCCCGGGCTCCCCCAGATTTAGTGTCGAAGAGTTCTTGAGCAAGACTCTGAGTCTGAACCCCTAGTTGCTCCCGGTGAGCAGGTTGGTGCCTTGCATGGTTTCCTCCGCCATCGGTGTGTGAATGGGTGAATGCAATGCACAATCTCTGTAAAGCACCTTGGATAAAGGCGCTATATAAATGCACCATTTACCATTTACCAGTGTGTCGAGGTTCAATTCCACGTCAGCCAGTTTGCCTGGCTTCTTTGCACACTGTTTTTGTTTTGTTTTGTTTTCCTGGAAGGAGCTAAGCTCCAACATCTGGCTTTGTCCGGTTCCGGGCTCTGAAGCGTGGCCTACATCTGGCCCGAGATGTGGCCTACATCTTGGCATCAGTGTTGATTTCGTAGACTAAAACTATGACAAAAAATGTTTGTCGACTGCTTTTTTTTCACTGACGAAAACTAAATAAAAACTAAGCTGTGATGACTAAAACTAAAGGTCTTTGCACACTGCTTGCGTTTTTCGGGACGAATATCGGAGTGAATTTCGGAGCGTGCAAATAAAAACAATCAACCTCACGTTATGTCTGTCACGTTTGCACACTGCCGCCCGTTTCGCGCACCACTCGGTACCTTGCTCTCTTTATCTCTCTCTCTCTCCTTGCCCTGAAAAACGCATTTCGCAACGAAAAACGCAGCAGTGTGCAAAGATCTTAAGACTAAATATATTGACAATTTCTTCAACAAAATAAAAACTACACTAAAACGTTAGGGAGGGAATAGTGCTGAAGAGAGTCATTTTATGTTTGGTTGCTCTCAAGCTCACAATGCGTCGCAGCGCGACATGTTGTGAGCTTGTAGATGGGCTATTTTCAGCACGCAACCAAGTGTAAAATCAGTCATTACGATATCATCAATGCCTGCCAAAATACATTTCAGTTGACTAAATCAACTGTAGATTTAGTCGCCTAAAATCTTATGATATTTTGTCGGCTAAAATTAGACTAAAACGAAAACTTTTCAGGTGACTAAATTATGACTCAAATTAAATGACATTTTATTAAAAAGTCTATGTGCTGTCAAAAACAACACTGCTTGGCACAAACGGCTCAAAGTGTGTTGTACGCCCAGGGCCCCATTGGCCAAGCTTCGCAGGACACGCTGTGATTGGCCAGCGGGATACTACTCATAAATAGCTGCTCACTTCACGCTGGGTGTGATTCATGCATTTCACTGTAAAAAAAAAAAAAACTTCGAAACCGAATCATAGTCTAGATATGGCTTCCTCTGTGACAGAAAGTGAAATAATGTAATCACATGCTATAAGTCAGGGGTCGGCAACCCAAAATGTTGAAAGAGCCATATTGGACCAAAAAAACAACACATGCTGTAAGTGTCTATATTAGCCTACTATCAAAATGACTAAGTAGGCTACAAATACATAATGAGCATTCATGATTAAATGTTTATTTTCCCTGCAGCGCATCCTGGAGAGAATGTTGAAATGTAATATTTATTCTACACATTTTTTCAGCATTGGAAAACATTAAGAATGTTTGTGTCATGTCTGTCCTCCTACAGAAACCATATTAAAACAACAATTATTTTCCATTTTCATACATTTTTGAAAAAGCTCCAGGGAGCCACTAGGGCGGCACTAAAGAGCCACATGCGGCTCTAGAGCCACGGGTTGCTGACCCCCGCTATAAGTGAAGTTATTGCTATCCTCATAGTCCTAACATTGTGTTCATCAATTTGTACAAGTAAGTACAGTATATATTTGAATAATTAAGCAAATGGTCTCCCTATCTCTCTTAAACACACAGACAAAATTACATTTATTATTTCAATAGATTTTGTAATGTTCAAAGTAGTGGTTTATTTTGGTTAGCAAGACAGCTTGTCAATCGAATTGCATCTTCAAACATTTTGAGAATAACCATTTACCACACTTTGTTGTCACGAATTCATGTGTGGTAATAATGGTCTGCTGTATTTTCAGTCCAGCAGACTTCTAGTCATTAATTATAGTGTGAATTCTAATCACACACACAAATAGATCAGGGGCATGCAGAGAATGTTAAAGAGGCAGAGGCTGACATTTGTGAAAGGCGGCCTTTTGGTGAAAATATTGAAAATAGCACACCTCCAAGCTTGGAGGTCGTCTATTTTCGGTTCTTGATACCACACTGAACTAAGCATAATCAAGTGTATACTGGAGATGGGGCGTAAACGGCATGGATTTCTACACAGAGAGGGCAATTCTTTCAACATAAAATGCTGTATTCAAGTTCAGGAGAGTTTGGACAAGGCTATTCTTTTAAATGCTGCCTTCAGGTATAGCATGGGAAGAGGGCAATTGCATTTATTTCAACATAGTGAAAACGGCATTCATGGCCTGGAGAGGACACTTTTTACAGGCGGGTAAAAGGGCAGGGGCTCAAGCCCCCTTTGATGTCTATGTGTGCATGTGCCTGAAATAGATATTTGTTTAAAACCGTAGGTAGCACTTTATAATAAGGTGCCATTAATAAACACTTATTAACAGTTAATAAGATACTTATTAACTTGTTATTAACTCTAATAAGAACGTTATTAAACCTTAATAAACACATAATAAACTATATAATAAGAGTCTTATAAACATTATTAAACTACTTATAAGATACTTATAAAACATAATATACTTAATACTGCCTAATAAAAGATTAATAAGAACGTTTTAACAACTTAATTAGACATGTATACAATGCCTAATTAAACATTAATAAACAACGTATAAGTCATCTATAAACCTTATTATATGAGTTATACATGTTAATAAACGTCTAATAAGAAAGCCAATTCACGTTAATTAAGACCCAATAAACTATACGAAAAGATCCCTTACTAACGGTTAATTAACAACTTATAAGTAACCAATAAGCCTTATTATATTTTAATACAGGTTAATAAACCATCTTAATTAATATCAATATTCTATCAACTATTCATAAGACACCTAATTAACAATTAATAATCTACTAATAAGATACTTATTATATCATAATAATTATTAATAAATGCATTATGAATACTATATAAGAATATATACATTGTTAAGATACTTAATTAACAACTATTTTAAGTGGAATAATATTGTATAAACATTAACAAGTACTAAATAGATTTCTTATTAACATTGAGACAGTGCATGATTAACATTAATACATTCTTTATTGAGCATTCATTAACACATTAATTAGGCATTTTGTGGGTACCTGTTGTAAAGTGGGAACATGTCTTATAAACATCAACAAATCCTTAATAAAGTGTCTTATTAATGTTGAAACAGTTTTATTTACTTCAACAAATCGTTAATTAGGCATCTATTAACACGTTAATTAGGCATTTTGTGGGTACCTTTTGTAAAGTGGGAACATGTCTTATTAACATCAATAAATCCTTAATTAGTCATTCAATAACATGTTAATTAGGCATTTTGTGGGTACCTGTTGTAAAGTGGGAACACGTCTTATTAACATAAACAAATCCCTAATAACATGTCTTATTAACATTGAACGTGTATTATTAACATCAACAAATCCTTAACAATGTGTGTTAACATTGAACGTCTTATTAACATCAACAAATCATTAATTAAGTATTCATTAACACATTAAATAAGCATTTTGTGGGTACCTTTTGTAAAGTGGGAACATGGCTTATTAACATCAACAAATCCTTAATTAGTCATTCAATAACATGTTAATTAGGCATTTTGTGGGTACCTGTCGTAAAGTGGGAACAGGTCGGATAAACATCAACAAATCCTTAATAAAGTCTTATTAACATTGAACGTGTATTATTAACATCAACAAATCGTTAATTAGGAATTCATTAACACGTTAAATAGGCATTTTGTGGGTACCTGTTGTAAAGTGGGAACATGTCTTATTAACATCAACAAATCCTTAATTAGCCATTCAATAACATGTTAATTAGGTATTTTGTGGGTACCTGTCGTAAAGTGGGAACATGTCTTATAAACATCAACAAATCCTTAATAAAGTGTCTTATTAACATTGAACGTGTATTATTAACATCAACAAATCGTTAATTAGGAGTTCATTAACACGTTAAATAGGCATTTTGTGGGTACCTGTTGTAAAGTGGGAACATGTCTTATTAACATCAACAAATCCCTAATAAAGTGTCATTGAAGGTGTATTATTAACATCAACAAATCGTTAATTAGGCATTCATTAACACCTTAAATAGGCATTTTTCAGCTACATGTTGCAAAGTGGGAACATGTCTGTAAAACATTAACGACTTACTATTTATCTTTCTTTTCACTTTAGGTCAATAAAAGGAGGTAATTAATTCTTAAATGAAGGCTGTGCACAAACAGAAGTAGTAATGTTTTAGGGCTAGCGATTCCTTTGCAGCTTATGTAATATCATTCCAGTTTATGTACAACTTCTTCCTCCTCCTGCCATCGCTTGAAGACAAAGAGCTTGAGGAATTTGAGGCAAAGGTGGTCGAGTAGCTGGACTTTGATGGTGACTTGACAGAGGTTGGAGACTCATTTCTTGATGCTGTAAAAACAAAATGCAAAATGTACGTAAATAGGAGGTTAGGCATTTTAGACATGTTTTGTTCATAAAGGGGATACAGTGCACTTATTGTAAATAATAATAAAAATAAATAAATTAATGCATAAATAAATAGGAGCAGCGCTCTTCCGAGCACAGGTCTCCAATGTGATAGGCAAATGTGAAAAGAGTGCCATATCATCTGTGGCCTGTCATGATTTGAGGCATTTTGTTCCAAAGATGTGTTTTGCTCAAATTGAGCTGCTGGTGGCGCTATAACATTCCAATGTGAAAAGGGTGGTATTTGTTCCTTGACCTATTGGGACTGTACGTGCAAAATTGCACGATAATAACAAGCTGCTTTTATGATATAAGGCATTTTGTTAAAAACGGACCAATCCTGGAAACTTTGGAAGCCAATCTAAGCCAACTAGGATGGAATATGAATTATCGGACAGCTCAGTCTTGATCACTTGCCTATAGCGATACTCTGTACTGATTCCCATGATATGAATTATCGGACAGCTCAGTCTTGATCACTTGCCTATAGTGATACTCTGTACTGATTCCCATGATGTTTGGAACAAATCTGAAGGAGTAATTAAAAAAAATATGTTTTACATAAGTCAGCCTCCTGGTGGCACTATGAAAAGCAGATGTGAGTGCCCATACAAAGTTTTACACTGATCGGTGGAGTTATTGGTAAAAACACGAATCGGCCCGTTATAGCGCCTCCATGAGGCTGATTTGAACATTTTTAAATGGCATTTCTTCCTCTGCCTAGTGGGAATGTCACTCAAATCGCACTCTGTGTTCATGATTTGAGGCATTTCGTTCAAAAGGGAGCACACTTGCAAAAGCCAGTCTTAGCCAATCAGGATGGAATTAGAAAAATCTGAAAGACCTGTTTCGTTTAATGACCGATTTGCGTGACTTTTGGACAAAATCGTTAGAAGTACTGTCCAAAAATGTGTTTTGCACACATCCGCCTCCTGGTGACGCCATAGACCTTATTCACATTGCGGCCATCTTGGATCACATGTCCACATGGGGTGGCAGCCTGTATTACAATCCATTGTAAACAATGGAGCGATGGTCCCAAAATATGAGTTCTTTTCAACCAATTTCTTTTGACCAAATCGACAAATGGGCAGAAGACAATTTGGATTAAATAGATGGGTACATCCACAATATTCATGGCAGTTAGGTTCCAATGTTACTCTGTACAAAGACTTGCTACCGTATCTGTGCAGACTAGTGCTTGCTCTGCAATCATATTAACTTACTGTATCATGATTTTTGCATATTAATCAGAAACAAGAAATTGTTAATATGATGGCGGAGCAAGCACTGCAAAGACTGCAAGTCTTTGTACACATTAAGGTTGCAACCTAACTTGAATATCGTTACCGTGGATGAAATCAATCCAGTTACTGTAGACCTTCTATTTTAAGCTCACATGTCTCACATTGCGAGCTTGTATATTTACTATTTAAAAAATATTGAGGAAATAAAAACTAAAATATTTTGAATATTTTTGAAACATTTTAACAACACAAATCTGTGTGGAGGTCCCTGGCACCACATATTTTCAGATGGAGGTCTGCGACTGTGGACAAATATGTAAATCTGGGGTCCTTCATATGAAAAGATTTGGGAACCACTGGTTTAAAAATATTAGAAAGTAAGCCCAATAAGCAACTACACTATTTTCCAATACACAAATTGCTTATTATAAGCAGACATGGCAACACAAGTTCATTCAGAGCCCAGAATGCCCCTACTGACATTTTAATGCAAAGACACAGGAAACCCAATGATGTTTTTCAGCCTCTTTCAGGATATGAACAAGAAGCCAGGGGGCGGGGCCAGGAATAAGGTGAATAACAAGCCCATGCTAAAAAATTGGGGCAGAGGTTCTGCTCTGGCACCCAGGGAATGTGTGTGCTCAGTTTTGGCCTGGCAGAGACAAAGGGTTTGCAAAAATCTGCCTCCTGGTGGCACTATAACAGCAGAAGTTCACAGCAATTTTTCATCTTCACCTTCATTTTTCATCTTCCTGCTGGACGGAAGCGCAGCAGGACCATTTTAGTAATACATTTTGAAAATGAATAATAATAAAAACAATCTAAGACATTTTAAGTGTGCCTGCAGCTAGCTAAGTGTGTGCAACCTTGTGTAGTGGTTGGTGTTAGCATTAGCGCTATTATTTTTTGTTAGCATTAGCGTTAGATTTTATAACATTACCATTTTTTGCATTAGCTTTAACATTATCGTCTGTACGACAAACGGTTCATGAGATATAGAGGCACTTCCTGTTTGACGAAGGGCACTTCCTGTTTGGCAAAGGAAGCACCAATTAAGGTTAAGGACTCTTAATAAAGTCATATGACACCACCCACGCATCTGTACGACAAACGGTTCATGATATAGAGGCACTTCCTGTTTGGCGAAGGGCACTTCCTGTTTGGCGAAGGAAGCACCAATTAAGGTTAATAAGGACTCTTAATCAAGCCATATAACGCCACACGCACGTCTGTACGACAAACGGTTCATGAGATATAGAGGCACTTCCTGTTTGGCGAAGGACACTTCCTGTTACAGAGGGGGAGGGGCTTAATCAATTACAGCTCATCCCTATTGGCCGGACAAAGTCCAAAGTCGTGTGTGCATTTTAAAATTCAAATCACGTTGCTAAGCAAAAGAATGGCAGAGTTTTGTGGCGCCAAATTCTCCCATTCAAAGTCAATGGGGTTTTTGCACTAATCATGTGACGGTTTGATTTTTTTTAAACCGGTTCGGTAATTAATTAAAAACCGGACCGAACCGGTAATACCGGATGATGACCACTTGGGGGCGCAGATAGAAGCGGACACATTTATGGTGCCCATTTAGCCATTAATTATAACTCTTGTAGAGTCCTCATAATCAACAGCCACCTGTTATTTTATATACATCTATATGGATCTTCTCAGTGAGATGTCTCCTGTTTGTACTATTACTGCTTCTGTGGAATGGGGGAAATGCTCTCTGCCGTGTTTGTGTTTTCTCTGCTGTACAGAGAACCAGTGAATTGGGTAAAAAACAGTGGATTGGGATTGCTTGTAGATCAGCTACTTTTTGTTTTGATCCTAGAGGGACGTGCCGCCCCTCTACGAATCCGGGAGGGCAAAGCACAGGCGGTCGTGGTGGTCTGCGGCCCCGGCGGACCACCAAAGGGACGGCGCCGCCACGAAAACGCTATAATCAATCAAACAGCTAGGCTAGGCTACATACATACTGTCTCAGATAGCATACATGCTTGGCTAGCTTGCTTCCTCCGTGTTGTAGTTGAGCCAATAAAGGTTATTTGACCACGTTCACCACAACGTAAATCGTCGCTATTGTTGTAAAGACGCAATGAAGACCTGTGTGCCAGTGTGTGGCTTCTAACACGTTGTCCAATGTCCACCGCATCTATAAACAATAGCGCGTGTATCCAGTTGTTATTGAATGAAGAGGACAGGGGGAGAGGAGGCGGGGTCGCTGTCTGAGCAGCCAGTGAGCTGTCAACAGTAGCAGATCTGCGCTCCACTGACACTCAGTATACTGTATACACAAACATAATAAATACAATAAAGAATGAATTTAATGCTGTCGGAAAATACACGTGACGCCGTCAGCAAACGTTTACATTTGTAAAATATATTTTAATTGGATACTTTTCTTTTTTTTGTTTTTTTACTCGGTTTAGTCGGTATTCATAAACTGAACCGGTATCATCAAGTAAACCGGATCGAACCAGTAAAACCGGAAACCGTCAGACTATTTAGCGCATAGTTTTTTGGCGAATTATGTCGCCATCGTAAGGCGGATCGGAAAGAAAAGTAATAGCACCCCATTCCCGGCCGAGCCACACGTTTTGATGCCGTAAATTGTGCGGAGGTTATTACCTGCCGAAATTGTGTGGCGACATTATAAGTATGGCGGATCACAATAAGTGTTTTGCCATTGCATTGCATGGCAGGCACACTTAATAATAATAATCCAGCAACAATTTCATGGACCCCCTGCAGTACCTCCGTACCCCCTAGGGGTCGTGGACCACCTGTTGAGGACAGGGGTGTCGCACCAAATTCTGGGCCCTGGGTACAAGGATTCACTCACATTTTGTGCTTTAACCATTGAAAAATAGCAGATGTTCAAGCTCACAGCGCAGCACCTAGTGCCACGCTGCGAGCTTGTAGATCTGTTATTTCAGACAACATTTTTCATGGGGTCTTTGAATATTTCAAATCCCTCTATGTCAGTGGTGCTCAAAAGCTTTCATGTGAAGGACCCCCAAAATGTAGGGATGAGGCCGAATATTCGGCACCGAAAATTTTCGGCCGAAAATGGAGAAAAATGCATTTTCGGTTTTCGGCTGGATAGCTTTTAAAACCGAATAGTTGAGCACCGAATAGTGTGAAGAACAGGGGTCCAGTATAATATCTCATAAAGCATCCGCAGCACAGCAGCATCAGTAAACATTCTCTCTCTCTCCCCCCTCCCTCACTCACTCACTCCGTCTCGCTCGCATTCACTTCACTTCACTTGTCTGCGCAACTGCTGGCTAACGAGTGTAGCCTATGTATGTCATTGCGACATGTCGCTCGTTGTGTAAGCTAAGCTTAGCTCCGTGCCAGGCAGCGTGCCTCCGCCAAGCTCGTTAAAGTGTTCATTGAGCAGGAGCAGAGCCTCCGCGATTTTGATTGACAAAGATAGCAGTTAGTAGAGTGCTGTTTGTCAATTCTTTGTTGCTACAGAGCATAGCACCAATCAGTGCTAAGGGCTAACAACAACAATGCATAAGGATGTACGTCTCACTCTCTGTCACTGGTGTTAGTTGTCGTGTGGGTGTTTGTCAGCGAGCGTCTCGGTTTGGCCGCAGAGCTCATGTTCAACCTCTTCCAGAGAGAGATGGAGACACACACTGTGTGTGTGCGTGTGTGTGTGTGTGTGTGTGTGGGGGGGGGGGGGGGGGGGGGGGCTATAGGCACATGACTAGTAAAAAAGATGTGAGATGTAGGGTCCTGTCTAGGGATGTGAAAAAAATCGGAAATCGACGCGTCGATCGACTCACGCTCACCGCGACTCAAAAAGTACGAGTCGAAAAGTCGAAAAATATATATATTTTTTTATTTTTCAAAAGTTTTTCCCCCAAAAAAGGTTTTAATCGTTCAAAAACGTTATAAGCGTTAATGTTTTTCCATATGTGAGAGGACCGTGTGTGTGTGTGTGTGTGTGTGTGTGTGTGTGTGTGTGTGTGTGTGTGTGTGTGTGTGTGTGTGTGTGTGTCTGTCTGTGTCGGAGACGAGTGCATGCCGCCTGCATGTGTTGTGCATTCGCATGCATGCAGCGCTAGTCAGGTCCGCGGACTACTGGTTGAGAAACACTGCTGGACCGTGCTGATGTGCGCGTCATAGCAGTGCGCGCTGACTTGCCTGACTGTATCTCTATGGACTGGATGCTTTTGTTTACCTCCTGCCTCTGCATGCACGCTTGACACGAAAGCTCGCTTGTTAATGGCAGCGTCGCCGTTGTGTGCGATGATCACAAACCACACTACTCGTCGTTAACGTTAATGCGACACACCGGGGATATATGAGAGCGAGCGGTCAGCGCTCCCGCACGTTCCATGGACTTATTGTCACTCCGCTTCTAGTCTCTAGAGAACAGACTCCATGCTAACAAGGAAGAGCAATTATGTATTATCATTATTATTAGGGCTTTGATGCAAGTTCTGATGGGTGCAGCATACGTTGTGTTGTTTAAAGTAATGCGCCGTTGTGCTGCTCTCCTCTCAGCTGCTGCTTAGCGAAAAAAAAAAGTGAAAAAAGTCGATCGACGCGTCGATTTTCGGCCACGACGCGTCGATTCGCCAATAATGCGTCGATTAACATCCCTAGTCCTGTCTGGACTCTGGAGTTAGATGGATAGATGAGGGACAGACGGTAGGAAGAGTGGGCACTAAGGAGGAGTGGGCACCTTGATATCAAGTTCTAATATTTCTATAACTGCTAAAAAAAAACAACATACAATCATTTGGGCATAAAGAATAAGTTCAATGATAAATGTAGGGCTGATAATGACATACGTGATATGGCATGTTCAAATCATGTAATCAAAAAGTTAATTTTGAGCCCTGATAATGGTGATTATTATTATAGTTTTGTATGGTTTTGACATAATCACGTTTGCCATAATAAGGTAGCTTTACAACAAATGGTACAAAAATTAGTAATAGCCTACAAAATAAATTATATACATGTATTATTCGGCTATTCGGTATTCGGTTTTCGGCGGAATGTTTCCACTATTCGGTATTCGGTTTCGGCCAAGAATTTTGCTTTCGGCACATCCCTACCAAAATGATATGTATTTGGTCACAGACCCCATCTCAAAATATTTAGTTCCTCCCAGAAGCAAAATTTGATCTAAAAATGTTACCTTAAAAAATACCCATATTCAAAGATTTCCACACATTTTCATGAGTTAAAAAATAGGAGATCTACAAGCTTGCATCGCGGCACTCGGTGCCGCTCTGTGAGCTTGTAAATCTGCTATTTTTCAATAGCTGAAGTATAAAATAATAAAGGCCCCTCCACATTGGGCCTAGTAACTGAGTCCCCCCCCCCCCCAATAGCAATGACTGTGCAAAAATAGTAAATAGAATAATACAAATTTTAAACAACAGTTAGCAGGTTGAAAACCTGAATGTGAAATACCCCTCTTCTTTCAGGAATAAAATCACTACTGTAAGTAGAAAAAAAGTAAAAAAAAAAAAGCAAAAAGTAATATTACCTTCTCAAAAGCTCCAAACTCAGTCACTCAGGCACAGGTCTAGCAGCAGGTTAGCACATCACAGTCCAAACACAATCTTCTCATCCCACGTTGCCAGAGAACTATAAGTGAAGCTCTGGTTGTTGTCTGGATTGTCCAATGCAATGTCCAGTGCAATGAACTGACTCTAAACTCACTGAGCTTGTTAGCTTTAGCGTTAGCTTGTAGCAAAACAAAACAGTCTCTGAACCTCGTGAAGAAATTCCTCTTGTCTTGCCAAACGTGCAGCTTTTCCTCCTCCCAGAAAGTTGTGTAAACACTCACAGGACTCCAAACTACAACTGGTTTGTGCACAGCAAACACTTTGAAATGATATAATACAGAACGTCTCACTCTGAATCACTATTCACTTGTCTTCATGTTCCCTCTCTCCGCTCACGTGATCTCTCTCCCTCCCTTCACGTCCGGGCTGTGTTACGCTGACAACTGTCCCTGCAGAGTTAACCCCATAAATGCTGATACAGATCATAACAGGAAAAACATTGCTTTTAAAATAAAAAACAAAACAAAACAAAACTCCTAATGAATTAAGTATGAAATGCAGATTACGTTTTTACTAAAACACATCACACTTTTTAAAGGCTTTAATGATCAAAGCCTTAAACTAAACCTCATTTAAATGTTTTTAATACTATTTAAAGCAAACCATTTTTACTTCAATACGTTTATCTGAACACTTAGTAGGCTATAGTACTAGTTTATATGAATAGCCCGTTACTTTGTAGATTTAGATTAGTATTACAAAACATACACTAACCATGTAGAGTAGCCTATATTTGAAATTAGCCCATCTACAAGCTCACTGTGCGCTTGTAGATCAGCTATTTTCAAGTATTTGAAAACTTTTTTTGCCCAAGACTTTTGTAGGCCTAATTTTACTCAATTACAATAACTATTTCTATATTGCAGTATTGATACTTTTAATTGCGACTGTCAGGTCGCAGTTACTATCAAAACCTCCACCGGCTGTCTGTCAGTCAGTCCGTCAGTCTGTCTGTCACACGTCACACTTTTGCCCTACTCATATCTCCGCCACCGTTGCCCCTATCCATGCCAAACCCCTCAATTCTCACATAGCCCTCTTCTAGCCACCATGAGGCCGATTCTTGCAAAATACATTTTTCGACACAGCTCCTACAATGTTTGCCGTAAAATCATGTAAATCTGTACACAGTATTTCTAGGCTCATGTCATCAACATGGGTCTGTCTCATTTAGCGCCACCTTCAGGCCGTTTTTTTTAAAACACATTTTTGGACACTGCTTCTACAAATCTTGCCCTAAAATCACGCAAATCAGTACACAATATGTCAAGACTCATGTCATCAACATGGATCTGTCCCAATTAGCGCCTCCTTCAGGCCGATTTTTTAAAACACATTTTTGGACACTGCTTCTACAAATTTTGCCCTAAAATCACGCAAATCGGTACACAATATGTCAAGACTCATGTCATCAACATGGATCTGTCCCAATTAGCGCCACCATCAGGCCAATTTTACATGCGACCTGACGGTCGCTTATCTCCCGATTAGGGAGTCTTACTGGTTAAGTAAAACATTAGGTTTCGTATGAAACCCTTGTTGCGACCGTCAGGTCGCAGTTACTATCAAAACCTCCACTGGCTGTCAGTCCGTCTGTCTGTCTGTCCGTCACGTCACGCCACGTCACACTTTTGCCCAACTCATATTTCCGCCACCGTTGCCCCTATCCATGCCAAACTCTGCACACGCACTCCTTGCCTGCCAAACAACAACTTCCAACCTCTCACATGGACCTCTTCTAGCGCCACCATGAGGCCAATACTGGCAAAATACATTTTTGGACACTGCTCCTACAAATTTTGCCCTAAAATCACGCAAATCGGTACACAGTATGTCTACACTCACGTCATCAACATGGATCTGTCCCATTTCCATATTCCCTCCTGACTGGTTACGATTGCCTTCTAAAGTCTGTGTATGCGACCTGGCGGTCGCTTCTCTCACGATTAGGGAGTCTTACTGGTTAAGATATAATTGTTACAGTATTCGCCTAAAACGATGGAGAATGATTCGTCCACAGGTGCTGTGACTCATAAAGTTCTACGTTCCGTTGGTTTATCCCATCCACCGCCGACTTCTGTGCTTAAGCCGGTAGGATTAGCAGTGCTAGCCAAGCATTTGTGTAGCAGCTAACGGCTAACCTAGCCCTTCCCCTGTATACTACCTAAAGCTAACAATATGTTGAGTGCCGAAGAAGTAGATTTCTCCTAGCCTCTTCGCAAGTGTGGAGGCATGAAACCTTCTACACTCAGGGGCTATATGGTGGCTATTAATGCTTGTCACCTAGGTGTCAATGGTGATATGCCCTCAAAGGCCCTTTGTGGCCTTGTTTAGGGCTGGTGCCAAGCGCACCAGTCAGACGGCCAGGTCTCTTCACGGCCTGGGATTTAGAGGTGGTCTAGAGGGGTTTGAGATGAGGCCCTTTCGAGCCTTTGGGGAAGGTTTCTTTGAGACATCTAAGTCTCAAAACTGTGCTCTTATTGGTGTTGACTACAGCCAAAAGGGTCAGTGGACTGTATGAGGTTTGCTAACAGTGACCGTAAGGTTCTGCTTAAGCCCGATATCCAATTTGTACCAAAGAACAGGATTGCGACTAGGGACCCGGTCGAGTTGGTCGCCTTTCACCCTCCTCCTTTTGCATTGGAGGAGGACTGGCATCTGCATTGCCTCTGTCCAGCGAGGGCCTTGAAGGCATACTAGTTAGTTGAGGACTAGGAATGAGAGACAGTCATCACGTCTGTTTGTCTCCTTTAGCAACTCTCCTAAGAGAAAAGAGGTGTCTAAGGCCTTTAGTTCTAGGTGGATTGTGGAGGCTATCAGGGAAGCCTATGATAGTGCTCAGGTTCCTCTGCCGGAGGACTTTTAGGCACATTCCACCAGGGGGGTGTCGACCTCGTGGGCCCTCTCTCAGGGGGTCTCCATGGAGGTTTGCATGGCGGCCAATTGGGCATCGCCATCTACGTTTGCAGCTTATTATCACCTGGACGTGGTTCCCGCGTTGTTGGCGTACAGTCAGTGTTACAGGTGGCCTCCTCTTCTTAAGTGACAATGGTGGTACAGTCCTTTCACTTTTTCCAAGTGGCAATTGGAATGGTGGGTACAGTCCTTCCAATGTTTTCCTTCCATGACCAGTGGGTTTGTTTGGTCATTACCTTATAAGGCGGACTTATTCTACTCATTGGTTATGCAGCACATTTAGTCTATTAGGTCCTTATGAGGCAGGCATGTCAGGGTCTCTTGAAGCCACGTCCAAGGAGGCGTGGTCTTCACCATGCAGGTGGGTATTTGGGTGATCAGGTGTTGGTCGTCGTCGCTTCTGAGAGTCTATGGATCCCATAGGAAGGAATATGAATTGAAAGTGTGACAATAAAGACTAGACATAATGTGTATCACTTTGTGTGATTTTAGACAAAATATGTGGGTGCAGTGTCCAAAAATGTGTTTTAAAAAAATCTGCCTAATGGTGGCGCTATATGGGACACATGAGTGTAGACATACTGTGTACCGATTTGTGTGATTTTAGGGCAAAATTTGTAGGAGCAGTGTCCAAAAATGTATTTTGCCAGTATTGGCCTCATGGTGGCGCTAGAAGAGGGCCATGTGAGAGGTTGGAGGTTGTTTTTTGGCAGGCAACGAGTGTGTGTGCAGAGTTTGGAATGAATAGGGGCAACGGTGGCAGAGATATGAGTTGGGCAAAAGTGTGACGTGGCGTGACGTGACGGACAGACAGACAGACGGACTGACAGCCAGTAGAGGTTTTGATAGTAACTGCGACCTGACGCTGACGGTCACAACAAGGGTTTCATACGAAACCTAATGTTTTACTTAACCAGTAAGACTCCCTAATCGGGAGATAAGCGACCGTCAGGTCGCATGTATAAATCGGCCTGAAGGTGGTGCTAATTGGGACAGATCCATGTTGATGACATGAGTGTAGACATACTGTGTACCGATTTGCGTGATTTTAGGGCAAAATTTGTAGGAGCAGTGTCCAAAAATGTATTTTGCCAGTATTGGCCTCATGGTGGCGCTAGAAGAGGGCCATGTGAGAGGTTGGATGTTGTTGTTTGGCAGGCAAGGAGTGTGTGTGCAGAGTTTGGCATGGATAGGGGCAACGGTGGCGGAAATATGAGTTGGGCAAAAGTGTGACGTGGCGTGGCGTGACGTGACGGACAGACAGACAGACGGACTGACAGCCAGTGGAGGTTTTGATAGTAACTGCGACCTGACGGTCGCAACAAAGGTTTCATACGAAACCTAATGTTTTACTTAACCAGTAAGACTCCCTAATCGGGAGATAAGCGACCGTCAGGTCGCATGTAAAATTGGCCTGATGGTGGCGCTAATTGGGACAGATCCATGTTGATGACATGAGTATTGACATATTGTGTACCGATTTGCGTGATTTTAGGGCAAGATTTGTAGAAGCAGTGTCCAAAAATGTGTTTTAAAAAATCGGCCAGAAGGTGGCGCTAATTGGGACAAATCCATGTTGATGACATGAGTCTTGACATATTGTGTACTGATTTGCGTGATTTTAGGGCAAGATTTGTAGAAGCAGTGTCCAAAAATGTGTTTTAAAAAATCGGCCTGAAGGTGGCGCTAAATGAGACAGACCCATGTTGATGACATGAGCCTAGAAATACTGTGTACAGATTTACGTGATTTTACGGCAAACATTGTAGGAGCTGTGTCCAAAAATGTATTTTGCAAGAATCGGCCTCATGGTGGCTAGAAGAGGGCTATGTGAGAATTGAGGGGTTTGGCATGGATAGGGGCAACGGTTGCGGAGATATGATTAGGGCAGAAGTGTGACGTGACGTGTGACAGACAGACAGCCGGTGGAGGTTTTGATAGTAACTGCACCTGACAGTCGCAATTAAAAGTATCAATACTGCAATATAGAAATACCGTAGTTATTGTAATTGAGTAAAATTAGGCCTACAGAAGTCTTGGGCAAAAAAAGTTTTCAAATACTTGAAAATAGCGGATCTACAAGCGCACAGTGAGCTTGTAGATGGGCTAATTTCAAATATAGGCTACTCTACATGGTTAGTGTATGTTTTGTAATACTAATCTAAATCTACAAAGTAACGGGCTATTCATATAAACTAGTACTATAGCCTACTAAGTGTTCAGATAAACGTATTGAAGTAAAAATGGTTTGCTTTAAATAGTATTAAAAACATTTAAATGAGGTTTAGTTTAAGGCTTTGATCATTAAAGCCTTTAAAAAGTGTGATGTGTTTTAGTAAAAACGTAATCTGCATTTCATACTTAATTCATTAGGAGTTTTGTTTTGTTTTGTTTTTTATTTTAAAAGCAATGTTTTTCCTGTTATGATCTGTATCAGCATTTATGGGGTTAACTCTGCAGGGACAGTTGTCAGCGTAACACAGCCCGGACGTGAACTAGGGAGGGAGAGAGATCACGTGAGCGGAGAGAGGGAACATGAAGACAAGTGAATAGTGATTCAGAGTGAGACGTTCTGTATTATATCATTTCAAAGTGTTTGCTGTGCACAAACCAGTTGTAGTTTGGAGTCCTGTGAGTGTTTACACAACTTTCTGGGAGGAGGAAAAGCTGCACGTTTGGCAAGACAAGAGGAATTTCTTCACGAGGTTCAGAGACTGTTTTGTTTTGCTACAAGCTAACGCTAAAGCTAACAAGCTCAGTGAGTTTAGAGTCAGTTCATTGCACTGGACATTGCATTGGACAATCCAGACAACAACCAGAGCTTCACTTATAGTTCTCTGGCAACGTGGGATGAGAAGATTGTGTTTGGACTGTGATGTGCTAACCTGCTGCTAGACCTGTGCCTGAGTGACTGAGTTTGGAGCTTTTGAGAAGGTAATATTACTTTTTGCTTTTTTTTTTTTACTTTTTTTCTACTTACAGTAGTGATTTTATTCCTGAAAGAAGAGGGGTATTTCACATTCAGGTTTTCAACCTGCTAACTGTTGTTTAAAATTTGTATTATTCTATTTACTATTTTTGCACAGTCATTGCTATTGGGGGGGGGGGGGGGGGGGACTCAGTTACTAGGCCCAATGTGGAGGGGCCTTTATTATTTTATACTTCAGCTATTGAAAAATAGCAGATTTACAAGCTCACAGAGCGGCACCGAGTGCCGCGATGCAAGCTTGTAGATCTCCTATTTTTTAACTCATGAAAATGTGTGGAAATCTTTGAATATGGGTATTTTTTTAAGGTAACATTTTTAGATCAAATTTTGCTTCTGGGAGGAACTAAATATTTTGAGATGGGGTCTGTGACCAAATACATATCATTTTGGGGGTCCTTCACATGAAAGCTTTTGAGCACCACTGACATAGAGGGATTTGAAATATTCAAAGACCCCATGAAAAATGTTGTCTGAAATAACAGATCTACAAGCTCGCAGCGTGGCACTAGGTGCTGCGCTGTGAGCTTGAACATCTGCTATTTTTCAATGGTTAAAGCACAAAATGTGAGTGAATCCTTGTACCCAGGGCTCAGAATTTGGTGCGACACCCCTGTCCTCAACAGGTGGTCCACGACCCCTAGGGGGTACGGAGGTACTGCAGGGGGTCCATGAAATTGTTGCTGGATTATTATTATTAAGTGTGCCTGCCATGCAATGCAATGGCAAAACACTTATTGTGATCCGCCATACTTATAATGTCGCCACACAATTTCGGCAGGTAATAACCTCCGCACAATTTACGGCATCAAAACGTGTGGCTCGGCCGGGAATGGGGTGCTATTACTTTTCTTTCCGATCCGCCTTACGATGGCGACGTAATTCGCCAAAAAACTATGCGCTAAATAGTCTGACGGTTTCCGGTTTTACTGGTTCGATCCGGTTTACTTGATGATACCGGTTCAGTTTATGAATACCGACTAAACCGAGTAAAAAAACAAAAAAAAGAAAAGTATCCAATTAAAATATATTTTACAAATGTAAACGTTTGCTGACGGCGTCACGTGTATTTTCCGACAGCATTAAATTCATTCTTTATTGTATTTATTATGTTTGTGTATACAGTATACTGAGTGTCAGTGGAGCGCAGATCTGCTACTGTTGACAGCTCACTGGCTGCTCAGACAGCGACCCCGCCTCCTCTCCCCCTGTCCTCTTCATTCAATAACAACTGGATACACGCGCTATTGTTTATAGATGCGGTGGACATTGGACAACGTGTTAGAAGCCGCACACAGGTCTTCATTGCGTCTTTACAACAATAGCGACGATTTACGTTGTGGTGAACGTGGTCAAATAACCTTTATTGGCTCAACTACAACACGGAGGAAGCAAGCTAGCCAAGCATGTATGCTATCTGAGACAGTATGTATGTAGCCTAGCCTAGCTGTTTGATTGATTATAGCGTTTTCGTGGCGGCGCCGTCCCTTTGGTGGTCCGCCGGGGCCGCAGACCACCACGACCGCCTGTGCTTTGCCCTCCCGGATTCGTAGAGGGGCGGCACGTCCCTCTAGGATCAAAACAAAAAGTAGCTGATCTACAAGCAATCCCAATCCACTGTTTTTTACCCAATTCACTGGTTCTCTGTACAGCAGAGAAAACACAAACACGGCAGAGAGCATTTCCCCCATTCCACAGAAGCAGTAATAGTACAAACAGGAGACATCTCACTGAGAAGATCCATATAGATGTATATAAAATAACAGGTGGCTGTTGATTATGAGGACTCTACAAGAGTTATAATTAATGGCTAAATGGGCACCATAAATGTGTCCGCTTCTATCTGCGCCCCCAAGTGGTCATCATCCGGTATTACCGGTTCGGTCCGGTTTTTAATTAATTACCGAACCGGTTTAAAAAAAATCAAACCGTCACATGATTAGTGCAAAAACCCCATTGACTTTGAATGGGAGAATTTGGCGCCACAAAACTCTGCCATTCTTTTGCTTAGCAACGTGATTTGAATTTTAAAATGCACACACGACTTTGGACTTTGTCCGGCCAATAGGGATGAGCTGTAATTGATTAAGCCCCTCCCCCTCTGTAACAGGAAGTGTCCTTCGCCAAACAGGAAGTGCCTCTATATCTCATGAACCGTTTGTCGTACAGACGTGTGTGTGGCGTTATATGGCTTGATTAAGAGTCCTTATTAACCTTAATTGGTGCTTCCTTCGCCAAACAGGAAGTGCCCTTCGCCAAACAGGAAGTGCCTCTATATCATGAACCGTTTGTCGTACAGATGCGTGGGTGGTGTCATATGACTTTATTAAGAGTCCTTAACCTTAATTGGTGCTTCCTTTGCCAAACAGGAGGTGCCCTTCGTCAAACAGGAAGTGCCTCTATATCTCATGAACCGTTTGTCGTACAGACGATAATGTTAAAGCTAATGCAAAAAATGGTAATGTTATAAAATCTAACGCTAATGCTAACAAAAAATAATAGCGCTAATGCTAACACCAACCTCTACACAAGGTTGCACACACTTAGCTAGCTGCAGGCACACTTAAAATGTCTTAGATTGTTTTTATTATTATTCATTTTCAAAATGTATTACTAAAATGGTCCTGCTGCGCTTCCGTCCAGCAGGAAGATGAAAAATGAAGGTGAAGATGAAAAATTGCTGTGAACTTCTGCTGTTATAGTGCCACCAGGAGGCAGATTTTTGCAAACCCTTTGTCTCTGCCAGGCCAAAACTGAGCACACACATTCCCTGGGTGCCAGAGCAGAACCTCTGCCCCAATTTTTTAGCATGGGCTTGTTATTCACCTTATTCCTGGCCCCGCCCCCTGGCTTCTTGTTCATATCCTGAAAGAGGCTGAAAAACATCATTGGGTTTCCTGTGTCTTTGCATTAAAATGTCAGTAGGGGCATTCTGGGCTCTGAATGAACTTGTGTTGCCATGTCTGCTTATAATAAGCAATTTGTGTATTGGAAAATAGTGTAGTTGCTTATTGGGCTTACTTTCTAATATTTTTAAACCAGTGGTTCCCAAATCTTTTCATATGAAGGACCCCAGATTTACATATTTGTCCACAGTCGCAGACCTTCATCTGAAAATATGTGGTGCCAGGGACCTCCACACAGATTTGTGTTGTTAAAATGTTTCAAAAATATTCAAAATATTTTAGTTTTTATTTCCTCAATATTTTTTAAATAGTAAATATACAAGCTCGCAATGTGAGCTTAAAATAGAAGGTCTACAGTAACTGGATTGATTTCATCCACGGTAACGATATTCAAGTTAGGTTGCAACCTTAATGTGTACAAAGACTTGCAGTCTTTGCAGTGCTTGCTCCGCCATCATATTAACAATTTTTTGTTTCTGATTAATATGCAAAAATCATGATACAGTAAGTTAATATGATTGCAGAGCAAGCACTAGTCTGCACAGATACGGTAGCAAGTCTTTGTACAGAGTAACATTGGAACCTAACTGCCATGAATATTGTGGATGTACCCATCTATTTAATCCAAATTGTCTTCTGCCCATTTGTCGATTTGGTCAAAAGAAATTGGTTGAACAGAACTCATATTTTGGGACCATCGCTCCATTGTTTACAATGGATTGTAATACAGGCTGCCACCCCATGTGGACATGTGATCCAAGATGGCCGCAATGTGAATAAGGTCTATGGCGTCACCAGGAGGCGGATGTGTGCAAAACACATTTTTGGACAGTACTTCTAACGATTTTGTCCAAAAGTCACGCAAATCAGTCATTAAACGAAACAGGTCTTTCAGATTTTTCTAATTCCATCCTGATTGGCTAAGACTGGCTTTTGCAAGTGTGCTCCCTTTTGAACGAAATGCCTCAAATCATGAACACAGAGTGCGATTTGAGTGACATTCCCACTAGGCAGAGGAAGAAATGCCATTTAAAAATGTTCAAATCAGCCTCATGGAGGCGCTATAACGGGCCGATTCGTGTTTTTACCAATAACTCCACCGATCAGTGTAAAACTTTGTATGGGCACTCACATCTGCTTTTCATAGTGCCACCAGGAGGCTGACTTATGTAAAACATATTTTTTTAAATTACTCCTTCAGATTTGTTCCAAACATCATGGGAATCAGTACAGAGTATCACTATAGGCAAGTGATCAAGACTGAGCTGTCCGATAATTCATATCATGGGAATCAGTACAGAGTATCGCTATAGGCAAGTGATCAAGACTGAGCTGTCCGATAATTCATATTCCATCCTAGTTGGCTTAGATTGGCTTCCAAAGTTTCCAGGATTGGTCCGTTTTTAACAAAATGCCTTATATCATAAAAGCAGCTTGTTATTATCGTGCAATTTTGCACGTACAGTCCCAATAGGTCAAGGAACAAATACCACCCTTTTCACATTGGAATGTTATAGCGCCACCAGCAGCTCAATTTGAGCAAAACACATCTTTGGAACAAAATGCCTCAAATCATGACAGGCCACAGATGATATGGCACTCTTTTCACATTTGCCTATCACATTGGAGACCTGTGCTCGGAAGAGCGCTGCTCCTATTTATTTATGCATTCATTTATTTATTTTTATTATTATTTACAATAAGTGCACTGTATCCCCTTTATGAACAAAACATGTCTAAAATGCCTAACCTCCTATTTACGTACATTTTGCATTTTGTTTTTACAGCATCAAGAAATGAGTCTCCAACCTCTGTCAAGTCACCATCAAAGTCCAGCTACTCGACCACCTTTGCCTCAAATTCCTCAAGCTCTTTGTCTTCAAGCGATGGCAGGAGGAGGAAGAAGTTGTACATAAACTGGAATGATATTACATAAGCTGCAAAGGAATCGCTAGCCCTAAAACATTACTACTTCTGTTTGTGCAAAGCCTTCATTTAAGAATTAATTACCTCCTTTTATTGACCTAAAGTGAAAAGAAAGATAAATAGTAAGTCGTTAATGTTTTACAGACATGTTCCCACTTTGCAACATGTAGCTGAAAAATGCCTATTTAACCCTCTAAGGCCCGAATATAGAAATACTTGAAATAAAAAATTGAAAAAAATCAGATGGTGTTGTAGGAGTCCTATTAAGAGGAAAATGTAATGTTTTTTTTCAAAAAAATGTTTTTGTAAGGTTTTATAGCCATAAATCAAAAATCATAAATCATGCTCTAATTTACATATGGGGGATATTTTTCACAATAATAACATGTTCTACACATTCTAATGATCACCAAAAAAAAATAGTACAGGCATTTTACTTATGTTTTTGTGAGGAATAGCTTCCATGAAAAAGTGAGATGTTGTTCGTCAAAACTCTGGAATGTCAGCGGGTGTGGCGGGTGTGAATGTCAGCCCCTGTGGGGGGTATTTATATGCAAATATTGTGGCCAATGGCATTGTAATACTAAACAATAGAATCCAATGGTGATGTTTAGGTGGTAGGGGGAGCTAAAATTAAATGATTTAAACCTTTTTTTGGATAAAATACAAACGTTGTAATATTACAACTGTGGGCCTTAGAGGGTTAAGGTGTTAATGAATGCCTAATTAACGATTTGTTGATGTTAATAATACACCTTCAATGACACTTTATTAGGGATTTGTTGATGTTAATAAGACATGTTCCCACTTTACAACAGGTACCCACAAAATGCCTATTTAACGTGTTAATGAACTCCTAATTAACGATTTGTTGATGTTAATAATACACGTTCAATGTTAATAAGACACTTTATTAAGGATTTGTTGATGTTTATAAGACATGTTCCCACTTTACGACAGGTACCCACAAAATACCTAATTAACATGTTATTGAATGACTAATTAAGGATTTGTTGATGTTAATAAGACATGTTCCCACTTTACAACAGGTACCCACAAAATGCCTATTTAACGTGTTAATGAATTCCTAATTAACGATTTGTTGATGTTAATAATACACGTTCAATGTTAATAAGACTTTATTAAGGATTTGTTGATGTTTATCCGACCTGTTCCCACTTTACGACAGGTACCCACAAAATGCCTAATTAACATGTTATTGAATGACTAATTAAGGATTTGTTGATGTTAATAAGCCATGTTCCCACTTTACAAAAGGTACCCACAAAATGCTTATTTAATGTGTTAATGAATACTTAATTAATGATTTGTTGATGTTAATAAGACGTTCAATGTTAACACACATTGTTAAGGATTTGTTGATGTTAATAATACACGTTCAATGTTAATAAGACATGTTATTAGGGATTTGTTTATTAATAAGACGTGTTCCCACTTTACAACAGGTACCCACAAAATGCCTAATTAACATGTTATTGAATGACTAATTAAGGATTTATTGATGTTAATAAGACATGTTCCCACTTTACAAAAGGTACCCACAAAATGCCTAATTAACGTGTTAATAGATGCCTAATTAACGATTTGTTGAAGTAAATAAAACTGTTTCAACATTAATAAGACACTTTATTAAGGATTTGTTGATGTTTATAAGACATGTTCCCACTTTACAACAGGTACCCACAAAATGCCTAATTAATGTGTTAATGAATGCTCAATAAAGAATGTATTAATGTTAATCATGCACTGTCTCAATGTTAATAAGAAATCTATTTAGTACTTGTTAATGTTTATACAATATTATTCCACTTAAAATAGTTGTTAATTAAGTATCTTAACAATGTATATATTCTTATATAGTATTCATAATGCATTTATTAATAATTATTATGATATAATAAGTATCTTATTAGTAGATTATTAATTGTTAATTAGGTGTCTTATGAATAGTTGATAGAATATTGATATTAATTAAGATGGTTTATTAACCTGTATTAAAATATAATAAGGCTTATTGGTTACTTATAAGTTGTTAATTAACCGTTAGTAAGGGATCTTTTCGTATAGTTTATTGGGTCTTAATTAACGTGAATTGGCTTTCTTATTAGACGTTTATTAACATGTATAACTCATATAATAAGGTTTATAGATGACTTATACGTTGTTTATTAATGTTTAATTAGCATTGTATACATGTCTAATTAAGTTGTTAAAACGTTCTTATTAATCTTTTATTAGGCAGTATTAAGTATATTATGTTTTATAAGTATCTTATAAGTAGTTTAATAATGTTTATAAGACTCTTATTATATAGTTTATTATGTGTTTATTAAGGTTTAATAACGTTCTTATTAGAGTAATAACAAGTTAATAAGTATCTTATTAACTGTTAATAAGTGTTTATTAATGGCACCTTATTATAAAGTGCTACCAAACTATGTAGCCTATATACGTATCCGAAATATCCGAAAAATAAACACACTGTAGGAGGTGGCTCTGTATCGTTTACGATCAGTCACTCAAATGCACCATTTACTTATCATATAATTTATTTTTTAATTTTAATTTTATTTAAATTTTAACATTGCTCATGGTATGAGCAATGTTTCACTACAGCATATCGTCACTGTCGGGCAGAAACCTTGTATCTCCGAGTTTGAAATGTGTACGTTCTTTCCCAAAGTAAAGCCCTGCTTCATCATACAAGGCCGTTGCACAAAGGCAGTGAAAACAGCAGATCTACAAACACACAACGCCTCGCGGTGCGAGGCGTTGTGTGCTTGCAGATCGGCTGTTTTCACTAGTTTAAACCATTTTCAAAATGATAATGCAAAACGAACGGTTTTGGACATACAAGGTTTCCACCCGACAACGACGATATACAGGTATATAGCCTGGATAAGAGAAGGATTGTGGATGTCTTGTGGTGTTATCAAGAGGACGACACTCCTCTTTACAGTATAAGTGTGACGGAGAGAGTCGCAGCCCCAGCCTTGAAGCCTCGAAAGTCTAGTATCTCCCCCGGCCCTAAGAGATGTCTCTTTGGTCTAGTGGTTAAGATATTGGACTTTCGCGTGGGAGACCCGGGTTCGAACTCGGGTGGGGAGGTTTGGATCACCTCCGTTACATTGGTGCCGTGACCCGGATTCGGGCTTCCCCGTAGGAGGTCGTCAAAAGGGGGGTGAGTGTGACGGAGAGAGTCGCAGCCCCAGCCTTGAAGCCTCAAAAGTCTAGTAACTCCCCCGGCCCAAAAGAGATGTCTCTTTGGTCTAGTGGTTAAGATATTGGACTTTCGCGTGGGAGACCCGGGTACGAATCTGGGTGGGGATGTTCGGATCACCTCCGTTATTAAGCTCCTTGAAGCGATGTGAAGGTATGTGTGCTGCCTACTACAGTATAAAGCCTGTGCAAATATCTATCTCTGCAAACAGTACATACACACTTGACTAAATATGGGTAAATTCTCCTTCTACAATACAGCCACTCAAGTGTGGAATTCCTTGACCGTTTCCCTTAAAACACACAGCTCGCTGGGCTCCTTCAAGGCTGCCCTGAGAATCCACCTGTCACCACCCTGTGTGTCGGCAGGGGGGCGCATGAGTGTCTGTTAACGCAAGGCTACAACTGAGGACCTCTACATCAGGGGTCTTCAACGTTTTCAGGCCAAGGACCCCTTGGTTGAGAGAGAGATGAAGCACGGACCCCCACAACCTGTTCATAGATTCCATATAGTTTCATTGTTTGACATCACAATCATCAGTGTATTTTGGATTCATGTTAATGTGTGTTGTCATATATTTAACCACTTGAATCGTCAATACTTGATCACATTTTTTTATCAAATAATGCATTTAAAAAAAATAGCGACAATAGCCATACAAGCTCACAGGACATACTGTAGGACCTATTGTCTTATAGTTTTAGCATTATTGTATAATTGTGCCTCTGTACAAGTTTGCAAGATGTTCAAAGTATTCAATCAATCAAATAGCGGTAAAAATAACCATAATAATAATAATAGTAAAGAAAAAGCAGAATCTACAAGCTCTGCAACACGCAGAGTTGTGAGATTGTAGATCGGCCTGAGGCAACCCTCAAACCTTTTCATGCCAAGGATCCCCAAAATGATAAGTGTTTGGCCACGGACCCCCACCTCCTAAAAATATTTAGTCCCAGCCTGCCAGGGACCCCCAGAAGAGAAGATTAGTGTTTTCGATGAATTGAGTACAAACGACCCCGACGGAAACAAAAGCCATGGGCTTTCTTGGGTTTAAAATCCTCTAATAGCGGACCTTGTATTGAACTGTACTTTACTGTGCTTTTTTTGCAAACTGCTAATAAAGTAATCAATCAATCAATCAATCAATCTAAAAAAAAGATATTCACAGATGGTGTTAAAACAATTTTAAGATGTTTTTAAAATGCAAACAAATAGCAGATGTACAAGTTCGCAGTGTAGGCACGACGTGACTCGTGATGAGCTATTTTTGAAAACCACTGTTCTAAAGCACTGTTCTGTGTGTTAAGACTTGTAATCACTTTGACTGCTACATTCTACCATAGCCATCAACTGTGTTTATGATCATGCACGGTCGGCAGATGTTTTTCCTCCAGCGTGTGTGCCATTCATTTTCAAAACTTCTACAGTGTGCAGGTTTTAGATAAGAGAAGAATATTCTGTGAAGTCTCTCTATAATGTGTAATGCATCCTGATATACTATACAGTATATCAGCCTCAATGTGGCACCCAACTTTGAGTCCAGTCCAGGTGGTGCCACAGAATACTTTGATAATATTTGGAATTCATCAATATCAGTTTAGTGAAACAGGCCCATTGTTCTTCCTGACATACATTAGTTTTCTTACTGACATATTGTATCTTAACCCTGCAAGGCCCGAATTAATTTCTACTGGCCAAATGTTTTTTTTAAATCAGATGGTGTTGTAGGAGTCCTAATCACAGGAAAATGTTAATGTTAAAAAATTAATAATGTTTTTGTAAGGTTTTATAGCCATAAATCATAAATCATAATTCATGCTCTAATTTGCATTTTGGGGATATTTTTCACAATATTAACATATGCATGTGTTCTAGACATTCTAATGATCACGAGAAAAAAAATATTACAGGCATTTTACTTATGTTTTAGTGAGGAATAGCTTCAGTTAAAAAGTGAGATGTTGTTCGTCCAGACGCTGGAATTTCAACTTCTCTGGGAAGTGTGAATGTCAGTCTCTGTGGGGGGTATTTATATGCAAATATCGTGGCCAATGGCATTGTAATACTAAACAATATGGTGATGTTAATGTGAAAAAAGAACAGGAAAACTAATTATAACATTTTTTAAAAAATGATTTAAAAAACGTTGCCAAAAAGCAATGCTGGGCCTTGCAGGGTTATGGGGAAAGATTTACATATTTATGTACCATAATGTCACATAAATGTAAGGTGCTTTAATTCACGGGTTGGCCTGAGCCAAAAACGGTTGAGAACCACTGACCTATAATGTGTGAGCCTCACTTTCCATTATTTATTCGCCATTTGAGCCACGGACCACCATTTGATGAGATTTAACCTGGAACCCTCTCAAGGACACTTGATTTGGAATCGTACATGAGTTCTGGGCAGGAGCGCTTGTTTCCATTGACCATGGCGTCTCAGGCGACTTTGATCCACGTGAGACACCGCCGAGTGAGCGGTAGCGAGCGAGTCGCCGTGTCGAGCGTTGCGAAGGTTGCATGAGCCGATTCAGCGCCGTCCGAGTTACGTACACTGGGGGACAGAATAGTAAAACTTTCGGCACCTCCGCGCGGTCCAAACTAACACAAAGGACCGCTCCCTAGCTCCAGTTCAGCCAATCAGAAGCTTCAGTGGGCGGGGTTTGCCCAGAGCTCATGTACGATTCCAAATAACTTCTCAAGCATCACTGTTTGAAAAACCCTGCTTTATTGAAATGACAGTATAGTATGTATTCCCCAGCGGTCCATTTCTCTGAAGCGGGGTCTAAAAGACTAATCATATCTCGACAGGCAACATGAAAAGCATCCAGGGAAGCCGGCTCGCTGCCAGCCGCAGACGGAACAGAACAACTCTGTCTGGAGCTGTGCCTGCATGTGCTCCTGGTGACAGGAGCTCCCTTTTCATCTGACACAACAAATCCCTTTTAACATTTATGAGGCCATCCCTGTATAAACGTGTCACACATTCGCTTGTCAGCAGCAGTGGTGGTGGGGGGGGGCTCAAATGTTTTACAAAAAAGTAAAAGTATCAATGCTGCGATGTACTGTAGATATAAAAAAGTCCGGAATTATAAATGTAAATTTGAGGTAGGGTAGCTGAATGGTTAGGGAGCCCGCCTGGGGAACCAGAGCCCCTGGTTGTCCCAGGTTCGATTCCAGGCCAGGGTAGCAATGTCAATGTGTGTCCCTGAGCAAGACTCTAATTGCTCATGTCCTCCTCATGGGCAGCGAATCAGCTGGGTTGGGCTGAAAATTCTGAATTTCCCTCGTGGGAGGAAATAGGTATCTACTATTATTATTAAAAGTACAAAGGTGTTGTAAAAGTAGAAAATACTCATGATGCAGAATGTCCCTTTTGACAAGTTTTCAAACGCTTACAATAATGTATAAGAATATTTGGGGAAAAAACAGATCTACAAGCATTGTGAGCTTGTTAAGATCATCTATTTTCAAATGGCCGAAACGTTTATACAGCTGTATGTTTTGTAATAATCAAAATCTACAAATAATTGTAGTAGAAAAATACGTAGAATATTTGCCACTGAGATGTAGTGGAGTGGAAGTACTGAAAACTGGCAATACTCCAGTACAAGTCAAAATCCCTCTAAATTGTACTTAACTACAGTTCTTGAGTACATGTGAAGTGGCACATTCGTCACCAGCTACGAAACCAGACAACAACACTGACACGCAGTGGCGTCAGCTCAGCAAAAGCTAATGTATGGCAACATGACTGGTGTCTTGCACGCACGCCCTCACGTGCATGCAAGACACCAGTCATGTTGCCATACCTTAGCAACAGACACAATGAAAAGTACATTTTATTATTTCCTCCTGTAGCCAAAGGTATGGCAGCTGCCATAGCTTGCCATACCCAATTGGCGCCTCTGCTGACACGCGCTAAATCTCCTGTATAGGCCTATTTGGCTCCTGTGCCTTTTTTTACGCGACCCCACCCCCGTAGGCTCCTATAATAATTCTTAATTTCCCCCCAGCCGTGTAAATATTGACAGTGCGGGATAAAGCAATGGAAGTACTGTAAATCAAGCAACAGAGGGGTTTATCACTTTTTAATAGAGGTAGTAGCCGTGACCAACTTTGTTACGTAACTCGTCCCTAATACCACCGGGCTGCCGCTGGCGCGAGGCCAGGACAACAACAACATCATCATCATCATCATCATCATCATCAGCAGCATGCAGCGTCTGTCTGTCTCGAGTGGCAGAGAGAGAGAGGTGTGTGTGTGTGTGTGTGTGTGTGTGTGTGTGTGTGTGTGTGTGTGCGCGTGTGCGTGCATGCGTGTCAGTGATGGAAAAACGTACTCACATGTGTTATCAATTCTGCAATCAGAAATACTTTTACAAATACTCCGAAATTCAAAATGTATGAAAGTGTTGTCATTAACATGTACCAAAAGTAAAAGTAGCCTACAAAATGTTTGAAAATAGCCGATCTACGAGCTCACAACGCTCCGCGATGCAACGCGTTGTGAGCTTGTGGATCGGCTATTTTCAAACAGCCGAGGTATAAAATAGGGCTAAAGTGGTTTATGTATGTTTTATAATATTATAATTTATATTTAACGAGTAAGTAACTAGTAACTAAAGTTTTCAAATAAATGTAGTAGATAAAAATACAATATTTTGATCCGAGATGTAGTGGAGTAGAAGTAAAAGTATTGGATCATTGGAAATACTTAAGAGCGTCTTCTAAATGCCTAAATTGAAAATTGCTGATAGATGATCTACAAGCTCACAACGATGTGACATGCAATTCACCCTCTGTCAAGTCCCGCCCGCTGTATCGCCCCTCTTCACACCCATTGGTTGCTGTGTCTTGGTGGGACACTCCATCCACTACCATTTTAATTCAGTTGCTTCGTATTGTTATTCTGTGTGTTCAATTCTAATTTCAAACTTGGTTTTCAGTAAAGTGGAGCTGCTCAGTGGCAGCATAGTGACTCAGCATGTTTTTAAATGTTTTTATTTCTCCAAAAATCACGTTTTAGCAAATTCAACATAAAAAAAGCGGAACCAGGGCAGGACCAAGGCAGATCGAGCCTGCTGGTTGGTCAGTCAGGGACCAACCAGAAGGCAGAAAAAGGGTGAATTAAACTCTGACTTGAGGGTATAGGGTAGGGGTTGAAAATTGACAAAGAAAGTGGTAAAAAGTAGCATAGGCTATCACACAAGCACACAGTCACACAGTGTGTGTGTGTGTGTGTGTGTGTGTGTGTGTGTGTGTGTGTGTGTGTGTGTGTGTGTGTGTGTGTGTGTGTGTGTGTGTGTGTGTGTGTGTGTGTGTGTGTGCATGAGAGAGAGAGAGCGTGGGCCTTATATCTGCGAGTGGGTGTGTAAAAGCGTGAAAGCGCAGAAGTCGGGCAACATCTGCTTATCCCAGCGCGTCCATCGTAGGTCGTGGGCACGGTGCCCAGGCGAGGCTCCACCGCCCCCGTGGCTCCAAAAAGGCACATCCTGGGGGGCACGGTATGGTGGGCGAAGAAGGCATGCATTCATATCCCGTCTGTTAGAGCCGTGGTTCTCAACCTCTTCAGGCCGTGACCCCCTAAATAATCATAGTTTAACTGGGGACCCCACCACCCTGACTAGCACTAAGAGTTGAGGCATTACATTTTGTATGACACGATTCTATTGTTGCGAAGCATTGTGAGCATGTAGATCGGCTATTTTCACAATTTCTGCCTAGTATATTTGACAATTTGGCCAACAATGTTTAATTTGTAATTTTAGAGGTATTAAAAAGTCCTTAAATTGTCACTTTAGAAATGTGTAGATACCCTATAGGCCTATACACTTAAACGTTATGTTGGTTTGTTTAGTGTTGAGTAAGAAAACAACGTTGCACATTAAGTTAATCATCTGGGGACCCCCCAAAATAATTTGGGGACCTCCCTGGGGGTCCCGACCCACAGGTTGAGAAGAACTGTGTTAGCCTGCCGTTGGCACCGCGTCGTTAGAAGAAAAAAGGGGTCTTGGGATTGTTCAATCTGCAGCTCTGTTGGTGGCATACGAGACTGCAACAAGTTGTATGTGTGTGAGCGTGCGTGCGTGGGTGTCAGTGATGGAAAACGTACTCACATGTGTTATCAATGCTGCAATCAGAAATACTATTACAAATACTCAGAAATTCAAAATCTATGAAAGTGTTGTACCAAAAGTAGCCTACAAAATGTTTGAAATAGCAGCTCATGCTTTTGTTCGTCCCCTCCCACTAACCTAATAGCCCTCGGCACACATAGGACTGAAGGGCGGACTGTATGCGTGACTTGATAAAAACTCACATGTGTTTTTCACAGGGCAATCACGCCTGATTATAGATCCCACTGGGAAAGATGGATGGAAACGGCATAGAGCGCTCGTTTTCACAGTTATTGTCCACGACATTGCAAGCGGCGCGAAGGCCAGCGGACCTTGGTCCTGCTCTTCGCGCCCGAGCGCCGCAGGCGCGAGTGCCCGCGAAGAGCGGGCCAGGGCGCCGGCCGCGCGAGTTACGAAGCCGTGGTGAATGCAATCGTTCTATTTATGCCCAGGCCATAAGGCCTGGGCAAGCGCACGATAAACACAATGATAATTGGGTTTTGGTGCACCTCGCGCGGTCCAAGTGACTACAACGGAACGCTCCCTACGTCCGGTTCAGCCAATCACAAGCTTCAAAAATGAGTCCGGGGCGTGGTTATCCATCTTTCCCAGTGGGATCCATAATCACGCGGCAATCGCGCTATGAACGGTGAACGTCATCGATGATGTCACTGGTATGCGGATGTCTGAACTGCCCACAGCCCTCCTATGAGACACAGACCGAGTAGGGAAAAAATGTGCTATTTTATCATGAACATTTAGTGAGGACCATGCAATTATATGAACATATAGGCTGAAAAGTGGTCGTCCTTTAAGTATAGCCTACTTGCGTAAATGTACTCCCTTAAAGGAGTAGTTCACCCCCAAAATGACTTTTTTTCTATTGATTACTCATGCCATGGAGAGTAGAGTTCAATAATATTTTTTGGTTTTTGTCACATTCCTAAGACAAAAATTTGATTAGAGTAAATTTACCCCCATTGATTCCGGATGGGAAACGGGTCCCCATCCGGAACGAATGGGGGTAAATTTATTGTTATCAATTTTTTATCTTAGGAATGCAACAAAAAACTAAAAATATTATTGAACTCTACTCTCCATGGCATGAGTAATCAATAGAAAAAAAGTCATTTTGGGGGGGAACTACTCCTTTAACAACAGTGCATGGCACTGCTTACAGCATACATTATCTGTATGAGTGAGTCGAGTGACAACTGCTTCTCTTTGATTATTCAACGTGGCTTTTGAAGTTCTCATGTGTTCCCTTTGTAAAGGCCTATAACTGGGAGCTGTTCTGTTTTTAATGCAGTTAGTTTCCCACACACACACAGCAGCACCACACCCGAAATGTGCAGCTTGATTCAACTATAGCTGCCTGCGCTGGGGATTAATGCTCAGTGCTGCTCACTGGGATTCAATTTGGGAGAACCCTTCTGGATATATCAAATAGGCTAAGTGATCACTGCTGTTAATCCCATTTGACCAGAAAATGACTTTTTCCTCCACAACATTGAGGCATCAGGCATATTACTGGTACAGCGGGTTCGCAAACTTTTCAGTGTTCTATCCGTCTGTCATTCAATGTTATATGAGATACTTAAATGGTTTCCTTCTAAGATCTCCTTTTAGTAGACCTTGTACCAGTGAACTGGCAGATGTGACTTATAAGGATTGGAATGTGACCTGAGGGCAGCATTCAATTTCATTGGTCCTCGCGCCTGGCCAAAAGTGAACTGTACCGTCATGACACTGTACCTTTTCCTATGCAAACTTCTGGTAAAGTCTTCAATCAATCAATCAATCAATGAATCAGTTCGAGACCCAAAAGAAAGATTAGACGTTCCTTGATCTGGGACCCAAACTACTTCTTAATCATTATTATATTTTATTTATGGAATTTCTTGGATTTGTTTGTTTTACATTTTAAATTTAGATTTTTTTTTATTTTTTTATTTTTTTTACTCCAGTCGTGACCTATAAATGGGTCGCCACCCACTGTTTACATGTCTCCTTTAAAGTTCGACTATACTCCGAGCTGCTTGAGAACAGATAGCTGTATTTATATCTATTCAATGCATAAATAGCCTCTCTGCTTGCTCATCTCCAGTGCTGCTATAGAAACGCCCCTGCCTGCCCTGCATGCAAGCACCAACCACCATGTGCTCCTCTTTGCAGCGGACACTGAGTCCGCGCGCCTCCCCGAGCAGAACACACATATGCGCACCTGGAAAGCAAACAACACAGCGGCAGTTGGAGGAGCGGGCGATGATGGGGAAACAAACCAAGGGAAACAACATAAAGAAATGATCGCATTCCAGGCGTCAGCTATACGGACTAAAATAAAACAAGGCTGATCACTAGATCTATATCTATCTAGGCTATTATGCGATGATGACGACCGTCGACGAGATCGCGTCTCTCTAGCTGGGGGGGGGGGAAAAAGAGGGGGAAAAAAACGGAAAAAGATGAGCTGTCATTTCCCCAGTGGATATCATGGATTGAAAGGTGCATGCTTCTTTCGGACGCGCGACGACTTCTCCCTCCTACTCGGACACACTTGTGGAATATCATCCCTCTCCTCCTCCTCGCCATGCCTTGTTGTTCTCCCATCACCACCAAAGCGCTGCTTCTTCTTCTAACGCTCTGGCTGGCAGCGCTCGTTGCCACCGCGGAATGCCGTAGGCAGCGGCACGTCCACGGCCACCGCGTCCGCAGATGGACCGGCACGGTGGAGACGCAGAAACATGGACCGTAAGTAGAAAGGAGGGAGAACCCAAGACAAGACAGTCAGTGTTTTCCTCCCCAGATCGAGGCGTAATTTCACATGGTGATGGCAAACTAAAAAAGTGGTCACCACTTAAGCCTCATTTCTAAAATAGCGAAAATAGTGGGTCTATAGATGTGCCATTTCAAAACTTCGCGCATCCTACCATTGACAAGACAGTAGATCTTCTAGGGGATTTGCAGATCATTGAGCTTGTAGATCAGCTATTTTTGCTATTTTGATGATCTTCTCTGACTATATAGCCTATTATGAAAGTGGATTCTGCTTTTCAATGGGAATGCAGTGGGGTCTTGCCATTTGCGAGTTTCTGCAAAAAATATTCTCCATTCTACATAGAAAATAGAAAGGAAAAACAGGGAAATAAACCTGTGGGGGAAAAAATCATTTACAGGACATGTTCTTGAAGATGTTCGCCTATAATTTCATTCCCAAAATTGGGATGCCACCTTGAAAGTGATTGATAAATGAGTTGGGGACAATATTTAGTTGGGGACCTCAAAGTGAATTTGAGGTTAAATGTGCAACACTAGGGGGTGGCAATTGCCATCCCCGCTGGTGGCACAAATGACGCCCCTGATGCGTTGTAGAGCCGTGCGTAATTGGCCTCCACGGAGACGACAAACAACCAACACGGCGCACAGGTTGATGAGTTCATGTATACTATCATTGTTAAGTTTCGCTCAGTAGATCATCATCATGCCTGCTATGTGGATGCCATAACCAAAAAAACACATTCTTCCTCTCACCACGATTTACCAAGTCGTGTGGGTGTGTGCGCGCAGGGAGGGTAGACCTACAATAGGCTACTGTGATTCTGCAGACGAGGACGTCTGGACACCTGGACACCTGCAGACACTGCTGGGTTTAATGCCACGTTCAACTAGCCTGGTTAATAAACAAGACCGCACAACACCACCCCGTGAATGAAGTGTGTGATAGTCTGGTTTATTAACCAGGCAAACGTCCAACACACTGTAACAATCTATGCAGACATGTGATTCTGCAGACGAGGACGTTGCAATTGTAGACACATCTGAAATAAATAAATGCATAATAATAAGAAGAAGAAGAAGTAGAAAATCCAATATTGAATCCAAAGAAAGCCATTTTAAAGGGAGGAGAAGGTGGTTTTAGGGGGGTAATATAATAGCTAAAACTCAATAAACCATGCAGGCAATAACAGCTGCAAAATATAACCGAGAATGTCCAAATGGAACCAAACGAACCCCCCAAAGGGTCTGTTTGGGTCCAATTTGGAGGCGGCATTCTCAGTTCTGGAGGTATAACTTGAGCAATTAGGCTACTGCTGCAAAAAAACAAAACAAATGTCAATAAGTGAGAATTTAGGGGGCACGGTGAAGCAGTTGGTAGTGCTGTCGCCTCACAGCTAGAAGGTCCTGGGTTCTATTCCCGCCGGGGACGCTGTGGGCACTGAGGGGCGTGTTCTCTCCTCGCCCCCAGCGCCCTCTCCTCCGCGTCATCAGTGCCCGCACCCTAGGTGGGATTGTCAAAATGGCCTTTCCGTGTGGAGTTTGCATGTTCTCCCCGTGTCTCCTAGGGTAGGTACCCTCACAAAAAACATGCAGTAATCCTGGTCTCAATAATGTCTCCCCCTGGCCAGCCGGGGCGCCTGATGGAGAGGAAAGGCACTGGTTGGAATAACGTGTGTTCCTTCCACGTGCTACCGCCAACCGGGGAAACTCCCCCGTCAGGTGAAAAGCAGCGACTTGGACTCCATGCATAGAAGGAAGCATGAGACTATACACTGATGTGGGATAGGGTGGGTGGTGACACTGAACAGCAACCCAGAGCTGTATGATGTAGGGCTGTCACGATTATGACATTTTACATGACGATTAATTGTCACTTTTACGGTTAGCCATTTAATTGTGTTTTTTTGTCGAAAATTACATTTCTGTTTGGCGTGTATAGGCTTTGAAGTTGCACATGGCAGATATGACAATAATAATAAATATACAAAGAAATTACTGACACATTTGACAACTTTATTCTTAAAAAAGAACATTGATAGTGGAAATAGATATAGTGGAAATAGCCGATCTACAAGCCGATCTACAAGCCGATCTACAAGCGCGTCGCATCGTTGTGAGCTTGTAGATCGGATATGTAGATATGACACATGACACACATAACCTAAATATACAAAGAAATGACTAACATATTTGACAACTAAAAGAATATATATAAAAAGCTATTTCCACAATATTTGAAAAATGCTTGAAAATACATGAACATGTTTCAACGTGTGTAAACCACAAAATAATTGCGATTATATGTCCCAACAATTGCGATTAGACGATTATGTAATAAGTGTGACAGGCCTACATTGTGATGTGCGATAGGGTGACTGTGAGCAGCTGCACTCTGCCTACTCATCATCAATCAGCGGAGGAGCGCTGCGTGGCATGCGTTCAAGCAGGTCATGACTGGCGTGCCGCGGTGCCTTCCGCCGTCCGTCCCTCCCCGTCGCACCACGTGTCGCGGGCACGTTTTGCTCCATCTGTCATCATCATCATCCTAACATCCCTCCCTGCTGAGTCCCCCCCCCCACCCTCCCCCGGCCCGGGGATGGATGGATGGGATCATCACAGGAGAGCTTTGCTTTTTTTTCTTCTTTTTTTTACCCTTTTTTTTTTTGCAGAGGCATTGGCGTCAATTCAGCAAAAGCTAGGGTATGGCAAAGATGGGATCAGCTTTTGTCAATTTTTTTACCGGGTTTCTTCGGTTTCTTTGGCCGCAATCACGTATATGCGTGAGACATCTTCTCCGTATCTTTTGAGAATGAGGGAGGGAGAATGAGGGAGGGAGGGAGAGAGAATGAGGGAGGGAGGGCGGGTCCAATACATGTTCACGTCGTTGCTGTCTCTCGCTCAACCGAAGGCTGTCTTTTGGCTAGGGCTGTCACGATATGACATTTCACATGACGATTAATTGTCACTCAAATAATTGTCGATTAACGATTTAATTGTGTATTTGTCGTTGATAATTACATTTCTGTTTGGCTTTTTAGGCTTTGAAGTTGCATAGTTATGGCAGATATGACACATAACCTAAATATACAAATACATTACTGACATATTTGACAACTTACTACTTAAAAAATAACATTGATAGTGGAAATAGCCGATCTACAAGCTCACAACGCGTCGCGATGCGACGCGCTGTGAGCTTGTAGATCTGCTATTTCCGCTATTTCTGAAATCTTTCAACATTCACGATTATGACGATTATGACAAAATAATTGCGATAATGTCAAATAATCACGATTAGACAATTATGTAATAGGTAATTGCGACAGCCCTACTTTTGGCCAAGAGATTTGCAAGAGGCAAAAAACCACTTGACCTCCATTGACAATGGAATGGACCTCCATCCCTCTTTCTCAAATGATACGGACACGACAGCTCTCGCAACTGTCTGTAGCGCGCCTTGGACTGGATATGGCAGCCTGGAACGGTTGTTCAAGTGCAGCTAAACTTGGCATGTTAGTAAACGTGCCACAATTATTAACAATAACGCATTGCACCTTTGCAGCTGACCTGCGGAACCTGGGAATATACCATTCTGTCAAGATGGGGAGAATACAAGTGTGGAGAATATCATTATAATACCTTGTTAAAGTGACCATTTTGTTACATTTTGCATTTGTAGTTATTTTACTGTACTTTAACATCATTATAACCAGCACAGATAGACAAAGAGACATTCATGGATTCATATTTAAAAGTAACTTTCATTTTCCCCCCCTGGACCCAGGTTATCGCAGCAGCATACCCCTGCCATACCCATTATTGACGCCCCAGTGCAGAGTTGGTGTTAGTACAAAGGGAACATGTGGCCCGCATGCAGTCTCAAAATAGTCGCTGCTACCGTATGATGGCGGCATGCAGCATCACCAGGGGAGACCTCTGGCTGTTGAGGGTTGTTGCTGTTTGAGTTTGACCCCCCCCCCCCCCCCCCCCCCCCCCCTCTTCTATTTATGCTACAATTAATTATCGCGGCATGGCATTTTATCTTAGTTTTTTGGAGCGCTGCCAGCATGAATTCAGGAGCAGCAGAGCCTGTAGCCAAACAGCCATAGTAGTGCTTTAATTGGCGTCAACAGTGTGGTCCACTCATTATAATAAATGGCTTGCATGCAGACTTTGTATTCTATTTTATTTTATATATTATTTTTAGGACCGCGTGTTCCTAATGAGTCCCCTTTGTTCTTGTTAAAATAATCTTGAACGTCCTGCTGACCCTGCAGTGCCATTGTCCAGTATCCTCAGTGAGGCCAGTGTGGTACGTGGTCACACATTTTCAGGTCAAGGACCGCCAAGATTAATTTGTATGTGTCCCTGCACGCCACGGCCGGACCCCGTCCACGTCCCCGTCTGAAAATACTTTGTGCCAGGGGCACCTAGAACAAGATTTGTGGCGTTGAAATGTTTCCAACAATTAGAAAATAGCAGATCTTTTATAACTAGAAATACTTCTTCTTTCGTGTATCATCGTCGAAGTCGTTGATGATTGGTTAGGCGACATTTTATTTCACGTTACTTGGGGGAGGCCATGAGGTGGCTGTCGTCTTCTCCCCCTTGCTGATGTCGGCCTAGGCAGGGTTTGAACCACTCACCTTCTGCATGAAAGGCATATGCACTAACCACTACACCAGGGTTCCCCAATTAGTTTTTCGCCAAGGGCCGAATTATGTCTAGGGTACCAAGCCGAGGGCCACAACATTGCAGGGGGCGGCGGTGGCGTTCCCACTACTCCAGCGACAGTTCGTTGTCGGGTGAAAATCTTGTATGTCCAAAACCGTTCGTTTTGAATTTATCATTTTAAAAATGATTTAAACTATAGTGAAAACAGCCGATCTACAAGCACACAACGCCTCGCACCCGCGAGGCGTTGTGTGCTTGTAGATCTGCTGTTTTCACTACTTTTGAGCGATGGCCTTGTATTATTTGCGAAAGAACGTACACATTTTGAGATATGACATTTCCACTCGACAACGACGACATACTAGTGTTGTTGCTGCTCTTATACCACCATTATTACTGGGGTTGGTGTGGGCCAGACAGTAGCCCCGCAAATGGCCCGCGGGCCGCCTATTGGGGAACCCTGCACTACACCAACGTCACACCCCCACTAGAAATACTGTTCTTATCAAACAGTGTGGGCTCGCATGTAACACCATGTATGGGCACAAAGATCTGCCGTTTGGCTGCACCTCATTGGCTAAGTGCCCTTCCTTTGTACTGTCGAGGAGAACGTGACTGATAGATAAATAATGAAGATAACTAGTTGTGGGCTCGCTTTCAGCAATACCCCTCTGTCTGTCTGTGTCCCTTTCATGCCCATACATTATATGGAGATCTCTTATCTCGTATGTCTGGCTCTCTTTTATGCCCATATATGGTGTTCCGTGTCCAGGCAAGTCTGTGATGCCATCTCCAAATTTGGGCACTGTAGTGATGTCAGTCAGTGATGTCAGTCATCTTCAGAATTGGTCACTTGTTTCATCATGTCAGACAGACATTATTTTGGCATTGTTTCAGCATATAGCTGTTACCATGGCGGGGACATTGGGACCCCCTGGAACCCTCTCAAGGACCCCTGGCTGGAGGTCCCCAGACCCCACTTTGAGAACCCACTGGTGTATAGGCTTACTGGCAACTGACACGCAATGTTTCAGTATAAAATATGTTTTTTGTTTACTTGGTTTTTTTAAACGTCTTTTAGAAATCCTTCATCAAAAGCTTTTGCTACTTTCTTTTCTTTATTCCCCCCCCTTTTTAGCACAATGTTAAAGGGAAACTAGATAATTTTTTAAGACTTTTTTTATATATATATGTATATATCTTTTTTTTCAGCCACTATATTATTGTGCTGGGGGTTTTCCTTGCAGAAAGACGCATCCCCCTGGCTGTTTTCCGGTTCTGTTCCACTGTTTATGTTGACATTCATCCCTTGGAGGGACGTTTCTGTCAGGGAGAGCTGGCCAGAGCTCTTAATTGCTCCATTTGAACTTCAAAGGGGTTGTGCACTGAGGTAATTGATTGGCCCATAAAAGTGTCAAGTGCTTGTTAGTGATCTCTCTAATTGCGACCGCAGGGAGCAGTTTAGTGTGCAGCAGTTGTCACGCTAAGCTGTTACCCTTGCCTGTCACACTGTGTTACTCTAAGCTGTTACTCTTGCCTGTCACTCCCACACACTATGCTCTTTTACACATCCCACAGGCGCTTGCTGTAACTAGACCTGTAATCAGTGTTAAGCCCGTTCAGTTGTGGTAGATCAGCTCAACTGATGTCCAGCACATCTGAAACTCTGATCAGTTTGGCTGAGTGTCTCAAAGTGTTCAGATCTCCTCTGCCCTTTTCCTCCTCACGTGTGCTTTGAAGAGCCTTTGCTTGTAAGTTTACATGCAATTATGGGAGGGACCTAGTTCCCCTTTACTTTGTATTTTCTGTACAAAGTACAGTATCTTTCTATCTTGATAGTAGGCTAATTGTTTAGACTAGGGGTCTTCAACGCTTTTCCCATCTTTACCTAGTAAGGACGGGAACACATGTTTGTGTTGTTGCTATGTACAGTATATAGCAACACAATGGTTTTGTAATTTTTGATTAAATATTTCAGGTTTTTCTGAAAACTTCGGTCAGGATTTAGAAGGCATTTTTAGAATCGGCCTCAGTTCTAAATGAGAGACGAAGCAGCACATTGTGTCACAGATTCAACTTTTTCATAGATTTCATAGATAGTTTTGTATACCATAGCACCATCATTGGTGTGTGTTGGTCTTTTGGATTCATGTTAATATGCATTTTCAGACATTCAACCACTCACTAAACTTGACCTTTCAGTCTGTACCTGGTCTGCTCTTTTTTCCCCACCAAACCTCTTTGCCGAAATTAGACGATCTGCGAGGCGGTGTGAGCTTGACGATCTGCTATTTTTGTAGAAAAGGGTAGGGTTGAATTGATTAATGTAGAGTAGTGTAGAGCTTGTAGATCAGCTATTTCCACTATCAATGTTATTTTTTAAGTATAAAGTTGTCAAATATGTCAGTCATTTCTTTGTATATTTTAGTTCATGTATGTCTGCCATGTGCAACTTCAAGGCCCACAAGCCAAACAGAAATGTAATTGTCAACCACAGAAACACAATTCAATCGTTAATCGCGTGTAAAATGTCATAATCGGGATAGGGATGGGACGATACGCGATATTATCGTTTATCGTGATAAAAAAACACTCGTGATAATCGTATTGTGGAGATTTAATTTATCGTGATATCGTCCTCCGTCATGCACTGGGAATCTGGGATCAATTCACATTTTATTTGCCGAGCTGCATATCCGGTACCACTTCAAACCTCTATAATTGGTAAAAGGTACTTAAAATATACGTACTTGATACAGTCTTTTTTTGCCACTCTCTATCAAATGTCTTTGTCAAAAAAATGGCAGATCTACAAGCTCACAACGCGTTGCAACAGATCTGCTATTTTTTGGGCAAATGTTCCACCCCAGGACAATGGATTTCGATTATCGCGATAATATCGTAAATCGCGATTTCTTTGGTCACGATAATCGTGATGTGACATTTCCATATCGTTCCTTTCCTAAATGGGGACAGCCCTGGGCACTCCGCTGTCTCGCTGCGTTGCATTCTAATGCAGGTGTTTACCTCGCTCGTTGCGAGTCGCCCAGGATAAGAGCGCGAGCTGGAATTGCCTGAATTGTAAAAGCGATTTGAGTAAATGGGTGTTTTCTCCTCCGTGTAGATTTTGACCCTGATCACTGGGTCTACTATGCAACACCCCCGCCAACACCGTGCGCTAACTCTCCTGTAACAACGTAATTACCTAAACAGAAGCTTCAGGACGGAATCACCATAACAGACCACATTAAGTCTGAGTGCTTGTGCATTTTCTCAGTATGGAGAAATGAAACGGCAAAAGAGGAAGAGTGACCTATGCTGTGCCGTGTCTGTCTGGGTGGAAACCTCATATGTCCAAAACTGCTACTGTTCGGGATTCAAATGAAAAATCAAACCTCAGTTCGAAGTGGAGCGGTGAATTTGAGCAGGTATGCCGCGTGTGTGTGTGTGTGTGTGTGTGTGTGTGTGTGTGTGTGTGTGTGTGTGTGTGCGCGTGCGCGCGTGTGTCTAGGCTGCGCAACAGTGCTCTTCTCTATCTGTTCCTGGTTTTTAAAGTTTAAAAATCCGGCTACGCACCGTTGTACTAATGAAACATAACTCCGGCCCACGCACCGTTGTACTAATGAAACATAACTCCAGCCCACGCACCGTTGTACTAATGAAACATAACTCCGGCCACGCACCGTTGTACTAATGAAACATACTGTAACTCCGGCCACGCACCGTTGTACTAATGAGACATTACTCCGGCCACGCACCGTTGTACTAATGAAACATAACTCCGGCCACGCACCGTTGTACTAACGAAACATAACTCTGGCCACGCACCGTTGTACTAATGAAACATACTGTAACTCCAGCCCACGCACCGTTGTACTAACGAAACATAACTCCGGCCACGCACCGTTGTACTAACGAAACATAACTCCGGCCACGCACCGTTGTACTAACGAAACATAACTCTGGCCACGCACCGTTGTACTAATGAAACATACTGTAACTCCAGCCCACGCACCGTTGTACTAATGAAACATAACTCTGGCCACGCACCGTTGTACTAACGAAACATACTGTAACTCCGGCCACGCACCGTTGTACTAATGAAACATTACTCCGGCCACGCACCGTTGTACTAATGAAACATTACTCCGGCCACGCACTGTTGTACTAACGAAACATACTGTAACTCCGGCCACGCACCGTTGTACTAATGAAACATTACTTCGGCCACGCACTGTTGTACTAATGAAACATAACTCCAGCCCACGCACCGTTGTACTAATGAAACATTACTCCGGCCACGCACCGTTGTACTAATGAAACATACTGTAACTCCGGCCACGCACCGTTGTACTAATGAAACATTACTCTGGCCACGCACCGTTGTACTAATGAAACATAACTCCCTAGCCACGCACCGTTGTACTAATGAAACATTACTCCGGCCACGCACCGTTGTACTAATGAAACATTACTCTGGCCACGCACCGTTGTACTAATGAAACATAACTCCCTAGCCACGCACCGTTGTACTAATGAAACATTACTCCGGCCACGCACCGTTGTACTAATGAAACATACTGTAACTCCGGCCACGCACCGTTGTACTAATGAAACATTACTCTGGCCACGCACCGTTGTACTAATGAAACATAACTCCGGCCACGCACCGTTGTACTAATGAAACATACTGTAACTCCGGCCACGCACCGTTGTACTAATGAAACATTACTCCGGCCACGCACTGTTGTACTAATGAAACATAACTCCAGCCCACGCACCATTGTACTAATGAAACATAACTCCAGCCCACGCACCGTTGTACTAATGAAACATAACTCCAGCCACGCACCGTTGTACTAATGAAACATTACTCCGGCCACGCACTGTTGTACTAAAGAAACACTCGGTCAAAGTTCTTGCTCAACAGGACAGGGTTGAAGACAGGGCCAGTCCACGACACACAGATGAAAAGAAGTGGCTTGGAATCGCCCAGGATTACATTAGACAATAGGCACTGGGTGTAATATGGGTTACAAAATTGTGGGATAAAATTTTAAGAAAAAAAAAAAAAACGTAAAATAAACGACACATTTTGAGCTTGTAGATCAGCTATTTGAAATATTTAAAATGTATTTTTCAAAATAGTCGAAAAAAATGGCAAAAGAGTTTAGGGTTAACCTTTCTGGGTCATAGACCCCGGGTCGCGGACGTATTTTCTCTATGGAGAATAACATTGGCTCATCTTAAAATCCTCTCATATAAGCACTGTGGTCCAAAAATATAATAAACAAACTGTCCCTGCGATATTTGTTAGCTGGCTCTGTATCGTTTATGATAGTCAGTCACTCATATTTGATACAGTCTGTTTCCGGTGAAAATGTAACTAATTTGGCGTCAGTAGCAATAGCTTGTTCTCACAGTCATTTGATTCTTCATATCCATATGAGTCAAACCGCCGGGATCATTTGTGTATTTTTGGAACACTGTTCTTATTTGACGCGATATTGAACAATTCTATGGGAATTCTGAGTGGGGGGAAAAATCGCGACCCAAGGTAGGATGTGTAAATTACGTCAGACGCAGGTACTCTATAGCGGTTCCCATGAAAGTTTAGACAATGTGGAGGCCCCTGCTTCATCTCTCTCTCAACTAGGGGGTCCTTGACCTGAAAAGGGTTGAAGACCCCTGGTTCTCCCCAGATGATTAACTTAATGTGCAACACTGTTTTCTCACTCAACAGTAAACAAACCAAAATCAAGTTTAAGTGTATAGACCAGGGGTATTCAACGTTTACAGGCCAAGGACCCCTTAGTTGAGAGAGAGATGAAGCAGGGACCCCCACAACCTTAAGTAGATAAGACATAGATTCCATATAGTTTCATTGTTTGACAGCACAATTGTCAGTGTATTTTGGATTCATGTCAATTTGTGTTATCAGATATTTAACCACTTGAACCGTCAATACTCACTAAACTTGACCTTTCACTGTACTTAGTCTGCACTTTTTCCCCTCTTTACCAAAGCTATTTTTGGCTAAAGTTCTCAGAATATGCACACTAGGGTTCAAGTGGTTAATATATCTATCACTCAAAGATTTGGAGGTCCCCCTGTAGTAACTCTGAGGACCCCCTAGGGGTCCCGGACCCCCTGTTGAAGACCCCTGGTATAGACTGTATCTGCACATTTCTAATGTGACAATTTAAGGACTTTTTAATACCTCTAAAATGACAAATTTTTGGTCCTTGAAAGCAAAACAGGTTGAGCATCAATCAGTGTGTTGTGTGTCTTGTTGTTTTCTAGTTCCTTGACCTTGAACAAGAAGCCCCCAGACGTCACCAAGGCCCGGAAGCTGAAGACGGAGAATATCATCAAAGTAGACGATCACGACTTCACCATGAGGCCTGCGTTCGGAGGCAAGTTTAGGACCTTCCAGTGCTGTGTCACACACACACGCACGCACGCACGCACACACACACACACACACACACACACACACACACACACACACACACACACACACACACACACACACACACACACACACACACACACACACACACACACACACACACACACACACGCATGCCCGCATGCCCGCATACACACACACAATAGGGATGGGACAATATGAAGATTTCATGTCACGATTATTGTGACCAAAGATTTACGATATTTTCGCGACAATTAAAATACCCCCACCAATATCCATTTTCCTGGGGCGGAACATTTGCCCCCAAAATAGCTGATCTACAAGCTCACGGCGCGTAGCAACGCGACACTTAGTCGGCTTGTAGATCGGCTATTTTCTTGGCTAACAGATTTGGTAGAGAGTGAAAAAAAGACTGTATCAAGTACATTATTTCCAAGTCCGTTTTACCAACTATAGAGGGTTTAAATGGTAGCTCGGCAAACAAAAGGTGAATTCACCCTTTCTCAAGTCCCGCCCATTGTCCTGCCCCTCTCCACACGTATTGGTTGCTGTGTCTTGGTGGGACATATAGTGGGACATTCCATCCACTGCCATGTTAATTCAGTTGCTTCATATTGTTATTCTGTGTGCTCAATTCTAATTTCAAACATTGTTTCAGTCAATTGGGGCTGCTCAGTGACAGCATAGTGAATCAGCATGTTTTCAAATGTTTTTATTTCTCCAAAAATTATGTTTTAGCTAATTCAACATCAAAAAGGCGGAACCAGGGCGGGACAAGGCAGATAGAGCCTGCTGGTTGGTCAGTCAGGGACCAACCAGGAGGCTAACAAAGGATGAAATGATCCCAGATTACCAGTGCATGACGGAGGATAACACACACAGAGCTTTGCATTATTCATAGCGAAACGTACCCGTGGTCATGTCTTTACGTCTCTACAACATTTCACACCTATATCGTTTATATCGTCGCTGTCGGGTGAAAACCTTGTATGTCCAAAACCGTTTTGCATTTATCATTTTAAAAACGATTTAAACTGGTGAAAACAGCCGATCTACAAGCACACAACGCCTCGCGCCGCGAGGCGTTGTGTGCTTGTAGATCTGCTGTTTTCACTACTTTTGTGCGACGGCCTTGCATGATGAAGCAGGGCTTTACTTTGCGAAAGAACGTACACATTTGAAACCTGGAGATACGAGGTTTCCTCCCGACAACGACGATATGGAACTTCAAGGAAAAGGCCCGAATCGGAGGAAGGAATGATGAAAGCGGGCAAGGGGGAGCAGGGAATGAATTAAATCCCGGGTCGCTCGTCTCGAGCCGAATGGAGAACGTCAGAACCTGCACTCGCTCGCTCCAGACAGAAAGCCAATTGCTGGGCGAGCGTGTTGGCACTTATTTCACCAGGCCCCCAAGACACGACCAATTAGTTTATTCTGATGTCCGGGGAACCGGAGAGAGTACAGGACGGGTAATATTAGAATCCAACCTCGTCGTGGCCCTCTCTCCCGGAATTGGAAAAAAAGATCTCTTATGATTCTCAAGCTACGTTGAAGGGTTAGAAACGACGTACGTGTCTTGTTTGATTACCCCATTTTAGGCCTAGAATTATTGAATGCTTTAACCAGTGAAAAATTGCAGATGTACAAGCTCACAGCGCGGCACCGAGTGCCGCGCTGCGAGCTTGTAGATCTGCTATTTTTGAAAAAGTCGTGAAAATGTGTGGAAATCTTTGAATATGTGTATTTTCAAAGCGAACGTTTGTAAATCAAATTTTGCTACTGGGTGGTCCCTGGAACTAAATATTTTGAGATGGGGGTCCGTGGCCAAATACATATCATTTCGGGGGTCCTTGACATGAAAAGGTTTGAGAACCACTGACATGGTAGTCTCTCAAGAACAGACTAACTGAGCTCCAGTTAAGTGAAAAGGACCTTTTCTTTGACGATGGCTGGCCAGATTGCTGACATAGAAACATAGGGTTTTCAAAACATCTTAGAAGGATTCAAAAGACACTTATAGAATTGGGTCAAAATTCAAATTTCCTCAATTTTTCAAAAATAGCAGATCTACAAGCTTGCAGCGCGGCACTCGGTGCCGCGCTGTGAGCTTGTATATCTGCTATTTTTCAATAGTTAAAGCACAAAACAATGATACACAATAATCTGTACCCGTTCTAAATGGATTAAGGAAACAAATGTCTCCAGGCTCCAGCTTCGCAAAGGACATACCGTACAAGCTTGGGGTTTGTTATTTTCTCCCCAGATTAATATCTTTGGCACTGCGCGGTGCACGACACCGAAAGGTTTCTCTTTCGGGTAATAGTCTGTGCAAACGAGTTCATTTTTCGAGACGAGCCAAAGACACCGCAGTTCAAAAAGACGCCTGGTACCCAATGAAGTCTCGGAACGATCTCTCTCATGGCACCCTAGAGAAATCTGAGGGTCTCGTCTGTGTCGTCTTTCGTGGTCGGCGGAGTTGAAGATGAAACACGGGCATCGCGTGGTGTCTTTGTTTGGCACACTTTAAAACTTTAAAAGATTTTTTCCCCCCAGCTCGAACCGAACCCTGCACAGTATGATCCGTGCAAAAAACAAATAAGTACTAATGAGTATTATGGCTTCGCTAAGATAAACCCACATCCGCACTCTTCTTTTTCACTGATGTTTCTTCTTCAGTTTTCGTTGCGGCGAGCAGCTGAGGAATGCATTTATTTCTTATTTTTTATAAAGTCTTCATCTGTCAGGGTTCTTGCTACTTCGGGGGTTGGAAACAGGGGTGTCGCACCAAGTTCTGGGCCCTGGGTACAAGGATTCACTGCGGGCCCCCCATGAATGCATGTTTCTATTGTGTGCTTTAACTATTGAAAAATAGCAGATATACAAGCTCACAAGCTTGTATTTGGCCAAAATGACATGTATTTGGCCACGGACCCCATCTCAAAAGTTCCAGGGACCCGCCCAGTGCCGGATTTATATGACATGAGGCCCCTGGGCAAGGGGAAATAAAGAGGCCCTTGTGCGCGCGCGAAGTACCGCACACGCGAAGTACCGCACACGCGAAGTACCGGATACATAGAGTGGGCGGGCTTTAGACTGCACTAAGCTTTCAGAGCAACTACATGCAGTGCGGCGAGCAGAGCAGAAGCTCTCAATGTTATTACCATAATAAAACAAAATGCACAGTAACTAAACACAAATATCACTTTATTTGGATAGCAATACTTTAAAATGTCATCATTAACTCATTCAGGGTCTTTTCAAAATGGCTTCCAAGTTCCACACCGCCTCCCTCTCCATAGACTTCCATGTAATTAATAGTGCACGGATCATGCACCCCCATGCCTAGATCATGCACCACATGTGTGCACACTGTTCACAGCTTTCAAACAAAAAAATCCGAATGGAAATCCGTTCAGGCATTCATGAGCTAGCAGCCATTATGTTTTCTTGAAATGTAAACAAACGTGGCTGCCATGTTTGAAAGATGGGGTTGGTATGGGGGTTAAACATGGAATTTCGCGATCATGCCTACTACATTTTTTGGGGTCCAAAAAATATTTTTTGAAAAAAAAAAATTTCTTTTTTTTTTTTTTTTTTTTTGGAGGCCCCCCACCCCCCTGAGGCCCCTGGGCACGTGCCCACCCTTGCCCAATGGTAAATCCGGCCCTGGACCCGCCCCAGAAGCAAAATTTGAGTTACAAACGTTCGCTTAAAAAATCGACAATCTACAAGCTCACAGCGCGGCACTCGATGCCGCGCTGTGAGCTTGTATATCTGCTATTTTTTTCAATAGCTAGTATAAAAGAATTCCAGGCCCCTCCACCTTGGGCCCTAGTAACCCTGTCCCACTTTCCCCCCCCTTGTGACGCCCCTGGTTGGAAAGGTAGAGCTCCTTGCAGAGAAAGTCTCAGTGGAAACCACAACTATAAATAGCTTAAAGTGCAATCCACGCTCACGCTCACGCTCATGCACGCGCACAACCACACACACACACACACACACACACACACACACACACACACACACACACACACACACACACACACACACACACACACACACACACACACACACACACACACACAGGTTTGCAATTGCTACTTTGTGGGGACATTACACATAGTCTACTATCTTTGTGGGGACATTCCATTCATTTTTAACCCTAACCCTAACCCCAACCCTAACCCTAAACACCTTGTGGGGACCTATTAATTTGTCCCCACTTGTTTTTTTCCTCCGATTGTACTATCTTTGTGGGGACATGAGGTCCCCACAAAGTAGTAATTCCCTGTCCACACAGACACACACACACACACACACACACACACACACACACACACACACACACACACACACACACACACACACACACACACACACACACACTCATACCAGTGTTGTTTTTGACTGCAGATTTTGATTTAGTTTTAGTCATTGTCTTTTGAATAAAATGTCATTTAGTTTTAGTCATAATTTAGTCACCTGAAAAGTTTTAGTCTTAGTCTAATTTTAGTCTAGACTAAATATCCTAAGATTTTAGGCGACTAAATCTACAGTTGATTTAGTCGACTGAAATGTATTTTGGCAGGCCTTGATGGCATCGTAATGACTGGTTTTACACTTGGTTGTGTGCTGAAAATAGCCGATCTACAAGCTCACAACGCGTCGCAGCGCGACGCGTTGTGAGCTTGTAGATCGGCTATTTTCAGCATGCAACACCTGAGAGCAACCAAACATAGAATGACTCTCTTCTCCACTAGTCCCTCTCTAACCTTTTAATCTAGTTTTTATTTTGTTGACGAAATTGTCAATATATTTAGTCTTAGTTTTAGTCATCACAGCTTAATTTTTATTTTTTTTTTATTTAGTTTTCGTCAGTGAAAAAAACGCAGTCGACAAAAAAATGTCGTCATAGTTTTAGTCAAAGGAAACAGCATACACACACAAAGCCTGTTGAGGATGCGTGTCTAGACATCATATTAACGACGGAGCGGACACCAAAGCCCACTCTCTCCGCGACGAATTACCGACAATAACCTCATCCGCACCAGGGGAGACGCAGGCATTTATTAACGCGCCAAACACCCCCAGAGCGGTGGGGTCTTTTCAAGTTCAGACGTTGTGGGGAAGACTAACCCCCCAGCCCCCCTCATGCAGGCACGTGCACACATAGACATCAAAGGGGGCTTGATCCCCCTGCCCTTTTATCCGTCTGTAAAAAGTGCCCTCTCTCCAGACCATGAATACAGTTTTTACTTTGGTGAAAGAAATGCAAATGCCCCCTCTTTCCATGCCATACCTGAAGGCAGCATTCAAGAGAATTGTCTTGTCCAAAGTAACTCTCCTGAACTTGAATGCAGCATCTTATGTTGAAAGAATTGTCCTCTCCGTGTAGAAATCCATGCCACATAGGCCTACGGCCCTACGCCACATCTCCAGTATTCACTTGGATTATGCTTAGTTCAGTGTGGTATCAAGCATCGAAAATAGCCGACCGTCTGCTGTTTTTCGATGTTTCCACCAAAAGGCCCTTTTAGAAATGTCAGCCCCTGCCTCTCTAACATTCTCTGCACGTCCCTGCCCCCATGTGATTTGCTGTATGTGGTGAAAAGGACACAGCTTCTTTGAGACTCAGAAAAGTGTTAACTTGCGTCCACGGGGGAAGCCTGACCTTGTGGGTTCAGCCTAGCATGTCGTCACTGTCGGGGCAGAAGCCTCGTATCTCCAAGTTTCAAATGTGTGTGTTTTTTTACACACCCTGCTACAAGGCTGTCGCACAAAACTAGTTTTTCAATTTTAAAATACTGGCTCATCCCTATCAGTGATTGGGTGTGGTAGAACTCTGTGTGTATTTAGCTGTGCTGCTACTACCTGTCAGCAGATGCCTGAAGAAGGTCTTTGACCGAAACGTTGCATTAAATAAAAAGAGTTTTTTTGGCAAGTTGAAGATGGTGTACTTCTTGTGCATGTTTGAAATGATGTTGACCCCCGCCTACGCACCCATCGCTAAGCTTTGATTAGGTGTGCATAAGACTCTGTTGCCAAAATGATAAATACAAAATGAACGGTTTTGGACATGCAAGGTTTTCTGCCCGACAACGACGATATTATTATGCAGGCGACGTCCGATCCTGGATGCCGTTGTCCAGTGATCCATGTCCAAGATGTCCAAAGTGTTTTATCAACACCACAGGGGTGCGTGTGCGTGTGTGTGGGCCCGAGTGAGCGTGTGAGTGCATGCGTACACTAAGCGTACATTTTGTGTGCGTGTGTAATTACAGTATGGCCAAATGTCCCTAAATGTAGACTTACAGGCTTTACAATTAGGAAACAATTCAGCTTAGGGTCAGGAGGATTTCACATTTTGGAGGTTGTGTCTGGTTCATACTTGACTTAAATAGCAGATCTACAAGCTCAGTCGTGAGCTTATACAGTAGATCCCTGTTTCCAGCTTTAGGGGTTATACAATGGTAAAAAAAAAAATGTTATTAAAAAAAAGACATAGGGTAATATGACAAACGACATGACATCATAGAACCGACGTCAGTCCTTGCAAGTACAGTAACACTAGTATTGTGTGTGTGTGTGTGTGTGTGTGTGTGTGTGTGTGCGTGCGTGCGCACGCGTGTGTGTGTGTGTGCGCACGTGTAAGCGTGTGTGTGCGCATGAGAGAGTGGTGGCGGTGGTGTGTGTGTGTGTGTGTGTGTGTGTGTGTGTGTGTGTGTGTGTGTGTGTGTGTGTGTGTGTGTGTGTGTGTGTGTGTTATTGCTCTTAATCCGGGGCAAGATAACACATTAAGCACATTGCTAATCCACGCAGAAGGGGAGAGAGAGAGAGAGAGAGAGAGAGAGAGAGAGAGAGAGAGAGAGAGAGAGAGAGGATCATGATGCATGGAAGCGGCGGTGCGGCCGGACCAACGGAGCCTTGTGCTTTTTATAAAACGCAGCCCAGGCTTTAAGCCCCCGTATCAGGCAGGGTTATGGATTTCATACGCAGAGTTCACAAGGTCAGAGGTGGGAGGGAAGGGGGGGCGTCCAGCCTATTACATTCATCCATCCATGTCCCAGCGTCTGATGGCGAGCCAGCTAGCCCAGCGCCCGCCGCTGGACTCTTGAGAAAGCCATTAGTGCAAGGGTCTTCAACAGGGGGTCCGGGACTCCTAGGGGTTCCCCAGAGTTACTACAGGGGGTCCTTCAAATCTTTGAGTGATAGAAACTTTCATCTTCTGTTTTATATTAACCACTTGAACCCTAGCGTCCATATTCTGGGAACTTTAGCCAAAAATCTACAATCTACAAACTCACAACGGCGTTGTGAGCTTGTATATTGGCTATTTTCGGCAAAGAGGTTTGGTGTAGAGGGGAAAAAGAGCTGATTAAGTACAGAGTGAAAGGTCAAGTATTGACAGTTCAAGTGGTTAAATATCTGAAAACACAAATTGACATGAATGCAAAATACACTGATGATTGTGCTGTCAAACAATGACACAGTACGGAATCTATGAACAGGTTGTGGGGGTCCCTGCTTCATCTCTCTCTCAACTGAGGGGTCCTTGGGCTGCACCCCTGGACTAAAGGATCGACCTGTCAATGCTCTCCATTCAACTGTAAAGACTAAAGGCTACGGGAGGGGCATCTTTGGACGGCTGCGGCGTGAGGCGTTTTAGAGGATAGGAAAACCGTTGAATCGTTGGGCTTAAGGAGCTCATGGGAGGGATTTCTCTTTTAGATCCCATCCACCGAGGGCCATTGATTCCTCGGTATTACAGAATCGTACAGCCATTTAACGTTGATGCCGCCTCTGGAGAGGTTTTTATTCCATATGAAAGCCTACGGATTGTAAATTAAACCCATAAGACCGGGATTTTTTTTATACTGTTGAAAAATAGCAGATATACAAGCTCACAGCGCGGCACCGAGTGCCGCGCTGCAAGCTTGTAGATCTGCTATTTAAAAAAATATATATTTTTTCTTTTGCGAATCTATGAATGTATCCCTTTGAAAGCAAACATTTTTTAACTCAAATATTTGCTTCTGGGGGGTCCCTGGAACAACATATTTTGAGATGGGGGTCCGCGGCCAAATACATGTAATTTTGGGGGTCCTTGACATGATGTTTGAGAAACACTGATTCAGAAGAAGGATTTAGAAGACACTTATAGAATCGGGACAAAATATTAAAATAAAGACTAGCACACATTTTCACAATTTAACAAAGAAATTGCAGATATACAAGCTCACTTGTGTGGCACTCTGTGCTATTTTTCAATAGTTAAAGCATAAAACAATGTTAAAGTGGTTAAAATCAAAAGAGATAAAGACACTTTCCCGGCCTTAATGGGTTAAACCGTTTTCGATATATGTGTCCGTCCGCCCCCCCCCCCCCCCCCCCCCTCCCCGCAGGCTCATAATACTAGCGTGTCATCATATCCCACCAAACGTATCTGAGCTGCGATTGTTGCTGCCATTAGTTTGATGTTGGAACAATAGAGATTATAAATTTACTTGATTGTTATTCAAGTGAAACGGCAGGAATTATATAATCCATTGATTTGGGGCTGACCACCGCTTGCAACGTTTACTGTACGAATTAAACTCAGCATATATTATTGCGACCGTTAGGTGGCAGTTACTATCAAAACCTCCACCTGCTGTCAGTCAGTCAGTCAGTCTGTCACGTCACGTCACGCCACGTCACGTCACATCACGTCACGTCACGTCACGTCACGTCACACTTTTCCCCTTCTCATAGCTCCGTCACCGTTGCCCCTATCCATTCATGTCATCTGCAGTGGTATGTATAAAATAAAGCAGAACAACAGAAAACAACACATCTAAAGATAAAATAATAAGTAATAAGTAATAATGGCTTAGGAAAGAAAGAGTGCAAAAGGCAAAAGAGCAAAGAGAATGTAAAAAAGCATCCTCAGCTGTTCATGTGCATAAAGTTTGGTGTATTGTACAGCTAGCGATTCCTTTTGCCCTGGACCGTTCTCGTCTTTGACAGTTTGTTCATGTGCCTGATTGTCTGTGGGAAGAAGCTTTTTTGCAGTCTGTTGCCAGTAGCTTTGAGACTGCGTAGTCGTTTTCCATGCGGCAACATCTTGAACAGACTGTGTAGTGTGATCAAGTAGGCGGTGTTGATTTACTAAAAACACCAAAAGTTATATACGGACATCAGGGACGTGCTGGCCATTGGGAAAAGCGACAACTCCCGAACGGCCCGTTCATTCCCGGCCATTAGGAAAAAAATAAAAAATAAAATGTTGGAACTTCGTTCCATTTTGGGGGCTGGGCGGCCAACAAAGTAAATCGTCACTGTCGGGCAGAAACCTTGTATCTCCAAGTTTCAAATGTGTACATTTTTTCGCAAAGCAAAGCCCTGCTTCATCATACAAGGCCGTCGCACAAAAGTAGTGAAAACAGCAGATCTACAAGCACACAACGTCTCGCGGTCCGAGGCGTTGTGTGCTTGTAGATCGGCTGTTTTAACTAGTTTAATACATTTTTTAAATGATAAATACAAAACAAACGGTTTTGGACATACAAGGTTTCCACCCGACAACGACGAATGGCTTGTCTCTTATCATGATCTGAAATGGCAAATCTTTGAGTTGCAGCAGCGCTATAGAGAGAGATCTCTCTCTATATCTCTATCTCTATATAGGACCTCTCCAACTCTTTTTCCCGGGCTGAATCAGGGGCCCAGCACGTCCCTGACAGACATCAGTGACGTGCAGAGAATCTCTAAAAGGGCCTTTTAGTGAAAATATTGAAAATAGCCGACCTCCAAGCTCATTTTCAGTACCAGATACCACACTAAAATAAGCATAAAAAGGGCAACACTGGAGATGTGGCGTAAAGCATGGATGTCTACACAGAGAGGGCGATTCTTTCAACATAAGATGCTGCATTCAAGTTCAGGAGAGTTTGGACAAGGCAATTCTCTTGAACGCTGCCTTCAGGTATGGCATGGAAAGAGGGGGCATTTGCATTTCTTTCACCATAGTAAAAACTGCATTCATGGTCTGGAGAGGGCACTTTTTACAGACGGATAAAAGGGCAGGGGCTCAAGCCCCCTTTGATGTCTATGTGTGCACGTGCCTGACGGACATACTAAGAGGTTTTTGCCGGACAACTACGATAAAATATCTCCACTGGTGTACACCGATAAACTATGATTCTCTTTTGTCAGCGGGGGTTTACTGCTTATCAAAAATGCATCTGCCAACTCGGAATCCCCCTGACAGCATGCATCTCGTTTAGCGCTTATCCCCCCCCAGCCCCGACCAAAAGCTAACAGATATGCCAATCCCATGTGAGAGTGTGCGCGATATAGATAGCTCAAGGCAGCGTTAGAGTAATCATTACCACTGTTTTTATTTCTCTTTTTTGTGTTTTTTTTTTCTCTTTCACTCCCTAAAGCTTTAACCCGTTTAGAACGGGTACATATTTTGTGTATCATTATTTTATGCTTTAACTATTGAAAAATAGCAGATATACAAGCTCACAGCGCGGCACCGAGTGCCGCGCTGCGAGCTTGTAGATCTGCTATTTTTGAAAAATCGTGCAAATTTGAATTTTGACCCGATTCTATAAGTGTCTTTTGAATCCTTCTAAGATTTTCTGAAAAACCCCTATGTTTCTATGTCAGCAATCTGACCAGCCATCGTCAAAGAAAAGGTCCTTTTCACTTCAACTGGAGCTCAGTTAGTCTGTTCTTGAGAGACTACTATGTCAGTGGTTCTCAAACCTTTTCATGTGAAGGACCCCCAAAATTATATTTATCTGGCCACGGACCCCCATCTCAAAATAAATATTTAGTTCCAGGGACCACCCAGAAGCAAAATTTGAGTTACAAACTTTCGCTTTGAAAATACATGTATATATTCAAAGATTTGCACACATTTTCACGACTTTTTCAAAAATAGCAGATCTACAAGCTCGCAGCGCGGCACTCGGTGCCGCGCTGTGAGCTTGTATATCTGCTATTTTTCACTGGTTAAAGCATTCAATAATTCTAGGCCCTAAATGGGTTTTAAGCAGCACTCGCTCGCTCGCTGATGGATGCGGTTTTAGTAGCAAGCCAGCTGCCATCTGGAATATTGCCGGCTTAGTTTGTGGGAGGGCGGCCGGGCGCGGGCGGCTAGCTTAGCCTATAGCATATTTTTAGCTCTCTGGTGTTAGCCTAGCCCAGGGTTCCCCAATAGGCGGCCCGCGGGCCATTTGCGGCCCGCGGGGGGCTACTGTCTGGCCCACACCAACCCCAGTAATAATGGTGGTATAAGAGCAGCAACAACACTAGTATATCGTCGTTGTCGGGTGGAAATCTCGTATCTCCAAATGTGTACGTTCTTTCGCAAACCATACAAGGCCGTCGCACAAAAGTAGTGAAAACAGCAGATCTACAAGCACACAACGCCTCGCACCGCGAGGCGTTGTGTGCTTGTAGATCGGCTGTTTTCACTAGTTTAAATCATTTTTAAAATGATGAATTCAAAACGAACGGTTTTGGACATACAAGATTTTCACCCGACAACGACGAAAACTGTCGCTGGAGTAGTGGGAACGCCACCTCGGATTGGTACCCTAGACATAATTCGGCCCTTGGGGAAAACTAATTGGGGAACCCTGGCCTAGCCAATAGCCTCACCATAGCCCCTTTTCCACTGGCCCAATACCACACCACTCCACACCACACCGCCCACTTGTGCCAGGTTTTCCACAACAAGGACCTGGGTAGAGTGGTGTGAAAGTGGTACTAAACATGGTACTAAAAAGTATCCCATCTAGAGTAGATCTGAGCTAGGCCAAACAGGGCCAAACACTTCATAATGACTTTGGCTTTTCATTTAGTCCACCAGGATATAGTTGTAAAGGCTCTTTTCCACCGGCAGCGATAACGATGACGATAACGATTTAAAAAAGTGGGTTTTCAATTGAAGTGGATCAGCAGCATCCACCAAACACCGATAAAGACAACGCTAGCCGACAACTACATCGTTAGGATCAACAACGATGTGGTTAAGATCACAGTGATATGGAACTGGGTCTCTGACAAACAGCTCGAGGTGCGCTCTGAGCGAGCGGCTGTTAATTAGCGCCTCTTCACATTGATGTCCGATAACTTTATCGGACATCAATGTGAAGGCATAATTATCGCTGTGATATTTTATGGCTATCGTCATCGCTGCCGGTGGAAAAGGGCCTTAATACATGATAATAGATTCTATCGTGTTATAACCACTATTATAATCTATTATAGTGTATTATAATTATCATAGTAATACATTAATACTTTATAGTGTATTATAATCACAGTTATAATCCATTATAGTGTATTATAACTTAGGATAGTTGTAATACAAATGTATATAATCACAGTTAAAAGGGTCAATTTGTTTCTTACCGATAGGGGTACTTTTGTGTAATGGAAAATGTAGATATGTTTATGTGGTGCGGTGTGGTGTGGTGTAGTGTGGTGTGGTGTGGTGCTAAAGCAGCAGTCGAAAAGGGGCTTATGCAGCGAGCTTCCCTCACCCCACCCCACCCCAGCCCACCACACCGCCCTCAGTGATGGTGAGCAGATTAAAACCGGCAGAGGTTCCCCTCCTATTTACTGCTCAGATTAGGCGGCACATGCGTCCCCGTCAATCTGGCGTGTGGCCGGACAGCTGTTGTCGCAAGTGACACTATGTACTGTTACTCCAAAATGGAGTAGTAGTACAGTAGTACTCACCGCTTGAAGCCATTCAGACAGAGGCCTTCTATGAAACATTGGCCATCAGTCAACTATATGTTTATCTATGCTGCACTGCACACGGGGCTGCGGTTCCGATCCGACCCAATCGCCGCCCTAGGCAAGCTTTCTCGGATGCGTCCCGTCTCGCTCCTGCAATTGTTTGAAAAGGGACATTCTGCACAATGAGCACTTTAACGTTTGGTAATGATTCTCCTTCATACTAAAATACACCTTTTTAATGCCAGCAGTTCACACATAAGATGGTTCTTAACCCATTAACCCATTTAGGCCTAGAATTATTGAATGCTTTAACCAGTGAAAAATAGCAGATATACAAGCTCACAGCACGGCACAGAGTGCCGCGCTGCAAGCTTGTAGATCTGCTATTTTTGAAAAAGTCGTAAAAATTTGTGCAAATCTTGGAACATATGTAACTCAAATTTTGCTTCTGGGGGGTCCCTGGAACTAGATATTTTGAGATGGGGGTCCGCGGCCAAATAAATATCATTTTGGGGGTCCTTCACATGAAAAGGTTTGAGAACCACTGACATAGTAGTCTCTGAAGAACAGACTAACTGAGTTCTCCAGTTAAGTGAAAAGGACCTGAGCTTGTATATCTAAATGGGTTAAAACCCATGTGGGCGACCTAGGCCCATGTGGGCCTAGGTCGCCCACATGGAAGCGCCGGCCCTGCACCGCACCAGATTTGCGGTGACATCGCGTGAATCCACTGCGCGTGAAGAAATCCTCCTGACACGTTCGTGTTTGGCATCAGTAGGCCTGTGTCTTGCAACATGTGATCTCAAAAGTTGCCGACCGCTCCATGAAATGAGTAATCTCCTTATTTCGCTTGTTGAACTGATCGGGGAGACATTTATTTTTGGGGGAATCAATCAACAGCTTACCAGCTCAAACAGCTTGTATACATAACGCCACTGTCGGGCAGAACCCTTGTAAGCAAGTTTCAAATTTGTATTTTTTTTTTTTTTTTTTGCAAAGTAAAGCCCTGCTTTATCATACAAGGCCGTCGCACAAAAGTAGTGAAAACAGCCGATCTACAAGCACACAACGCCTCGCACCGCGAGGCGTTGTGTGCTTGTAGATCGGCTGTTTTCACTAGTTTAAATTATTTTTAAAATGATAAATACAAAACCAACGGTTTTTGACAACGACGATAAGTAAGTAAGTAAGACATGCCGAGCCATGAGGCCCACATGGCAGGAGCTCTATCTCCTGTTTCTGTAGCGTGAGGCAGCTTGATGTACAAGTACCCTCCCTGGACATGACGCTAGTATGTCACAGGGACCTACCCCCCAATCCAACCCTTGATGCTGAGTGCCAAGCAGGGAGGCACTTGGTCCCATATTTCAGAGATTTTGGTATGACTCGGCTGGGAATCGAACCTCGACCCCCCAGTCTCAGGGCGGCCACTCTTAACCACAAGGCCACTAAGCTGGTTGTATACATACAGTAGGCCTCTATACTGTTATACAGGTTGTTAATCACCTGTGGTTCTCAACTTTTTCAGGCCGCGACCCCCCCCCCCCCCCAAATATTTGGAACTGGGGACCCCCCATCCTGACAAGCACTTCGTAAGAGTTGAGGCATTACATTTAGTTTGACTCTGTTCCACAAACAAATACTGTGAAAATAGCAAATCTACAAGCTCACAACACCTTTAAAAAAACATGTGGGGACCCCCCTGGAGGGCCTAACCCACAGGTTGAGAACCCCTGCTCCAGACTTAGTAAACTCAACCTGAGTTGTCTCTGCACTTCTGCCCAGTCTAATCCAAATGTCCCAAACTAGCAGATCTACCAGCTGATCTTGAAGATCGGCTATTTTTTTTCCCTTCTAAAACTGTTACTTTTCAGGAGTCGAATTCAAAAGAGACAAACGTAGCAGATCTCCAAACCCCGACCCCCAGTTTGGGAACCACTGGTCTAGACTGCTATCCTCGCGAAGCCGCACTGACCCAGACGCTGTTGTTGTTTCTTTTCTTTTCTTTTCTTTTCTGTTATTGAACGTTGAACAGTAGGCAGCCACGTCTTTAGGCCCACAATTTAGGAACGAAAGCCCTTGGCTCTAATCGATTCACTGTGCTCTCCCGCAGAGGAGGCGGAATTGCTTTGAGATCACAGTGTGACCAAAACGACACTCGACGCTGTCTGAACTCTGTCTGGAGATGAGTGTCCCGCCAGGACTGGACAGCTTCTCTCTCCACTCGGCTGCGGCTGAATCTGTAACGCTGCACTCATAAACTGATTACATTATGGCTGGAGAACCGCTGTTCTAAAGCCTACGAGTTTTCTGAAAATAAATAACGTATGTTACCGTGTGGCTGAAATGACACGGATGCTTTCCTGGTTTTAACCCATTTAGATATACAAGCTCAGGTCCTTTTCACTTCTGTTCTTCAGAGACTACTATGTCAGTGGTTCTCAAACCTTTTCATGTGAAGGACCCCCAAAATGATATTTATTTGGCCACGGACCCCCATCTCAAAATATCTAGTTCCAGGGACTCCCCAGAAGCAAAATTTGAGTTACATATATTCCAAGATTTGCACAAATTTTTACGACTTTTTCAAAAATAGCAGATCTACAAGCTTGCAGCGCGGCACTCTGTGCCGTGCTGTGAGCTTGTATATCTGCTATTTTTCACTGGTTAAAGCATTCAATAATTCTAGGCCTAAATGGGTTAATGGGTTAAGAACCATCTTATGTGTGAACTGCTGGCATTAAAAAGGTGTATTTTAGTATGAAGGAGAATCATTACCAAACGTTAAAGTGCTCATTGTGCAGAATGTCCCTTTTCACAAGCTCAAAGTGGCTCAAAATAGCCGATCGGAAAGCTTGCGAATTTTCAAATGGACGAAATGTACAGTAGGCCTATATAAGAAGGGGTTAGTGTGTTTTGTAATAATAATCAAAAATCTACAAAGCAACTCGTAACTAAAGCTTTCATATAATTGTAAAGTGCAATATTTTCCCCTGAGATGTAGTGGGGTAAAAGTACTACTGAAAGTAAAAGTACCTGAGTACATGTAATAAAACAGTGGTGTATAGTAACTATTTGTGCGTCAAGGCGATCGTGAACAGAGCTCAACTCTTCTTTTGAAACTGCTAATGCTGTCCTTACAAGTTACAGTTTGCAAACTCATTATAGAAGAGGTGACTCCAACAGACGTCTGGTTTGGACAAGCTTTTTTCCTAACTGCTTTTTCATTCTGATGCGATTTCAATGTTTTTTGGAGGGGGTCTGGCCAGTTACTGAATGAAATGAGTGACCCGTCAAGATAATGGGGTCAGATGCAGTTTTAAGCTGCCCTTTAGTTTTACACCCCTAAGGCCTATATAGGCCTAAATGTAATTATACAAAAAGAATGTCGGCTATTCTCTCTTTGTGCAACGCTCTCTCAAAGAAACTGTCCGCTTGAAATCACATCCGCTTACCTTTAGGCACGCAGTCATTAAATGAAACCCAATGGAGTTGAAAAGAAAAACAAAATACGTGGTGGAGATTTCTTTCAAAGTTATTGAAAATCTGTCGACTAAAATCAATTCTGTCTGGTGTCTGAGAGTAATTATAGATAACAAAAACAACACTGTTGAGAGGCTTTTGTCTGCACACGAGTGCCACCTTAAAGTTTTGGGTTATTGATAGCCGCAAGAGGAGAGGAAATGTGAGAGGTCTTTGGTTTCAGCTCCACCCAGCTGATGGCCTAGAATTATTGAACCAGTGAAAAATAGCAGATATACAAGCTCACAGCGCGGCACCGAGTGCCGCGCTGCGAGCTTGTAGGTCTGCTATTTTTGAAAAAGTCGTGAAAATGTGTGCAAATCTTTGAATATATGTATTTTCAAAGCAAACGTTTGTAACTCAAATTTTGCTTCTGGGTGGTCCCTGGAACTAAATATTTTGAGATGCACGTCCGTGGTCAAATACATATCATTTTGGGGGTCCTTCACATGAAAAGGTTTGAGAACCACTGACATAGTAGTCTCTCAAGAACAGACTAACTGAGCTCCAGTTAAGTGAAAAGGACCTTGTCTTTGACGATGGCTGGCCACATTGCTGACATAGAAACATAGGTTTTTCAAAAAATCTTAGAAGGATTCAAAAGACACTTATAGAATCGGGTCAAATTTCTAATATTCACGATTTTTCGAAAATAGCAGATCTACAAGCTCACAGCGCGGCACTCGGTGCCGCGCTGTGAGCTTGTATATCTGCTATTTTTCAATAGTTAAAGCATAAAACAATGATACACAATAATGTGTACCCGTTCTAAGTGGGTTAACCCACTGGAACCGGGAAAGCATCTGTGTCATAAGTAAACAGGGGTTTCCGTACAGTGGTTCTCAAAAATAGCAGATGTACAAGCTCGCAGCGCGGCACGACGAGCTTGCACGTCTGCTATTTTTGAAAATATTTGAAAAAAAATATCGAAAACGTTTGGAGAACTTGTATTTGTAGCGGTTTTTGTAAGACAAAACTTCTCCTGTCATAAAACCTTTCCAGATAGGGGTCCTTCACAGGAAAAAGTTTGAGAACCAATCTTTTAGAAGGCATTTTTAGGGCGGATTCACACTGCGGTCTCGGGTGCGTTCTCGAGGCTGCGTGGCCGATGTTTTGATAGTGTGAAGCCTGCGTACTGTCCTCAGAAACGTCGGCCCCGAGACCACCTCCGGAGGTAGTCTAGAGCAGGGGTTTTCAAAGTGGGTGACGGGGCACCCTGGGGTGCCGCGACGGCAGTCCAGGGGTGCTGCAAGATAATTTGATAATATTTGGAATTTATTAGAACACAATATTTAGTATCATTTTAAACTTGAAGTAAAACGTTATTTTCAGTCAGTTGTAACCAAAATGGCTATTATCTCAACGTTTTCCTTGCAACATAATCACTAAAATATCGTCTCTGTCGAGTTTCAAATGTGTACGTCTTTTGTTAAAGCAAAGCCCTGCTTCATCATAAAAGACTGTCGCACAAAACTAGTGAAAACAGCCGATCTACAAGCACACAACGATGCGAGGCGTTGTGTGCTTGTAGATCTGCTGTTTTCACTAGTTTAGTACATTTTAGAGATGATAAATACAAAACGAACGGTTTGGACCGTCGTTTATGGGTTTCCACCCGACAACGACGATATGCTATAAATATAAGTTGCTGGGAGGGAAAATTATAATGTAGGGGTGCCTCAGATTAAAAAAATATTCATGGGGTGCCCTGAGACAAAAACGTTTGGGAACCCCTGGTCTGGAGTCCGCATGATGGGTCCTTGAGAACGGTGCGCTGCAATGTGAAGCTACCGTTCCATAAACCAAGGAAGTGGTGACGGTCAGCTAGGATGAAAATAACAAGGATTGGTCCGCAACGTCACTATTAAGATACCAAGGACACACCAGTGACGTTACTGTTATGCGATGATTACAGATGGCGTTACATTGTGATGTTTCAAAGACAGCCAAAGACACTGCTTTGGTTGTGTATTGTTGCTCTGTTATTGTTACAACTCAAGATAACGTCAGGGACACTGTAAAACTTTAATATTCGCTCTAAATTCTGACAAGATACTCTTCGTCTGTGACATGACGTTTTATATCTCCCAAAGCCTCATAGTCAACAGCGCCCCCGGGAGGCACACAAATACAATTACTGTTGAATGAAGTGTACTCCAGGGAGTCCAGGCACAGAAGAATATTGGCCAATGTGAATGCTGGTCAGCGGGGACCAGGCAACTGTTTACGGGAACAGCTCAAATCAATCGGACTGCAGTTTGAATCCGCCCTTAGAATCAGCCTCAGACAGGTCTTAAAACGGTTAAGTGCAGTTTCAAAGAAAAGTTGGAATAGTGAGAATGCAAATAACAGAGAAAGGAAAGAATTCAAATAACAGTGCAGAATGTCCCATTTCGCAAGTTCAAACGTCTGCAATATCTTTGGAAAATAGCCGATCTACATGCAATCAACACATACGTACGTACATACATAGCTCTCAATGCGTCGCGTCACAATGCATTTTGAGCTTGTAGATCTGCTATTTTCAAATGGCCGAAATATACAAAGTGAACAAATGGATAATGTAGGCCTATGTTTTGTAATAGTAGTAGTAAAAGCAACTAGTAACTAGTGGAGTAAAAGTACAATATTTGGATCTGAGGTAGAAGTAAAAGTATTGGAAATTGAAGTACTCCAGTAAAGTAAAAAAAAAAAAAAAATCGTATTAAAGGGAACAGGGAGCAGTGGAAGGCCCTCTCTCCACACACACACCCATTGTAACTTCAAACTCCATTTTAACCATGATAGATTCATTAAAAACACCCATTATTTTTTAACTCATACTACCCTCCTAATACGTGAGCAGGCCGTGTTTTTTCGATAACTTTTTTCATTTATTTTTAATAATTATTTGGGAAAATGGAAAAAATGAAATACAAGCAAATAATTATTAAAAATAAATGAAAAAAGTTATCGAAAAAACACGGCCTGCTCACATATTAGGAGGGTAGTATGAGTCACCAGAAAAAATAATGGGTGTTTTTAATGAATTTATCATGGTTAAAATGAAGTTTGAAGTTACAATGGGTGTGTGTGGGGAGAGGCCCTGGGCCTGGAGGGCCTGGTAACATTTACATAAAATATCTAAATATTCAATCAAGCTAATTAAAAACTGTTCAGGGTGTTCATAAAAGCCTGATTAGATGATAAAATTACGATACGTTTTTTTTAAAAAGTGAAATATCCCTTTAAGTACAGTAAGTACTTGAATACATGCACTTAGTTACTTTACACAAGGGGTCTTCAACAGGGAGTCCGGGACCCCTAGGGGATCCTCAGAGTTACTACAGGGATCCTCGAAATCTTTTACCCTTTTTTATATTAACCACTTGAACCCTAGCGTCCATATTCTGAAAAATTTTAAGCCAAAAAAAGCAGATCTACAAGCTACAAGCTTTGAGCTTGTAGATCGTCTATTTTCGGCAAAAAAACACATTAACATGAATCCAAAATACACTGATGATTGTGCTGTCAAACGATGAAACTATAAGGAATCTATGAAAAGGTTGTGGGGGTCCCTGCTTCATCTCTCTCTCAACTAAGGGGTCCTTGGCCTGAAAACTTTGAAGATTCCTGTCTTAATGGGTTTACCAGGCTCACAGTGAGTTGTGTGCACATTAGGGTCTCATGTTCGGGATAGATTTATGGAAAGCTGAAAGTTATTATAATCCAGCAAATTAAAATATGAATGTTTAATATAATGTTTACCCAGACTCAGAGTGAGTTGTGGAGTGGTGAAGCCAGTGGTGCGCAAAGCATTCAACCTCTGTTGAATTGAATTCAATATTTTATATACTGGCATTTTAACAACAATTCAAACGCATTGCAAGGAGCTTGGTAGATGCTATTTTTAAAAATGTTGCCTTTTTATTTTATGCTAAACTTAAACAGTTTACAATTCAAAAAAATAAAGTATTTACTTATCAGAAATATTTTAATTACACATTTCCGTTTTGCAAATAGTCTTATTTCTTTTCTTACTGTTAATTAAACCGTAAGAAAAACAATTACCGGTAAATGAAGTTGGTTTTTCAGAACCTTTTGATACTTGCAATTATTAATATACTATTGAAAACTTCTCTTAAATCGGTGTATTTATCAACATGCAAGATCATTCAGCATAATTTGAGTAGCAAAGACCTAATAGAAAATATGAATAGTGATTCATATTACTAATTAGTAATAATTACTAATTATTACTATTTACCCCAAGGCATTTGGTTCATCTTGCCCCAAGGCCACCATTTTGACAAAACCTGGCTAGCTTATTGCTTCAGGCTGATTTTTAGCTAAATGATCCACATAGTTTCATAGATTAGAATATAACCAACATGCATGGTATATAAGTTTAGAGCTGGGTACATTTGCTTTAACATAAAAATCATTATTCCAGAAAAGTAAAAAGATAACTTCGACCAGCAAAAATATGCTTGCCACTTTTTTCCCCCCTCTAAAACATACTAGGAGGAATATTTTTTCTCTCCAAAAAAGTGTACAGAAAGAGTTAAAATTAGGTTTTTATGTGGCCACACCCAACCGTTCATTAGTATGCCTGGTTGTCATGGTGGGTGGTGACCCATCTGAAGTTAGCCACACCCATGTGTGTTGGGTGAATGGTAATTAGGGGAGGGGTTGATTCTATATCTGTGTTTTTGGACCGGCACTTTTGACTCACAAGGTGGCAGCCTCCAAATAGAAAGGGAATACATAATTGCTCATAACAACCACACTAGGGGGGTCTAATGAAGTACTGTCAACCTCCTAGACACATGAAAAACAGAAAAAGTACAAAACTATGGCACCACCTCTTTAAGGTCACATGACAACTCATGTGTATAGTTTTAAAGATACCTGTGGGTTCAGCTTACCCACAGGTTCATCTTACCCCGTTCTCCCCTATGTTGTGTAATCACAATATTACATGAGACGGTCGTGCCTTATCATGATTATTAGCACTTCAGCCCCGCCAATGGAACTCGCGTTCGGCTCGTTCCTGCAGTGAGGTTGGCGTGGCAATAATCATGATAATGAATGCACACCCTCTCGTGTAATATTGCTTAAACATACTTAAATATTTTCAAACAGAAAGATTTGGAGGAAAAAAAAGTATTTGTAGTTGAAATTTTGTGGAGGGAAAGTCATTAAAAAAACATCAAGTGAAATACAGACACGCCACTGGATAGCACATTAGTTCATACAGAATGTTCTGGAAAGTTTGCATCAAACCAGATGATTTCCATCAGCCGTAATTCAACTCAAAGTGTTATGAAGGTGTCATTGCTCTTAGGTGACCTTTGAGATACAGAACATTGTTCGTCTGATGTCGTCGCCTGCTTTCTAATTCTGGTGCGATTCAAAAGATCTTTTTGAAGGGGGGTCAGTCCGGGTACGGAATTCAATTAGCGCTGCGGTCAGATAACGCGTCAGATGCGGTTCTGGGCGCTGCCTGTTTAAAAAAACCTCAACCTTGCAGGACTCTTGTCTTGGTATCTTTTACGATTTAATGAGCAACTCAAGTGTGTGTGTACCTCGGCGGGGACGCAGTCAGCTGAGTCTGTCCAGCAGATAGTGCGTGATTAGATGGGTAACGGCTCGTCCCAACCAAACGTCCGTTGGAGTCACCTCTTCTATAATGAGTTTGCAAACTGTAACTTGTAAGGACGGCATTAGCAGTTTGAAAGGATAGGGTTGAGCTCTGTTCAAGTTCGCCTTGACGCACAAATAGTCACTATACACCACTGGCTGATTCCAATTTACTTTACCCCACTTTTATTTCTACCCCACTACATCTCAGGGGAAAATATTGTACTTTTACTGCACTGCAATAGTAGATTTTGATTATTATTATTACAGAACACACTAACCACTTCAACCCTATATACATTTCGGCCATTTGAAAATCTTGCAGATCTGCTATTATGAAATGATTTTTTAGACATTTTCAGCTTGTGAAACGGGACATTCTGCACAATGAGTACTTTTACTTTTGGTTATGATATTTTGATGCCGATACATTTGCACTTTTACTCAAGTAAATTTTTGAATACAGGACTTCTACTTGTAAGGGTGCCCTCACACCAAAATACCTATGAGAGTGGAATCCGCGTTCCGCCAATGCATTTCAATGAGAAGGGAGCGCTTTTTGCAGAAATCCTCTGCTGGCATGAAACCGCTTCACTCTCATTGAAATGCATTGGCGGAACGCGGATTCCACTCTCATAGGTATTTTGGTGTGAGGGCACCCTAACAGAGCATTTCTACATTGCAGTATCGATACTTGTACTTAAATAAAACAATTGAGAACGTCTTCCATAGTTGAAAGCAGCACAACAAAGTTTAATTTGCTGCACATAGACAGACATGTGTGCTACTCACTGTCAATGAGCTTTTAGAACAGTGAAAGAAAGAATAGAGAAGAAAGGAAACAATGAAATTAGTAAAATAACACTAGGCACACAGTCACACTAGGCACACACTGTGAGTTCGGCCATTTCCATACGGCGGAGTATAACACTGTAGGCGCCGTAAGTGATGAAGTAATCCGTAGTCTTCACTGAGATCGACTGCTATTTTACCCAGAAATAATCTGAATGGGATGGATCAGGATTTGAGTTGAGTGAAAGTAAGCTGGTTTAATGATGACAACTTGGTCAACTTGTACGTCTGGTTGTACAGCAGTTCCGGGAGATTTGGGCCAAACGATACTGCCCATATATGGAGATCCCTGATGTCATTAATATCATCCCAGCTCAGCAGAAGGATATGGCTGACCTATTCTGACATCACAATTATATGGAATCTATGAAAAGGCTGTGGGGGTCCCTGCTTCTCTCTCTCAACCAAGGGGTCCTTGGCCTAAAAACGTTGAAGACCCCTGAGCTACAGTATAACTACTGTATGATCTGACCTGAGTGTTATTGTACTTCTCCCCATGCTATCATGTACACCCATTTAGACCTGGATCGCATTATTACGCATTATTACTTTGACCATTATTGTATGCTTTAACTATATTAACAAATAGCAGATATACAGTACAAGTGCCGCGCTGCGAGCTTGTAGATTTGCTATTTTTGAAAAATCGTAAAAAAATGTGTGCAAGTCTTTGAATATCTGACCGCATTCTATAATCCTTCTTCCAAATCCTTCTTCTAAATCTTTTTTTTTTTTTTTCATGTCAAGGACCCCCAACATTATAGGTATTTGGCCAACCCCATCTCAAATTATGTTGTTCCAGATATATATTCAAAGAGTTGCAAACATTTTCACAATTAAAAAAAATAGCAGATCTACAAGCTCACAGAGACACTCGGTGCCGCGATGTGAGCTTGTATCTGCTGATTGATCCATAATTCTGCGATACCATAAAGGGCTGGGTTTTTCTATGCTTATTAATAAAGGGTTGTAAGTGATATATTTGTTTAAAGGTTAAGGCTCTGTATTCGGATAGCAGTGGTAGCTATAGAGTGTTCAGTACCAAAGGTCTCCCTGTCTCTTTAGTAGACAGAAATGACATTTGCAGATCGGAATACCATCAGCAACTATTTTTTCTTCTTTTTTTTCAGCCAGCGGATTCTAAAAAGCAACGCGTGTCTCTCCCAATAACCAGTGACGCACCACTCACTTTCAGAACCCTCCCAGTAGCTACACAACACACGTCTGTAGCGAGATATCGAACTGCACAGCCCCAGTCTGTAAAAAGCTCCCAAAGCTTGCAACACACGTTGCTACAACCCGTTGTCACTTTGAGGTGGAAAGTATCGTGACGCGAGGTTAGTTGTCGCCAGTGGCTGACTTAACAAACAGGGGGCTCCAAGCGAAGCAGAATTTGGGCCCCCCGCCCGTGCTTTTTGGGGTCGGGTCAATACCCCAACTCAATACAAACAAACCAACAAGAACACTTGATTGGTAGGGGATTGATTGGTTGGGGGCAGCCCAGGGGGCCCCCCTCTGCCTCTGCCTAGTGCTAAAAAATGCCCCTGGTTGTCGCTCATGGGGCTTATCTCAGAGAGGGAAAAGCAGACTTTGCCTCGAGAATAATCTGCTTCAAGCGTAAACTCAAGGTCTGCACGGACAAAAGCTGTGCATGACCATAAATCCACGCCATTCCCATTGAAATGCATTGGCGGAATCCACTCTCATAGGTAGGATTCCTTTCCAGTGTCCATGCCCTAAATGGGTTAACCTGCTCAGCAGCCGTGATATTTCTGACGTTCTATCTCTATCATGACCTTTGCAGCTCGTGCTGTGAAGACGACGACGTGGCCTGAATGTCAGGCCAAGGCAAATCGTGTGCAGAGCTCATACTTCCCCTGTCAGTAAAAAAGTATTGTTATCAAAAAGTACTTAAAGGGCAACTTTGTTGGGTTCATATTTTAGATTATAATCAAAGAAAATAAAAGATGAGTGTTATAATGTTTTCATTTACTCCTTTCTATCGTTTTAAAGATTTTAATGATTGTGTTTTCAGTGGCTTGGGGCATGCCTAAATATGTCTTTTTACACACAATAAGCCCATTCCCAAGGTGCACCACAATATTTTAGGGGCAGATGTGACTTATGGGGGCTAGTAGTGTTACAACAAATAGGAATAAAGAAATCACTGTCTTTTTGGGTCTAAAAAGACATATTTAGCCACTTGTATGCATGCCCCAAACCACTGAAATCTAAATCGCTAAAACTGCTAAAACGATAGAACGAAGCAAATGGAAACATTTTAGCACTCACCTTTTCTTTTCTCTAACTACAATCTAAAATGTGAACCCTTGTTGTAAAAAAAACAAAGTGCCAAAAGTAGAAAGTACTCATTATGCAGAATATCCCTTTTCACAAGTTTTCAAATGGGTAAAAATCTTTTGAAAATAGCACATCTACAAGCTCACAATGCGGCACATTCACTGTTTTCACTGACTAACAACAGTAACGGTAAAACGGTAACAGTAACGGTAAAAGCAGATCTACAAGCTTGTAGATCTGCTATTTTTGGTGAACCTCCCCCCCCCCCCCCTGAAAAGGTATGCTGGGGTTCAAGTGGTTAAACGTCAAATATAAAGTTATTTTCAGTCAGTTCTGATGGAAACGGATATTTCTCCATTAGGATGTAAAATAATTATTTACTGGGGTGCCCAGAGTCAAAAAAGTTTGAAAACCACTGCAATAGTCTACAAGCTCAATACTCTTATGTTCTATCAATTACACAATACAGCAGGCGCTAGGGGTCAGCGACGATGTTGGCTAACCCACCAGACCCGTCTTGAAACACGGACCAAGGAGTCTGACTCGCGCGTGCGAGTCGGAGGGCTTGACGTGTTAGACAAATAAATAAGTCAGTGTGTCCAAAAAGCATAGCTAATGCTCTTTGGCTTTCTAGGGCAGTAAACACTTGTTGGGAAACTCGGCTCACAAAACCAGCAGCTCATTGCTAATCCGTGTCTACCGCAGCTAAACCCAAATCAGTATTCTACTCAGGGAAAATGTCTCCAGAACTAAGAACATTGATTTTATATTTCCATGCTATTAGTTAGGGGTGGATGGTCATTTATTGACGTCACATGCACGCGTGCCTTGAGATGTGTGCGTGCGCCTACATGTGTGCTTGGAGCACATAGAAAATGCTGCTTTGCAGTAGAGAAACTAAAGTTTGCTTTGAACGAACAGTACCTACCACAGTAATGGAGCCATGTAGCCTATGGGGACGCACACACAATGCACATACAGTCACTGCTGGAAACCTATAGCCTGATTTCAGACTGCGCTGAGCTTGAGTCTGACATTGTCCCATTGACAAGAGATTTCAAAGGGGAGGGGATTTGAAATTTGAAATTCCCAATCACAAGAGATCTGGTGGGAGGGGTTGTGTTTGACTTGTGTGTACACAAACACATTCCCCCCTCCCCCTCCCATCTATGACAGGCATCAAACAGGTCGTTGTCTTTGATGCTAACGAGGTGTGCACAACCCCCCTTTGAAGTTCAAAGGGAGCAATTAAGAGCTTTGGTAGAGCTCCCCCTCCACTGTTTCTGTTGATTTTCAAAAGTTAGACCCACACCCTCCTCCGTCTTGCATTGATTTCATTGGCTGGTACGCCAAGATACCATATCAAGTTAAGCATCATATGACAACACCAGACCAAGAGAACCAGTCCGCTCAGAGAGTGGGCAGGTCTATGGGCTGGAGCCAGGCAAGGAAACCTACAGTAGGTGTTAAAGTAGCCTATCCATATGAATAGACTTTTGAATCTACAGTATGGGGGATGTGCAAGCCCACCACTCACTGGTAAACCTGGTAAACTTGTTATGCAAATATCCATTTGATTAGATAGGCTATGGCACTGGGACATGCTGGTCATTGGGAAAAGCGTGACAACTCCCGAACGGCCGGTTCATTCCCGGCCGGTCCAGGCCGGCCATTAGGAAAAAAAAAAAAAATGTCGGCCTTTGTTCCATTTTGGGGGCTGGGCGGCCAACAAAGTAAATCGTCACTGTCGGGCAGAAACCTCGTATCTCCAAGTTTCAAATTAGCAATTTCTTTTTACGCAAAGCAAAGCCCTGCTTCATCATACAAGGCCGTCGCACAAAAGTAGTGAAAACAGCAGATCTACAAGCACACAACGCCTCGCGGTGCGAGGCGTGGTGTGCTTGTAGATCGGCTGTTTTCTCTAGTTTAAATCATTTTTAAAATTATAAATACAAAACAAACGAGGGGGGGGAGTGGGACTGAGTTACTGGGGCCCAAGGTGGAGGGGCCTTAATTATTTTATGCTTTAGCTATTGAAAAATAGCAGACATACAAGCATACAGCGCGGCACCGAAAATGTGTGCAAATCTTTGAATATTTGTATTTTTTGAGCGAACATTAAACTCAAATTTTGCTTCGGGGGGCGGGGGGGTCCCTGGAACTAAATGTTTTGAGATGGGGGTCCGTGGCCAAATACATATCATTTTGGGGGTCCTTCACATGAAAAAGTTTGAGCACCACTGACATAGAAACAAAGGTTTTTAAAAAAAACTTTAGAAGGATTTGAAATATTCAAAGACTTGCACACATTTTCACGATGTTTCAAAAATAGCAGATCTACAAGCTTGCAGCGCGGCACTCGGTGCCACGCTGTGAGCTTGTATATCTGCTATTTTTCAATAGTTAAGGGACCCAGCCAGGGCCCAGAATTATCTTGGTGCGACACTCCTGCCCGGATCAACCCGAGTGCAACATTAGAAGGATTCCAAAAATATAGGAGGACGTTAGGAGGCCCGTTCAAGGCTTTTTAGAAGTACGTGGGAGGATTCGATTCAAAATTAAACTTGCTTACTAAAGAACTGGAGAGGCATTTGGACCCCTGTAGTATAGGCATTTGGTGGAGAGGAGAATAAAAAAAACCTAGGACAAATTGCAGCAGAAACTGTTTTAGTCTCGTGAACTATACTGTAGGTCAGTGGTTCGCAACCTTTTCAGGCCGCGACCCTCCGCAAAATAATCATATTTGACCTGGGGACCCCCGCCACCCTGACAATTACTTGGAATTGTCGCATTTGAGGCATTCAATTTAGTTTGACTCGGTTCCAGAGATGCATATTGTGAAAATAGCAGATGTGAGCTTGTAGATGCTTTTATATATGATTTGACAATTTGGACAATGTTTGACCTAGTTTTTATTTTTATAGCATAGTTTCTTCTTCTTTCGTGTATCATCGTCCTTGATGATTGGTTGGCGACATTTTATTTCACAAGATTTCTTGTTACTTAGGGGAGGCCATGAAGTCGTCTTCTCCCCCTTGCTGACATCGGATCACTTTGCATGCAGTCATGGTCTTTTTTTTTTCTTTCTTTCTTTCTTTGAGGCGTTAAAAAGGTCTTAAAAGTCCTTAAATTGTCACTTAACTATCATCTCGTCCAGTGCTGTGACCACGAGCCAGAAACTGTGTTGGATATCGTCGTTGTCGGGCGGAAAACTCGTATCTCCAAGTTTCAAATGTGTCCGTTCTTTCGCAAAGTTAAGCCCTGCTTCATCATACAAGGCCGTCGCACAAAAGTAGTGAAAACAGCAGATCTACAAGCACACAACGCCTCGCGGTGCGAGGCGTTGTGTGCTTGTAGATCGGCTGTTTTCACTAGTTTAAATCATTTTTAAAATGTTAAATGCAAAATGAACGGTTTTGGATCCGACAACGATTATATGATACAGTGCTTATACAGTGCCATTTCTGTTATGCTGTACATTTTATGCACTGTTTTTCTCACGTCTATGTTTATGTGAAGCATGTAATTTCTTTGATGCAAAAGCACTTAGCATTTTCTGTTTGAATGCGAGATATTTCCACAATGCAATATAGAAGGTTGCTGAGAGGGCCCTTGGATGCTTTAGAAGGGCGTAGGAGGATTCAGTTCTAAATTAAACGTGAAGCCGGGAACAGAGTAAGCTAAAAACACTACTTGACTGGGTAAGGGCAGCATTTTTGCGGTGTAGTCGAGTCTGCCTGTGAGAAAGACCTGGGATAATTAGCCTTTTCCGCAACCCGTAGCATTACCAACACAATGTTCCGAAACGCGATGTTCCTTAACACATTCCCCGCCATTTAACAATACCTTCGTACTCTATGGTGCCTCTGGTCTCCATAGACTTCCATGTAATTCATAGTGCACGGATCATGCACACCCATGCCTAGATAATGCACCACGTGTGTCCACATTGCTCACAGCTTTCAAACAAAAAAATCCGAATGGAAATCCATTCAGGCATTCATGAGATACAAGCCATTATGTTTTCCTAAAATGTAAACAAAGATGGCTGCCATGTTTGATAGATGGGGTTGCTATGGGGGTTAAACATGCAATTTCGCGATTTCTATCATGCCTACTACATTTTTTTGGGATCCAAAAAAAAAATTTGAAAAACATTTTTTTTGGAATTTTTATTTTTTTATTTTTTCAAAATGGCGGAAATTCTCGGGACTATCGGGCCTGGCAGGGAAAGACATTGAAATAATCTCGGGACTATCGGGCCTGGCATGCAATGAGTTAACACATTTAGGCCTAGAATTATTTAATGTTTTACTCTGACTTAATGTAATTTGCTCGAATAAAAAAACATTTAAAACTGAATTATTTAATGTTTTAACTGTTGAAAAATAGCAGATATACAAGCTCACAGCGCGGCACCGAGTGCCGTGCTGATCTGCTATTTTTTTTAAATCGTGAAAATGTGTGCACATTTTTCAATATGTATTTTTCAAAGCAAACTTTTGTAACTCAAATCTCTGCTTCTGGGGGGGTCCCTGGAACAACATATTTTGAGATGGGGCTCTGCGGCCAAATAAATGTAATTTTGGGGGGTCCTTGACATGAAAAAGTTTGAGAACCACTCACTCAGAGGAAGGATTTAGAAGTCGGGTCAAAGATATTCAACTTGCACACATTTTCAAGATTTTTCAAAAATAGCAGATCTACGAGCTCGCAGCGTGGCACTCGGTGCTGCGCCGTGAGCTTGTATATCTGCTAGTTTTCGATAGCTAAAGCATAACACAATGGTTAAAGTGGTTAAAATCTAACGCGACTCTGGCGCGTTTCAGCTATTTGAGGGTTAATTTACATAAAAGAAACATGAATTTTGCACACGTTAAAAGTCAGAGCAGCCTCAGCCGCATGAAGTGGCGTCTTTTGTTTCAGATCTGTTCTGTACCCGACAAGAAGCTCACGGCTTATCCCAGATAATTTCTCCATTTTCCAGAAACGTAGCAGGGTTTGTTGATATTCGTATTCTTAAGCTATTGTAACTTAAAGCTATACTGTGTAAGTTGCTCAACTAGTGGTCAGTAGCGGTAGAGCAAACCGCGGTTGCGTCTGCTTTTTTCGGCCGTTTTTCGCCGCGGACCGGGCTTTCAGACCACAGCGTCCGCCTCGCCTCGCCGAGACCCATCCATAGAGGTCTTTCGTGTCCCTCTACGAGCCTCGGTTGGGGAGTTACATGCTAGACTCCTAGACCAGTGTAAACAATGCAGTGTACTTCCTGAAGAGCTCGGCAGTGTATGATCTGGGCTTTGATTGGCCGGTAGGGAGTCACGTGTACAGAATGATGCATATGACGTAATTTTGCCAGGAAAAACAGCCCCGGTCACGGCCACCAGGGCTCAGTAGAACACATATAAAGAAAAGGCTTTGGGGGCTGAAATTAACAGAACTGTGTTCTAAAACTTTAGCGATTTAATAATTAGGACAATTTTAAGATTTGTTTTATTAAAAAAGTTACATAGTATAGCTTTAAGCCATTAAGATCGGGAACGCATTATTACGCGCTATTACTTGTCTTTAACCAATGCTTTTTTCAAAGCTAAAGCATTGAAAAATCGTGAAATTGTGTGCAAGTCTTTGAATATGTTTGACCCAATTCTATAAGTGTCTCCTAAATCCTAGGTTTCTGAAAAACCTACCGTATATTTCTATGTCATGTGATGCTCACACCTTTTCATGTCAAGGACCCCCAAAATGATATGTATTTGGCCACCGACCCCCATCTAAAAATATTCAGTTCCAGGGACCCCCAGAGGCAATATTTGAGTAATATTTTGAGTTTGCCTTAAAAATACATAATATTCAAAGATTTTCACACATTTTTAAGACTTTTCAAAAATAGCAGATCTACATGCTCGCAGCGCGGCACGAGGTGCCGCACTACGAGCTTGTATATGCTATTTTTCAATAGCTAAAGTATAAAATAATTCCTGTTCTTGAGGAGATAACTAGCGCCGTCGGGGTCTTAATTATCTTGACAGGAGTGAAATAAACATGTCAATGGTGCAACGGATTAAAATACAAGAATAAACGTGTTAATTTGAGGATGAGTGTTTACAGATCAGGCCTGTCTCATTAAGCGTCTGGAGTTCTGCCTGTGCACTGTGCTATTTGAAGGGTTGTTAACAACAATGTTCAGTTATCCACTTTACAAAGTAACTTTATTCTTCTGCTCCGGTGCATCTAAGAGGCATTATTATAATTTATTTTGTATTATTTTTTACACTGCTACATTTTGTCACGATGTGGTTCTGGAGGTCTAGACACAAACGGTCACAGTAGTCCAGTAATAATATCACTTGACCTCCCACTAATTGCAACAAAAACAAACTCATCTGATGTTGTGTCCCAAATAAACTCAGCACAAAATGAAAGAAAACCTTGACTTCGGTCCATTATATCTGCCCTTTAATAATACCAATTTGCATTTGATATAATTTTCATTGTTGATTCGTCACCTTTACAACGAGGTACAGCTTTGTGGAATGAGCAACACAGCCAAACGTGTGGGTAGCGCTCCTCCAAAAATGGTTAAAATGGCCTGGCAGTCCTGCAATACTGTTCTTTTGGTGTTCACCTTTGTTGCTTGGAGCATTTGAATGATTGCACTTTCCCATAGTAATAAGGAAAAGAAAAAAACATAACATATTGGCCATTTTTACACTTTGTTAATGTTAAGCTCAGTGTCAGCGAAGCCCAAAACAAGACTAAAGGGCCATTTATAGTTACGTATGGTTGATTTTGTGTACGTTTTGGGTGAGAGATTACGTACAGTAAATCCGTCGACATGCATAGTGATAGTTCCTCCTCTACGTTATGTCCGTGCCGACCGCTCTCCGTTGGGCCGCACGCCACATTGCGCCTCAGAATAGCTATAAGCGAAGCATTTAGCCAAAATATGTAGAAACACAGAATTTCTTGACCCGACGTGATGTTATAAGTGGTAACAGTCTGGACTGGTTCTGCTGTTTTTCGGCAAAGTTGCATCGCGGATTCACGGGAAATGTAAAACTCCGCGAGGGTACAGATTTAACCACATATGGATCCGGACCCGGAGTAATTATAACAAAACACACCCGCTCATATAATTCCCAAGTATATGATGAGCCGCTGAGCTAATTAATCAGCTCTTCTTGTGTGCCTCGTCTTGCTGACAGCTACTGTGTGAGAGTGTGTGTGTGTGTGTGTGTGTGTGTGTGTGTGTGTGTGTGTGTGTGTGTGTGTGTGTGCGTGTGTGCGTGCGTGCGTGCGTGCGTGCGTGCGTGCGTGCGTGCGTGCGTGCGTGCGTGCGTGCGTGCGTGCGTGCGTGTGCACACGCACGTGTGTGTGTGTGTGTGTGTGGGTGAGGAGTCAACAGTCAAGCCGTCCTCTTCACGTGGTTGCGAACTTGCGACGTTCCTTTTTCCCCGTTTCTTGATACAATATATTTGTCATTGGTACACATAGTTTGAGAACCGCTGTCACAGAGCAGGGGAAAAGTAATTTTCCTCACTACTGCGCCTACGATTGACAACGGTGGCCGCGGGTACTTCTGGCTACGGATACATCTTGTACGTTGAGTCCGTCCAGTTGGGTGCTGTACGTAAGGGTCCGTATACTACGTTTATTTGAAAACTTAAGTTACTAGTTACTTTGTAGATAGATAATTATTACAAGGCATACATTAACCACTTCAACCATAACTAGCCCTTACCCGTTCAAAGATATGAGCCAAAATGATGTGCAGTGTGTGGGTTATGGGATGTGCACTGTGCACACAGTATATGAGGGATGGAAAGTAACTTTAACTGGTGCTTGCATGATGTAGGAGCATCAATGTAAGAAACCCGTTTCGTTTAATGGCTACAGAGAAACTGGCAGTTTCAAAAGATAATGATATGGATAATCGACTCCGCCCCTCCCCCCCATATTAGCCCAATCAAATTAATTTATTTCAGTTACTGTACAGAAAGTACTACTTTCAGTACAGTAACTACAATAAATTAATTTGATTGGGGTCATTTAACATGGGGGTACATGACATCATTAAAAGAATTGGCTAATTTGATAGCCTTAATTAGCTGTTTTGGCCATGTCACTCCACCGGGGAAATCTCGCTTTTTCGACGTGTCAAATGTTCGACGGCCCGCAACTTCGACGCGCCGATAGTTCGACTTAGGGTTCGCGAGATTTCGGCGCCGCTGTTTCGACGGCACGTTTTTTCGAAAAAACTGACGCCGGTCTTTCGACAGGGGCGGCACGGTCTTTCGACTGGCCGGCACGGTCTTTCGACAAGGCTGCACGTATTTCGACAAAAAAAGAAAAAAAAAAGTCTCTCTCACACACACGCTCACCGCTCCTAACCCAGCCTTACCTCCCCCGGACCCTCTCTCTCTCTCTCTCTCTCTCTCTCTCTCTCTCTCTCTCTCTCTCTCTCTCTCTCTCTCTCTCTCTTCTCTCTCTCTCTCTCTCTCTCTCTCTCTCAACATTACCTGAGGACGTGGGATAAAGTAATCTTTACGGGATAAGCAGGGGCCGTGCTTAGGGCCTAGGAGGACCCAGGCAAACCCCAGTTTGAGGCCCCTGGGTCGGGACCCATGTGTGTGTGGGTTGCGGACCAATTTCTAGGAGTCGCAAGTAAATGCCTGTTTACATTTGGTTTCCTTTTAATTATTGTCTCCACCAGCCGAAGGCTGAGGGAGAGTATGTTTTCCCCTCCGTCCGTCCGTCCGTGCGTCCGTGCGTCCGTCCGTGCGTCCTCGCAGTTTGTGAACAGCTAATCTCAGTCACCGTTGGCCCGATCGCTGCCAAACTGAGCACACACACTCCCTGGATGCCAATCTAGAAACCTCTGCCCCACATTTTTCAAATCAGCCTCATGGTGGCGCTATAACAGGCCGATTTGTGTGGCCTGGTTGTTACCAGCTAATCTCCGGCGCCGTTGGCCCCATCGCTGCCAAACTGAGCACACACACTCCCTGGATGCTAATTCAGAACCTCTGCCCCACATTTTTTAAATCAGCCTCATGGTGGCGCTATAACAGACCGATTTGTGTGGCCTGGTGGAGACCTGTGCTCGTTTGAAAATATTTTCAAATAATTAAGATATGAGAAAATAAATCATGAGTTTAATGCAAACTAGCATTTTTTCAAAAATAATTCCATATAAACAAAATAAGAAAAAGCAATTGTGCTTCACTCTCACATGAATTTTTATAGCTACAAGATAACATAATGGGAATATCAGAGTTATTACCTACAAATAACTAACTACCTTAATGATAATAAGAACAAGAATAACTTTTAAGTGCCTGTTTTGCAGTGGTTCTCAACCTTTGTCTCACAATAAATGCATGTAAATGGATGTGTGTCCACAGGCAGCCTGTTAATTATATTTCAAATTCATAGCTACTTCAATTATTGCCTTTATGCAGACAAATACATTTACTGCACCCAGCATTTAGCTTGTCAGAGTGGTCTTGTTGGAGTGCCTCTGTGCGGCTGCAGAGTTCATGTGCAACTTCTTCCAAGATAGATTGATTGATTGATTGATTGATTGATTGAAGACTATTAAAAGTACAGTTTCATGACAGTACAGTTCACTGGTACAAGCCAAGGTCAACTAAAAGGAGATCCTAGTAACCTTTTCGGCTTATTTACACAGGAAAACCTTTATGTATCTCATATAACCTTGAATGACGGACGGATAGAACTCCATCATTTGCAAAAGGGGGACCCTGCGATTTTCACTTGCAGGGGGGGCCTGCGATTTTCAGGGACTATAGTCGATTAAATGGTTAATCGGTTATTCAATGAATTTATACATGCATATCAATACCTATTAGATATGTCACAGCAGGGCAGGTATGCATATCAATAGACCATTGTCTGAACCTGTTAACTCATGTAATGTATGTGTAAGTGCCGGCCACTTGACATCATTCAAATCCCCCCCCCCCCCCCCCCCCCCCCCCAAACACTGAATTACCAATGCAACTACTAGGTAGTCGATGGTTCCACAAGGTGCCCTTTTTTTCACTTGAGTACCCCCCCTTCAAAATGTCTCTGCACGCCCTGCCTCTTAAAGTGATCCCTGACAAGTAAGCCATGTAGGCCTTAATATGTTATAATAACCCTCTTTAACCAAAATATACCATTTAAAACACTTACAATATATTCCTTTGAGAGAAAAAAAGTTATATTTTCAACCCATGGGGGGAGCCATTGCACTGTTCGTCGCATGCAGTGATGACGTAGAAGATAAATTTTGGCTGGTCGGGCCCAGTAGGATGTTTTGCCGGGTTAGTAAAGTGTTTAATTCAACATCTAAAACTTGTTTACACCGCCATTTTAAATTGGCCCGTCCAGCCAAAATGTATCTTCTACGACCGTCATCACTACAATAATTGAGGTGTTTTTAATTATACATTGTAGTTATAGAGGACAATTATAATGTATTAAGGCATATTTGTCGTATTAGTCAGGGATCACTTTAAAGAGGGTTATTATAACATATTAAGGCCTACATGGCTTACTAGTCAGGGATCACTTTAAAGATGTATGTGACATCACAGAACACACATGAAGGAACTGCTTGGGTGATTAGGGCCATTGTTATCTGGTCTGCACCTTTGAGAGCCAAGCTCTTTTCAGATTCTAATGAGCTAATATGTCCAAAGCAATTGTTTCATGTTAACCCTCACTTCAACTGTTCTCTGTTCAACAGCTCAACGGGGGCCCATGCCCATGTTGGTTAAAAAAATTATAATAATCTCATGAGGCCCCCAGCCTGTGTGGGGCTGCCTATTTTGCCTGTATGGACTGCACGGCCCTGTTTAAGAGTAGCCTAATGAATGGCCACAGTCAGTGCGCAGCAGGCTCCACCAATCACTTAACTTACTTGTTAAAAGCAACATATTATTAAGACATGACAGTAATATGGGTGCAAAATGTACTAGCCCCATATAAACGTAAAATATACTCTCCTCCCTAGCTGTGGGCATATGCCATAGGCCTATATGCACATATTATGAACCTGCCGGTCTGTGTCCAATAGAAAGCTGCAGAGCATGGAGTTTTTTTTAAACAAGTACATGGTTACATTGCAGATATGTTATTTTAAGCATGTGCCACCGCGCACACAGAGAGAGAGAGAGAGAGGAGAGAGAGAAAGCGAGGAGGCGAGAGACAGACAGACAGAGGATGCGCGAACACCCTGTGATAAGTTCTGTCGGGACAGTCTAGAGCATATTAAATAGGTTATTATAGGCCTAATCGGCGATCACTCACGTACTCCAGCTAATAAATCCACGGGGCTTCTAAATGGAGACCCTGCCTACAGTTCATGTTCATAGCCTTTTTACAAAATAATTCCCAATTTGGCATTGATTATATAGGCTACTTTCAGAGCGTTTGTGTGTGTGTGTGTGTGTGTGTGTGTGTGTGTGTGTGTGTGTGTGTGTGTGTGTGTGTGTGTGTGTGTGTGTGTGTGTGTGTGTGTGTGTGTGCGCATTGCAACCCGGTCTCCACAGAAAATTGTGGTTTGTCTGTGCGTATGTGTGAGTGAGTGAGTGAGTGAGGGAGGGAGGGAGGGAGAGAGAGAGACGAGAGAGAAAGAAAGAGAGGGAGAGAGACAGAGACAGAGACAGACAGACAGACAGACAGACGGACAGACGGACGGACGGACGGATAAAACACAGTAGGCCTATGTAGATAGGCAGAACAACAAATAGCCTAGAAACGATAGAAGGGTCGGGGGAGGGGAAGGCTGGGTTAGGAGCGGAGAGAGGGCGAGATCATTTAGCGACCTACAACCGGGTTGCTCGCTCCTACTGGAGGCTGGAGCGTTGGCACCATGAGTCTGTCGGGGGGAGCGTGTCGCTGAGAGACTTGTTTTTTCATTGTCGAAATACCGTGCTGCCTTGTCGAACTGTTGTTGTGTCGGACAGTTGTCGTGTCGAAACATTGCCGTCCTTTTTTTCGAAAAAGGGTGCCGTCGAAACAGCGGCGCCGAAATCTCGCGATCCCTAAGTCGAACTATCGGCGCGTCGAAATTGCGGGCCGTCGAACAAATGACACGTCGAAATAGCGACACGCTCCCACTCCACCTTCAAGTATCAATACTTTTTCCTCCACTGACTACAAGACAAGACATTATGAAGGGAAGGATAACGTGTACACGTGTGACACGACCAATATGACACTGCCTGACACCCCTAGCATTGGAACATTATGGGTACAGGATGTTCTGATGGCACCCAGGGGCGTCACACCAAATTCTGGGCCCTGGGTACAAGGATTCACTGTGGGCCCCCCATGAACGTTAGCTATTGAAAAATAGCAGATATACAAGCTCACAGCGCGGCACCGAGTGCCGCGCTGCGAGCTTGTAGATCTGCTATTTTTGAAAAATCGTGAAAATGTGTGCAAGAAACCTATGTCAAGGACCCCCAAGATGATACGTATTTGGCCACGGACCCCGATCTCAAAATATTTAGTTCCAGGGACCCCCAGAAGCAATATTTGAGTTAGAAATGTTCGCTTAAAAAATACATGTATTCAAAGATTTTCACACATTTTCACAACTTTTCAAAAATAGCAGATCTACAAGCTCGCAGTGCGGCACTCGGTGCCGCGCTGTGAGCTTGTATATCTGCTATTTTTCAATAGATAAAGTTATTAGGGCCCCTCCACCTTGGGCCCCGGTAACTCAGTCCCACTTTCCTACCCCTTGTGACGCCCCTGATGGCACCCACTGCCCCACTTCGCTGCTTTAGAAAGTGTGAAATTGAATGTGCGACACATGGGGTGATGGGTCATTTTGACCAGTTTTTTAATGACCAATTTCAAGGAAAAGAGTGTAGCTTGCATTTCATGCCCTTTATATGAAACTTCTGCTTGCTGGCCCAGCCCTTCCTCCTGTGTATCAAATGCATTTGCAGTTCCTCTACATATAATGCGTATCGCGGTAGTACACACAACTGTGTTGGTGCATAATAATATACCAAATATTTAAATATCAAATATCTAAATATTGAATCAAGCACATTCAAAACTGTCCAGGGTGTTCCCAAAAGCCCGATTAGACGATAAAATGACCCGATTTCTGGTCTCCTATGCTCCTATGCGACCAGCCGTTGGGGAGTAACAGGCTAGACTCCTACACCAGCGTAACACTGCTGTTGAAGCGAGCTACTTCCTGAAGAGACGGCAAGACGCGCTGTGATTGGCCGGTAGTGTATGATCCGCGCTGTGATTGGCCCGGTAGTGTATGATCTGGAGACAACGTATACAGATGACGTAATTTTTCCGCAAAATGCAGCCCCTGTCACTGCTCACTGGTTCAGTAAAGAACATATAAAGAAAAGGCTTTCGGGGCTGAAATTAACGGAGTGGTGTTCTAAAACTTTAGCGATTTAATAGTTAATTTTAAGATTTGTTTTATTGGAAAAGTTACATAGTATAGCTTTAAGGGTTTTTTACATCGATCGATGCATGTCCGTGGCGTGCACGGTGTCCTGCTCAAATAGATTTGTATTCTCCACATGTTTTTTGGCCCCAAGTTCAGCACCCGTTTATGATTTGGCACAAACACCAAATCACAGCACATCCAACAAGCCCTTGAGCTGTAGTGACTTTCACTGAGCACTTAATAGTCCGTACATCTCCCGTGTGTGTGTGTGTGTGTGTGTGTGTGTGTGTGTGTGTGTGTGTGTGTGTGTGTGTGTGTGTGTGTGTGTGTTTGTGTGTGTGTGTGTGTGTGTGTGTGTGTGTGTGTGTCTGACAGTTTCTTCCTTTTTTTATCTCTCCCTCTTTTGTTCCATTTTTTAAAACTATTTTCATAACTAGCCCTTACCGTTGTAACCTCAGGGGGTTGTGTGTGTGTGTGTGTGTGTGTGTGTGTGTGTGTGTGTGTGTGTGTGTGTGTGTGTGTGTGTGTGTGTGTGTGTGTGCGCGCGCGTGCGTGCGTGCGTGCGTGCGTGCGTGCGTGCGTGCGTGGTGGTCACCCAGCGGCATTGCAGACACTCAGACAGACAGACATTAACCACGTTAGAAACACGTTGTCCCTTGGTTCTGGTTACTGATATTGTCCTCCTAATAAGTAAGGAGGCTGTGTTTATTACTTTTTTTCTTTTTTTATATATATATATTTTTTTTTCTTTTTTTTTTGCAAATGCACAAATAAATAAATAAATTAATTAACTCTCCCGCCGCTTCGAACGTTCACGTTCGCCCCATTTTTTACAGAACCTCGATGCCAATACGGCGCTCGTTCGGTTCGTTCGTCTGATGACTGTAAGCTGATGAGGCGTCGCGCGGCCGTCTACTGTAAACACATTTTCCGCGGTGATGGTGTAAAAAATCCATTATGCGTTAACATCAACGGAGAACAATTCACTTCCTTGTTGATTTTCTCTGGCTCTGAGGCTCTGTGGCCAGTGACTGGTCTTCTTCTTCTTCAACACATAACAGGCAAATTCACATTCATTCTCGCATGACGCCGCCCTCTGCTGCCTGGCAGACCAAAGTGCACTATTGCACAACCAAAAAAAATAAAATAAATAAATAAATGTCTGTCTGTCTATCTACTATAACGTCGCAAAGGTAAGCCGCTTTTTGATGGCGCCAGACCCAATAAATAAATACATAATCTGGCAGTAGGAGAGTTAATAAGAATAAATGAAAAAAGTAATAAAAAAAAGAAAGGGTTAGGGTTAGGGTGGCATATTCATTCTAGGCCCTACCCGATAAGTGAAAGGATTTCCGCCTGACAAGTGACGATAATTGAGTGCGTGAAATGAAACCAAACGGATCCTTACAGGTACATTTGGTTTCTTTTTACACTATTATAGACTTATAGATAGCAGGCAAAAAACGTTCTTTTCATCAAGGTTTGCCTGCCATCTCTGCTATGGTTCTGGTCTGAGAGGCTAAATCTCATCGAACAGTGGTCCGTGGCTCCAGTGGCGTCAGTTCAGAAAAAGCTAAGGTATGGCAACATGACTGGTGTCTTGCACGCACGCCTTCGCGCGCTTGCAAGACACCAGTCATGTTGCCATACCTTAAGAAGTACATTCTATTTCCCCCCGTTTCTACGGTTTCTTGGGCTGGATATGGCAGCCTGAAATGGTTGTT